>NC_049246.1:49872572-50177572 GCF_011100685.1 Canis lupus familiaris | reverse complement strand
ATTGAGGGCCATTCTTCTTTACTAATATATACATTTAATGCTATAAATTTCCCTCTAAGTGCTGCATCAGCTGTGCTCTACAAATGTTGATGTGTTGTTTTCATTTTTATCCAGTTCATGATATTTTCAAATTTTCTCTGTGGTTTTTGAACGAATGGTTATTTTTTTAAGATTTTTTCCACCAGCAGTTTTATTTTTTTACTTTTTATTAAGGTTTTATTTATTTATTCATGAGAGACGCAGAGAGAGGCAGAGACACAGGCAGAGGGAGAAGCAGGCTCCATGCAGGGAGCCGGATGGGGAACTTGATCCCAGGACCCCAGGATTACACCCTGAGCCCAAGGCACTCGCTCAACTACTGAACCACTGAGGGGTCCCTCCCTGATCCAATGGTTATTTAAGTTTATGTTCTGTTCCAAGTATTTGGAGATATTTCAGATTTTGCAGAGGAGGGTGTAGAGTTCTGGTTTAAGTCTGTAGTGATCAGAAGTCATACTTGCATGATTTGAATACTTTTTAAAATATTGATAAATGTTAACGGTCTGTCTAGATAAATAGTCCATGTGCAATAAACACAATATGTGTGATAGTTTACTGGGTGGAGTGTTTTGTAAGTGTCCAATAGGTAATACTGGTTTGTGCATTTCTTCAGGTCTTTTATCCTTCCTGATTGTCAGTGTACTTGTGTTACTGAAAGCCAAGTTCAGCTGCCCGTCACTCTAAAGGCCAACACTCAAGAGGCGAACTCTGATCGGAAAGGAATACGAGCCAGTCAGGAGGCCAGCCCCCCGGGGAGAAGGCAGACTCGTGTCCAAAGGCCAGTTCCCAGGTTTCAGCCTGGCCCAGAGACTTTAAAGGGGCTTAATCAGTTAAAGGAGTGAGATGCTCTGTGACACTTCTTGATCATGTGCAGACTTGGCGATTGCAACCACAGAGTGGTGTCTGTGCTTGGAGGTTGTGCAAGAATTTCTAGTGCCTTGGTGCCCAGAGAACATTGTACTGAGTATCCTGTTCTTCCTGCAAAGGAGGGCAAGGTCTACAGATGTGCCGGGGGGGGGGGGGGGGGAGCGGGGGTGGTCAGTAAAGCCATTTCTGTGAACTTAAGAAAAAAAAATCATTGCTAAAAGATTGCTGAGCTAATCCGGAAGCTTAAGGGGCCTTCCACCTTAAGAGACCTGTTGGCCTCCGTGGCCTTGGGACGCTCTGGTCCTTTATTCCCTCAAGGCCAGTGGTCTGCAAATCTCAAAGAAAGTAACTTAGTTCTGTTACAGATCAGCAGCCTTAGGTCAGCAAGCAAGGAGTGTGTTATCTCCTAGCAAGTTGACCCTTAAGGCTGGCTGGAGTGCGGTCATGATCGCTCTATTAATTATTGGGACAGGAGTGTCGACACCTCGGACTGAAATGGTGGATCTGTCTGTTTTCCTTTCAGTCTGAACAGTTTTTGTTTTATGAGTTTAGAAGCCCTGTTTTTAGATATGTTTAAGATTTTCCTCTCCTTTTGATGATTTAACTGGTGAAATTATGATTATGAAATGTTTCTCTTTTTCACTAATAATTCTGTGCTCTCAAAATCTTTTTTGTGTTATATTAATATAGTCAATTCAGTTTTCTTTGGAATATTATGCAATCGATGTATATTTCCTATTGTATATTTCCTATATTTCCAGTTTAAGGTTATCTGTTAGCAACCTTAGTTACACCTGTAAACCTAGTTCCTCTCTGCTGTGTAAACCAGCATATCACAGGTTCTGAGGTTTAGGACGTAGACACCTTTGGGGGGACCATTATGCTGTGTACCACAGTCAGTCTTCCCAGAGATTTGTCACATTTTTTGTCTCTCAAAAAAAAATGTGCTTTATTTTTCTCTATTGTTTTCTGGCTTTGATTTTATTGATTTCTGCTCTTCATTATTTCCTCCTTTTTGCTTCCATAAGGTTTATTTTGCTCTCTACTTTATAGGTTCTTGAAGTGGGAAGTCAGGTTACTGACTTGAGACTTCTCTTCTTCTCTAATGTATGTGGTTATTGCTGTAAATTTCCCTCTCCGTGATGCTTTATTTAGCTCTGTCTCACGTATTTTGATACGTTGTAATTTAATTTTCATTCAGGTCAATGTACTATTTTAAAATTCCCCTTGAGATTCCATGTTAGACCCATAGATTATTTTGCAGTGTGTTTGGAGAATTTCCTGTTATCTTTCTGTTATCGATCTTTGGTTTGATTGCATCACGTTCAGAGGACATGCTCTGTATGATCAGTTCCTTTAAAGTTGGTGAGGGTTGTCTCATGGACAGGACGTGGTCTGTCTGGCTCTCTGACCCTTCGGCACTTGAAGCGGACACACATTGTGCTGCTGTTGAGTGGAGTGTTCCGTAAAGACCTGTTGTATCTGTTGTTATGATGTTGTGAGTTCTTCCAAATCCTGGCTGACGTAGTCAAGTTGTAGTTTTGAAGTTTCTACCTCTAATTAAGAGTTTGTCTTCTTTCATTTCTTTCAGTTTTTGTGTCTTATGTTATACAGCCCTGTTCTGGGAATGTACACATTAAAGATTCCTGTGTCTTTTTGCTGGATTGGCCACATTATTATGTGATGTCCCTCTCGGTTTCTGGTATTTTTCTTTGCTGTGAAATCCACTTTACCTAATCTTGATGTAGGCCCCCCACCCCTGCTTACAAAGGTAATTAATATTAGATGATACTTAGATCATTAATATTTAGATGATACTTTTTCCATTATTTTACTGTTAACCTTTCTATATCATTATATTGAAGTGACTTGCAGTCAGCTTGTAGTTGGGTCGTGATTTTTTTATCAATCTTTGTCTTTTAACTGGTGCATTGAGACCATTTGCATCTAATGTAACGATTGATATGCAAAGGCTATTGTTTCCAATATTAATTTTTGTTTTCTGTCTGTTTTGGTTTTTATTTTGGTTTCTTCTGTATTTCTGTGGTTTATTGGACATTTTTAGCATCCTATTTTGACTTATCTATAGGTTTTTTCAGTGTATATGTTTGTATAGCTTTTTTAGTGGTTGCTCTACATGTTATATTATGCACACAAAACGTCACAGTCTGGTGGCATTAGTTTGCCAGTCTGAGTTAAATGCAGAAAACTTATTTCCCTTTACATCTCTTTGTCCTCCTCATTTATAATATAGTTGTCTTAAATATTTCCCCTGTATAAATCTAGAGCCCTATCAGACAATTATAACTTTTGCATAAATTGCCAACCTTAATTTAGAAAACTCAAAGAGAATTATATTTACTCTTTTTATTTTTTTTATTTTTTATTTTTTTTAATTTTTATTTATGATAGAGAGAGAGAGAGAGAGAGAGAGAGAGAGAGAGAGGCAGAGACACAGGCAGAGGGAGAAGCAGGCTCCATGCCCTGGGAGCCCGACGTGGGATTCGATCCCGGGTCTCCAGGATCGCGCCCTGGGCCAAAGGCAGGCGCTAAACCACTGCGCCACCCAGGGATCCCATATTTACTCTTTTTATTTTCTTATCTGTTCTCTCTCATTTCCTGATTTCCTTCTTTTATCTTTTCCTTTCTGTTGAGAGGATTTTGTTTAGCCATTCTTTCAATGTACCTCTGCTGCCAATAAACTCCCACAGTCTTTCTTCATCTGAGAATATCTTAACTTCCCCTTCATCCCCAAAGGTTATTTTTTCTGGATATAGGACTCTGGGTTGACAGTTGTTTTCTTTCAGCACATGAAAATTGTTTTTTTTCTGGCCTCCCATGGTTTCTTACATGAAATTTACTGTCATTTGAATGCTTTCCCCCATAGGTAATGCTTCGCTCCTGTCTGGCAGCTTTCACATTTTTAAATTAGTTTTTAGTTTTTGTAGGTTTGATTATGATGTCTTTGTATCAATTATTTGTGGTTTATTCTCGTTGGGATTTGTTCAATCTCTTGAATCTGTGAGTTTGGGTCTTTTGCTGAATTTGGGAAGTTTTTAGCCATTATTTCTTCAAGTGTTTTTTTGTTGTTCTCATTGCTGTTGTTGTTTTGTGTTTCCTGTGTGTTTTTGTTGTTGTTTGTTTTTGTCCTATCATCTTTCTCTTCTTTTTCTGGGACTCTGATGGCACAAGTATTAGATTTTTTGTTATAGTCTCACAGGTCCCTGAGGCTCTGTTATTTTTTTTTTTTCATTACATTTTCTCCCTCTTGTTCAGATTTGGTCATTCCTATTATTCTCTTTCCCAGTTCACTAATTTTTCCTCTGTCTCCCTATTCATCTGTTGAGCTTATCACTGATCTTTAAATTTAGTTTTTATTTTTTCAAGTTATAAAATTTCTACTTGTTCTTTAGATCTTACATTTTAGTCTTGCTACTCCCTATTTTGGTTGCTGAAACTTTCTATTCTTTCATTATTTTTCAAGCATATTTTTAATTGCTTTTTGCATTATTCTCATGATGGCTGCTTTAAAATCCTTATCAAATTATTCTGGTTTCTGTTATCTCATTGTTGGCATATCTTGACTTTCCTGTTTCATTCAGTTTTAGATGTTCCCTGGGTCTTAATATGACAAGTGATTTTCTATTGAAATCTGGGCAGTTCGTATACTGTTATGAAACTCTGGATCTTATTTAATAGTTTGCTTTATCTGACTTCCTGTAACACTGGTCCTGTGGGGAAGTGGAGGCACTGCCTCAATACTGCTAGGTGGGGGTAGAAGTCCAGGAACCCTACGTGTCCTCTGCTGACATCTGCAGGGGGAGGTCCTATGACTAAAGGGCCAGGCTAGGAGTTCTGGCTCCCCAGTGGATCTCTACTGATTCCTCCCTAAATCAATAGTAGCACTTGTATAGGAATGTATCTTATAAATGAGACATCAGTTAGGATTTACAGCTGCAAGTAACAAAAAAATCCAACATCATGCTGTGAATCATCAGGATACTTATCGTGATGTTGACAAGAATTCCAAGGTTAGATAGTCTCAAGATTGATCTGGCAATTCAGTAATGCCATCAGGGATCCAGAATTTTTTGATCTTCCTGCTATGAAAACTTCTCAACCTCATGCCTATGCCACATATTTGCAAGATGGCTTCCACTGGTCCGGGAATCACATTTATATTTCAAGGGAGAAGAGTAGTACCAGGGAACTCTATTCTTGCATCTGTACTTCTTATTAGGAGGGAGAAGCTCTCCCATGAGGCTCCCTGCAGTCTTCTGCCTACATCTTGTTTGGCAAAGGGATATCATATGACCATCCCTGCTGCAAAGGAGGCTGGGAGAATGAGTATCTGGAAAAGGGGATTAGGACTTTGGAGATCAACTAAGAAGTAGGGTAAGAGTATATTCCACCTAAGAATATGGGATCTCACCTGCCTCCTGACCCAGCGGAGAATCTCTTGGTGGAAGAACATGTGGGGGTGAGAACCCTGCTGGGAGGCAGAAAATCACGTGCACAGAACCTCTTCAGCAACCCCATCCATTCTCCTTTTGGAGTAATTTCTCTGTTGATTATCTCTTCTCAAAAATTAAAAGGTAACTATGTCTCCCTAACCCCTTCCTCACTGTGATGCTTGGGCATTGTGTATGCACCAAAGAGCAGACTTGTTCCACTCACGGCTGACAGCCACTTCAAGTGGGCTCAAGTGGGCTGCTGTGTGGATGTGAGTGCAGGGACAAGTGCAGAGACACCCTTCTTCCCACGGATTCATCCCATCTTTCTGCTCTTGGGCTAGTCTGAAACATACTACTGCACACAGGTGTGCACGAGCCAGGTTCGATGAGACAGAGCAGTGCATTCATCACTTCCCTCCTTATTCATTTCCCTATCAAGCTGACAAGGGCATCTGCCATTTACCTTCTCCAGCTGTGTCCAGATGTCTGCCGAGTCAGGACTCAGTGAGAGAGGCAGACAAGGCACCCTCGTCAGTCTTGATTCTGATGCTGGAAGCAGGGCTGTCTTCATCGGCTTGTCAGCAAGATCGTGGGAGGTAGGGATGAGTGAAGCAGAGGAAACAGGACACAAGGGATGCAGGGTGCACCTGGCGAGGATGGGTGGGGGATGGCAGGATACAGGGCACATCTGCAGAGGAGAGGTGGGGGGTTGTAGGATGAAACGTGCATCTGAAGAGGAGGGGTCGGGGGTGGCAGGATGCCCAGTGCACCTGGAGGAGAGGGGTTGGGGGTGGGAGGCAGCCAGAGGCAGCACAATGGAGGAGACCAGGAGTCTGTTCATCACTTCCCTGCTTGCCCCGTGCTGGAAACATTTAATCACCTTCCAAGAGGGGAGGATTTTTCCAAGGCCTGTGAGGACAGGAAAGGGCAGATTCGGAGTCAAGGACAATAGTACAATTTTATCATAAGTCAAGGTGCACTTGTAGAAAAACCTGGGAGCATAAGAAAAATCCTGGTGTTTGAAAGCAAAGGACCATTTTGTCCAAATGCTACAGATGCAGCTTGTGATCTAGTCAGGTGACACCACCCAGAGAGCCTCTGGAGGTGATGTCATGGGGAAGTGACACCCTCTGGAGGTGATGTCCCCACAGGTGACTCCCTTGGATGTGATGTCCCCTGGAGGTGATGTCCCCTTGGAGATGATGTCCCCTGGAAGTAATGTCCCTGGTGACTCCCTTGGAGGTGATGTTCCCCAGATGTGATGTCCCTGCAGGTGACTCCTTTGGAGGTGATGTCTCCTGGACGTGATGTCCCTTGGAGGTGATGTGCCCGCAGGTGACTCCCTTGGAGCCGAGGCTGATCCAGGGTGTGCCCTCTGTGTGCCCCAGTTTCCATGGAAAGCTCCTTGTGGTTGGGCCTCTCAGGACCAGCTCATGCCCCGTGGTCAGTGCATCCCCCTGACTCTGTCCTTTCTGGAACATGGCAGCTGCAGGTGTGGAGGTGAGGCAGGAGCTAAGCCCTGGCTCCTCGGTCCGGTGGGCCCCGCCCATCCACCAGTGCAGTGTCTCCCTGTCGGCACCTTGTCTTGCCCTCCCTGGGGCCAGGAGCTCACCTTCAGGTCAGGGAGCCTCTGTAGGTGCCCTCCCTGCCTGCCGCCGGCCATGTCCTGGGGACCCCAGGCCTCTCTAGGGACCTGGCTTCAGGAGGCCGTGGGATCTGTGGTCTGGAACCATGTAGAGCTCAAGGTGACACGTCCCCGCCCTCGTGCCATCACTGCACCAAGGACATCTCACACCCACCGTGGCACCTGGGTCCAGAACTGAGGTGCTGGGACTTCACTTCCTCTTAAACCCCAGGGTCATGACCGTGGACACCAGAACTGGCCAAAGAGCCTCGGGTCCACACCCCAACTTTGCAGGTCAGTCCCGGGGCTGCTGGGCCCTGTGGCCTTGGAGCGGGCACCCTGGAACCCCAGGCCAGTGTTCGGGTCACGCAGCCTCCTGGTGCCCTCTGCAGCCGTCTCTCCACGGACCATCCACCTGCGCTTGTTTTGTCCCCCTCTGCGCGCCCTACCGCCGATGACTTTCGGTTGTTTGGAGGACGACCTCAAACGTCTTCATTTTCTTGGGGGACAAATTCTCCAAAATGCCCTGTGAATGGCCGTCGGAGTTTCAATACCCCAAGCCCCGAGCAGGTCAGGGCGACTGGGGCTTGGGGTGGCCCCGCCGCCTGAGGTCTGCGCTGTCCCCCCTCCTCTCTCCCAGCGCCGCCTCAGCCAGAAGGACTCTCCCGCCTGCCCTGGGCTCTCCGTCGGCGCCCAGCTGGACCGGCACCTGGCAACGACCCACAGGACCCTGGCCCGGCTCCGGCCGCCCCCAGCCCCTCTCCCCGGTACCCCCTCAAGCCGGGGCCTCACCCACCTCAGGCCCTTTGCCCCAGTGGCTCCCTCGGCCCCGAAGCGCTTCCCAGACCCTCAGAGGCTCCACGTCGGCCTCCCCATCAGAGCCACCCGGAGGCACCTCCTCCTCCCTGGTCCCTGAGCGCCCGCCCCCCACACGTGCCGTAGCCCCTTTTCCTGGCCACGCGGTCTCCTCGCAGGTCTCCCCCCTTCACGGTCCCTTCCCCTGCCGACCCGGGCACACTCGCAGGCCGCAGGCGGTGCGGGGAGCGGACACCAGGAGGGCAGAGCCGGGTGCAGACCCTGCTGCTTAGCAGGACGTGGCAGTCCTGTGGTGTTGCACCTGCCGCCGCACGTCCCAATGGCCCTGCACCCCGCCACCTCGGGGCCTCCTGCCCCCACCCCATGCCTGGCAAGCGGCTCCCTTCCCCAGAGGCCCCCGCGGGTGCCCCCATACTGGGCCAGCTCACCCCGCACTGGGCCACTGCTCACAGGGTGACACTCCCGTCTACACTGCATCATCACCCCAAACCATGATCCAGGGCCTCAGGAAGACCCCAGACGGGCCCAGGGCCTGGCCCCAGGGTCAGCCCGACCCATCCGGGCCTCGTCCGTGGGAGCAGAGCCTCCAGAGCAGACCTGCTGCCCTGAGGGGTTACTCACAGGCTGAGCCGTGTCTCCCCAGCTCCTCACGACGCCACTGAGTCAGGGCCTCTGGGCCCGAAGCTGGGGGATCCGCCAGGATCGTCTGCACAGGGCGAGCCAGGAACCTCTACTCTGCGCCAGGCACCCCCAGACGCCCCGTAGCCCCATGGGCCTGCTCCCGCGGCCCTGTGCCGGTGAGCTGCTTTGCACCGTCGGCCTCCCCGGTGACCTCTGCTGTGACCCGGGCGCGGGACGGCTCAGCTCGGGGTCCCACGGCCTGGCGGGCAGCAGGCGCTCGAGACGTTGGCTGCGCGAACCCGTGCCCCGGGTGGCCTCTGAGCCGGGGACCGCCGTATTCACTCTGGGCTGAGATACTAGAAGGGTTTCTGCCTCCGTCGGGGGAGAAAGGCGCCTGCCGTCACCCGCTGTCTCTGAGGCCATCAGCGGTGCTGGGGGACAGTGGCCGTCACCTGGAGCCCGCAGGCCTGGTGCCTCCTGGTGGGGGTGGGGGCGGGGGGCGGACTGGGAACCAGGCCTGGCAGGGGGTGACGCCCCCGGTGTCTCCCGGCCCCGAGGTGGTTCCTGTCGTGGGTCCAGGGGGAATGTGTCCCCGGGGGGGGGACAGTGGGCGGGTGTCCACTGCAGCAGGAGCTGGGACGGGCGGCATCTATTCGCCCTCTTCCCGCGGGCCCCGGCTCCCCTGACGGTCCTTCCCCTTCCAGGCCGCAGCCCATCCTGGGGGGACTTTTACGTTTCCCTGGTATGAGCAGGAAAGGAGGAAATGGTTTGGAAGCCGGCTACAGAGAACCATGGCTGAAGGACCCGCGGTCGGGATAAACAGTCCTGTCGCCTCTGGAGTCTGTGCATTAAGGCCACTCAGGAATGTGTGCTCGAGGGGGAGATAAAGGCCAAGGCCAGCAGTTCTGCCCTGGGGGGGGCAGGCTGGGAGGGGGGCGGGGGCGGGGGGGTCCCCTTGCTGCCCCCCCACCCGCAGACCCATCCTGCGGCCTCAGCACCAGAGCCGGGCTGCCTGCCAGGTGTGCGGCCCGCCAGGTCCCTGCCAGGTGGACTGGGTCTGGTGCCCAGGAGGACGGGCCTCGCAGCAGGAGGGGCTCGGCCTACTTCTGTGATCCCTCTGCAGGCAGCCCTTCTCGCATTTGTTTGGGGGTTGGGGAGAGAGCACAAGTGGGGCGGCCGGAGAGGGAGAAGCAGGCTGTCTGCCGAGCAGGGAACCTGGCCTGGGGCTACATCCCAGGACCCCGGATCATGACCTGAGCCAAAGGCAGGCGCTCAACCGCTGCGCCGCCCAGGGGCAGTTGGTCTTAAAGGTAAATGTACCCAAGGAAGGAAACGACTGGAATTAGCACGATGGCTTCTGCGGGGACACTTAGGTGCGGCTTGCTCCGCGGAGGGGACGGGGACCCTGAGGGAGGGGCATGGCTCCTGCTCCCAGCCCCTGGTGGTGGGGAGGCATTGCAGCTCGTGCCCTCCTGAGTAGGGAGTGGGGGGCTGCCCAGGGCGGCCGGACTGTGCCAGGGCCCATCTGGGCATGGGGCGCCCGGCTGTCCGTGACCCGGCCACCTCTGCCTCGCGGTGGCCCGGCCCGCGAGCTCCGGGGCGTCTCTGCCAGCCCCAAGGCTGCCCTCTGAGCGCCGCCTCTTCGCATCAAACCCCCGGCGGGAGACGGCAGCGGCCCTGGTCTTGGCGAGGCCTGCACGGGGCCCTGAGCGCGCCGGGGGACCCGGGCATCCGTGCACTCGGCCGCCGGCCTTCCCCGCGCACATCCACGGCCGCCCCGGGCAGCAACTTGCTGTAATAATATATGTGGAGCCCGCTTCAAGCTCCGGCCTTGCCCTCTGCGGAGGGGGTACGCGGGCCTCGTCGCCCCCGCCCGGCTGGTTCTGCTGCCCGCATGAGCCCGCCTGAGCCCCCCTGCAGCCTCCTGCTCGGAGCGCGGGGAACAGAGGTTCTCGGATCGCGGAGGACAAAGCAGACGGATCAAGGACACACGGATGCACCGACAAGGGTCCCTTCAAAGAAGTCGTGATGGGAAAGCTCCTGCTCTGCACTTGTGGGCATGGGGCCTGGTGGCCCGTGGGCTCCGTCCCCACCGTGAGACCCTGCACCACGCGGGGAGAGCCTGCTCGTGCTCGGTTACTTCTTGTGGAAGCTCAGAATAGCTGTGGGTGCGTCGTGCCGGGTCCGCCCCTGCCCTTGGATTTGCACACAGTCAAGCGGCTTCAGGTTTTCAAACACTTGAAGGTGCACGTGCTCTCGAGTTTCCTTTTTCAGGATGGGTGTCCTGGGCTCTCGCATCCGGTCCTTATGTGGCCGAGCTTCCGGGCCTCCTCCCTTCCCCACGCGGGGTGCTCCACTCTGGGAGGGTGAGGATGGCAGCCCCACCGCCCCCACTCACAGCTGGACTACACTTCCCAGCAGCCCGTGCTGTTAGGGACCAAACTTCCCAGCAGCCCGTGCTGTCAGGGACTACACTTCCCAGCAGCCCGTGCTGTCAGGGACTACACTTCCCAGCATCCTGTGCTGTCCCCTAGGGACTGGCATGTCACCAAGTTCTGGCTGTGGAATGTGTGGGAGCGATTTCGGATCCCCCCAGGCCTGGCCCCGGGAGCCCCCAGTACCTGTACAGGGAGACCCTCCCTCCCTGCCGAGCCCCACAGCAACCCAGGGTGCTCTTGGAAGCACAGGTCCCCAAGGCGGGGCTGCCCACGGCCGGTCCCCCCGTGACCCCGTGTCACAGAGCGGCCACCTCCTCGCCCGACCTGGAGCCGCTCCCCGCCCTGACTTGGCGGCACCTGGAGGGCCGGGTCGGCCTGGCGGCACAGGCAGGAGGTCTCGTCGCCCCTCCGCCACGACCTCAGGTCACCCCAAGGATTACAGCCCCGGGGGCCAGCAGCACTGGGGTCCTCATGGCGCTGCTGACTCCGGAGGAGTGGGCCCCCGGGCTCCCCTAGGAGCAGGACAGATGGCCGCAGGGATGTGGTGACCCCTGGGATGCTGCTGACCCCTGGGGATGCTGGCCCCCCCGGGATGCTGGTGCCCACTGGGATGCTGCCCCCCCGGGATGCTGCCCCCCCGGGATGCTGCCCCCCGGGATGCTGGTGACCCCTGGGGATGCTGGCCCCCCCGGGATGCTGCCCCCCGGGATGCTGCCCCCTCGGGATGCTGGTCCCCACTGGGATGCTGACCCCCCCCGGGATGCTGGTCCCCACTGGGATGTTGGCCCCCCTGGGATGCTGGTGACCCCCGGGATGCTGGCCCCCCCCGGATGCTGGCCCCCCTGGGATGCCGGTGACCCCCAGATGCTGGCGCTCCCCAGGATGCTGCCCCCCACCGGGATGCTGGTGCCCCCCGGGATGCTGCCCCCTACTGGGATGCTGGCCCCCGGATGCTGGCCCCCCCGGATGCTGGCCCCCCTGGGATGCTGGTGACCCCCGGGATGCTGCCCCCCACTGGGATGATGCCCCCCCTCCGGATGCTGGCCTCCCGGATGCTGGTGCCCCCTGGGGATGCTGGTGCCCCCCAAGATGCTGGTGTCCACCCGGGATGCTGGTGACCTTCGGGATGGCTGGCCCTCCCAGGGATGCTGGTGACTCTTGGGATGCTGCACCCCTCTCCCCGGGCTGCTGGTGCCCACTGGGGATGCTGGCCTCCCCAGGATGCTGGCTGGCGCTCCCCACCCGCACCCCCTGCAGAGGGCCGGCGGACACATGGACTCTTCAGAAGCAGCCAGAGGCCGGGCGGGGAGGGGGCGAGCCGGCCAGCTCGGGTGCAGGCGCTCCGTGAAAACAGCGGGCTCTGCACCACTTTTTCCTACAGGAACGCAGTTCTCAGCCCTGGGTTTTCTGTGGCGTGAAAAGGGAGAGTTTTTAAGGACGGAGAAGTCTGCCAGCGGCCTACCAATCACAGGAAGGCAAGACGGCACTGACGCCCTCCGCTCCCTTCACCCCACATGACATTAGTCCAATTTTACAGCCAGTGACTTGGGGACACCTTTTATTTCTGGCTAAATGAAAATGAGAGTTGTCTTGAGTGATGAATTATCTGGGCAATCCTGCCAGGAGTGAAGGATGCTCAGGTTCTAAAATAGAATAAAGCACAAGTGGCCCCGGGCGTGGGTTGTCTGCAAGCGCTTACTTTCTCCAACCTGGTCTGGTTTTCCCGGGGCGGGGGTGGGGATGAGGACAGTGGACCCAGGCCTCCCAGAGAGGGGGGAGGGGCTGGAGAGCCTGGGGGCTGTGCCTGGGGGGCATTGTGCCTAGGAGGGCTCTAACTGGGGGGATGTAACTGGGGGAGGATGTGCCTAGAGGGGGATGTACCTGGGGGTATGTGCCCAGGGGGTGATGTGCATGGAAGGGGATGTGCCTGGGGGGGGTTGTGCCTGGGGGGGATGTACCTGGAGGAGGATGTGCCTGGGGGCCTGTGCCTGGGGAGGATGTGCCTTGAGGGGGGAAGGAGACCACAGAACCCCCTTCCAGCTTCCCTGGCCACACCCAGCAGCAAAGCTCTGCTGGCAGGACCAAAGCCGGGGGGTGGGCGGGACACGATGCACAGGGTTGGGCCTGCAGGGGACAGTGGGCACGGTCCTGGGCGGGGGGGGGGGGCTCCCTGACACCCTGTAAAACTGACCTCAGTGTGCCCCGGCCGTCTGCTCCAGAGGAAAGCACAAGGTTCGTGTCCAGCTGCCGGGAGCCCCAGGAGCCGCCCAGGCAGGTGTGGGGCCACGGGCAGCAATCCCAGAGGGGGCCAGGGGCAGACACGGGAGCCCCGGGACTCAAGGGCTTTGGGTTTTATTCTGTGGACAGGGCTGTGAGGTGGAGGCCTCTGGGGGTCTTGGGGGCACGGGCTGGGCGTCACATGGCGTACCCCGGGGTGGGGATAGGTGCCCCCGGGGCGCACCAGGCAGGGCTCCTGGCGATGGATGGGTCCTGGGCTCCCTTGTCGCCCCCCCCACCGCTCTGCTTCTCCCCGCCGCCCCACCCCAGCGGCTCTCAGTCTCCCCTTCCCATCTCCCTCATCCCCACGGGGCCACAGGCACAGCACCCGGGCACAGCACCCAGGCCCACCCTGGGGACCCAAGATGCCAGGCAGTGGCTGCAGGGCGGCGGCAGGTGGCAGGTGCGAGGCGTAACGGGTCTGAGAACTGGGGCCAAGAAGGTGGAGCGAGGAGCAGGGCAGCCCCGGCGAGGCTCCCCCGCCCCGGGAGACCCCACCTGCAAAACCCGAAGCCCAAGAGGCGCTTGTTAGGAACCTTGAGCCGATGCCCGGGGAGCCCCGCCCATCCTCTCCACGGGCTCCCAGCAGCACCCACAGACAGCGGGTACCCCCACGGCCCTGTCGGTCCTCGGTTCTGGGACGGCTGCCCCCCGCACCCCTGTGCCCTCCACTGGCTTTCCTCCCGCCATCTGCCCCGGCAGGGCCCGCCTCCACACCTGGGGCTCAAGGCAGGGTCCTGGCTAATGGGAGCCTCCCGGGCGCCCCGGCCACGCCAGCACCCCTCGCCGCCCCCTCCCCGCGGCCGTGGGGCTCCCTTCCTGACCCGAGCGCAGCCTGGCGCGCTGGACGCGTGTCTCTCCCAGACGGGTCTCCCCCTGGAAGGCGAGATGCGATCTCGTCCACCGCGTATGCGCGTTTCTGTGCCTCGGAAGCTGACTGGCATCGCGCGGGAGCCCCCCGAGAGTCACCACGTGGAGGAGAAGAGGAAAGATCCAGAAACTGTGTCTCCTCGTGAACAGCTCCCTGTCGCTCTCGGCTCCGCTGCCCCCGCCTGACCCGGGCCGCCTCCGCACCACTCGCCTCCCGTGTCTGGCTTGCAGACTCGAAGCCCACTCGGCAGGTGCGCGCTGCACACGCCACGTACACTAAGTTGGACGAGTGTGGACAGATGTAGACACTTAGGTATCCAGTCCCCGGCCAAGACTCAGAACATCCCATCCCCGTCACCCCAAAAGTCCTCCTGCCCCTTTGCCCCTGCAGCCACCACTACCCCGACCAGACCTCTCCCCGCCGGTTGGGTGGCAGTGTAGACCTGGATTGGGTTGGGATCCTGCAGCACGCCTCCGGCTCAGAGGCCTGACAGTCGAGGTTCCCTCCACGGCGCGCGTCTCGGGGACTTGCTCCTTCCACCACTGGGTGGCTGTCCACCGTGTGAACGGACAGCTGGCTTGTCCATGCCCTTGTCTAAGGGCACTGGGTCTGTTCCCAGCGTGGGGGGGTGTGGACACGCAATTGTGCCTCCCTTGTGGAGGACACCGGGGCTGGGGCAGCCCGCGGGGAATGCACGCCTCCCTGGGCCACAGAGCTCGCCGCCGCGGGCCAACAGGGGTGTATTCTCGGGGGGCCCGGCGCCAGCTTACTTTCCCAGAGAGGGGGAGGGGCTCAGAGGCCATCTGAGGCCACGGGAGGGGCGCGCTGCACGACCCCCCGCCCCAGCTCCTGCTTGCTGCTGCGACCGTCATGTCCTCGCCTCCGTTCTCCCGGTGGCCATGGTCCTGTGGATTCGGGCTCGCCCCGCCCCCGGGTAGCCTCGTCTGAGCCGCTGCCACCTGCAAAGGCCTGGATTTCCAAGTAAAGTCCCTTCCCGAGGTGCCAGGAGGAAGACTTGCAAGTGTGAGCTTGGGGAGGGGGTTCGGTGCAGCCTCCTGGGGAGGGAACCTGAGGCCCACGAAGCCCTGGCCATCAGCCCCAGGCTGTGGATTCCCGGCTCGGGGGCTACGGCCAGCCGGTGTGCCACCCCTACCCGGCCGAGCCACCCCCACCCGGCCGAGCCACCCCTACCCGGCTGAGCCACCCCCACCCGGCCGTGCCACCCCCACCCGGCTGTGCCACCATCTCCAGATCTTCCGGCCGAGCTGCTCCATCCCCGAGGAACCAGACACACACCGTCCTGCATGACTCTGAAGCCCCGCAGTCCCATGTCTGCCCTCCCAGCTCCAGATCCCTGGACTGTCTCCAAATCAATGACCCTCACTGTGATTCAACCGGTCGTGCCGGTGACCGCGAGCCTTGCTTGGTACCTCCCCAGAAGGGCTCCGTCTCTGCAGCGGTCACCTCTGTGGTCACGGGCCAGCACCTCACGCCTCTGGCCCACCCTGTCCTTTCCTCCCTGACACCTGCTTCATGACCTGACGGGGGGGGAGGGGTGCCCACTCTCGTACTACGCAGGCTCAGGGGCCGCAGCTGGTGGAGCCCCGCTTACAGTACCTGTCGCCTCCCCGGCAGGGGCAGAAACTGGTGGCATCAGGCACGGTGGCTGGAGCCAGGGGCCAGGGCAGTGGGCAGTTCTTTCCATATCTCCCCTCCTGTCCTGGCTTCTTCCCTTCCGTCTTTCCCAGTTTGGGTGGACGTAGTCCTTGGACAGGTGTCTGCACCTGCTGGCACGTGGCCACCTGAAGCCCCAGGCCTGGGTTCTCATGGCTTGAGAAGAAATCTGGAAGGAAGAGGACATTCTTTCTGGTACAGCCCAACTATCACGTCTCTGCAAAGGCTGTGGGAGGCGGTGGACTGGTGACCCCTGGGCTGGTGGCCGCCCTGCCCCCCCCGCCCAGGAAGGGCCCCTACAGGTGGACCGTCCGGGCGTCTCCATGTCGACGCCGCAGACACTTTCACTCTGAGAGTCTTTGTTCCAAGTTTCATGAACCATCGTATTAATCAAAATCACACCAATAGCTGCTGACATTCATCAAGGAAGTATTTTCTGAAGCTAATTCCATTAAACCAGTTTAGTATTTGGATCAATTCTCCACCCACATCGCTGTTAACCAAATTGTTTCTATTTTTATTTCTCAGTAAAGATCTGACTCATCCATTTTTGTGGAGTTTTTTTGTTTTGTTTTTGTTTGTGTTTTTTTTTTTTTTTTACCCATGTCTGAGTTCAACGACTGTTATCTTCCGTGCTAATGGGTTTTCTTTTGTGGCCATTACTTCTCCAAAGCCCAATTTCTTGGATAATTTGCACAGATCTAAATTTTGCTTGGAATTTTTTTTTATTCTCCCGTCAATCTCAATCCTCGACAAACTTAACACGTTTTTTTTTCCATTCTGCTACTTTGCTTTCTGTTGATTACTTCCACCAACTCTCATCTTTCCTGGCCTGATTTCATAGTTTTCAATGTCAACGATGATGTTTCGCTCCATTTTTTTCCCCTCAACAACTTTCACCGTGTGCGGCTTCGGTCTTCGTTGCCTTTATTTTGTGTTATTTCTACCAGTGATACTGATTTTGAACTGGACAAAAATCCAGTAGTTTGCACATCATAGCCCGTCCTGAGAAAATGGTGTGGAATTCTTGGATAATTGCTCTTGACCACAACGGGTCTGCTTTATGGCTAATTCCATTCTTTCATACGTTTGAAATTACCCCATGATCTATGAATAACCATTTATTCTTCGACAGAACAGAGCCTTGGGTCAGTAGGAGGAGGCCCTCCACCTGCAGGAGCACCTGCAAGAAAGGTGCCTTCAAATACTGCTCTTCGGTAGGATAACGGACACGGTCTCATCCACCCATTTCCAACATGTCTCAGGCCCTCCAGCCTTCACTATCGGCTTCATCCAGATTCTCACCCACAGTGCCCCTCTTCATCCACCAGTAGGTCCAGGACGTTCCTTCTCCAGGGATCCCATGCAGATGCTGGGCAGATGACCAACGAAGGATGGACTCAGCCCTCCCTGCTCCTCCCTATCCCCAACAGTCCCCTCCCCTACTCATCCCCTCATCTACCTGTGGGTGTACTTCCCTTTCCTGCTCATACCTTCAGCTGCCAGGGCGGGGGGGGTGGGGCGGGGGGGGGTGCAAATGCAATCCTTTGGGGCCCCTAATGAGGGGGAATCTCCAGGAAGGGAGCTCTGTTCCAGAGTCTTCTGTTTGTCTTGCTCTCCCAGACCTTGTGCAGAAGGTCAGCCCAGCCTCGAGGGCACAGGGTCCCCCCTGCATCTGCCTGCAGCCACTTCCCTCTCAGACAGTGGTGTGGGTGGCTGCCCGGGCTCCTGCTTTCTCTTCCACTCAAACCCAGACTGGCTGAGTCCTCAGCTGCATGCCCAATAGTCCCCTTGGGTGGCCCGCTGTCCAGCTCAGAGGAAGAAGGGAGGAGGAAGAGGGAGGGATGGTGGGACTCAGACCCAGCTGGTCTTGCATCCAGGGACCAGGTCGGCCCTTCCTGCTTGTGCCAGGGAAGGAACCCGGGACTGGTCTCTCCTGGCCCCATTAGGCCAGGATGCAGGGTGCAGGTTAGCATGGGCAGCAGGGGTGTTTCTGGCCCTTGGGCTTGCCGGGGCGAGCGAGGCACAGAGGGCCGGCCGGCCTGCTGCAGCTGGCTAAGGATCTGCTGCTTGAGCACCACCTGGATCGTCCCCGGCCCTGGTGTGTCAGACGGCCTCGGGAGCTCCTGGTCTATCTGAAGCCCTCCCGGGGGGCTGGGGCACTGGGTGGATCTGCTGCCCTGTCCTTTGGCCCCCAGGTCCACTCTGCCGGGTTGAGCTCGGGCTTCAGCATTGAAGGCAAAGACGCAGACACCAGCCCCCCGCTCGGCAGCCCTGGGACGGAGGACCACGCTCTTCGCCTCTCTTACCCTCTCATCGGGGATAACGACAGCCCCGACCCCGTGATGGCTGGCGGACCGCGTGAGCTAATGCTTGTAAAACACTGCACGTGGAAGCTGGCGCAGTCCTTCCTGTGGCATTCCACTGTAATTATTCATATTTCATAAGTCCTCTGTTAGACTCGGGCTTGTAAAAATATTGACACGTATGTTTTCTTCCCCTTGAATACAATACGCTATTGTGCGTGTTCTGTACCTTCCCAGTCAGAGCCCGAAATCAAAGAGGGGGGGTGCAGATGGGACCTCATCACCAAGGTCGCGTTGCGCCTGACTCCCGTTGCCCCCGGGCCCCCATGGCCGTGTCCCTGGCTGGGGCAAAGCCATCCCGGGTGCCTCCGCAGCCTGCCTGCATGAGCACCTGTGTCCTTCCACGGGGCCTCTCCAAGGTGGCACGGTCAGACCCCCACCCTCTTGATCCTATCGTTGCCCCTAGGGCCCCAGGGACATCTACCCTTGCATGTACCCCAGAACCCCTCTCTGGTGCTTGGGGTTGTGGCTGGGATGCCGTGACCTCAAGTTAACTCACGTTGGGGCATCTTTACCAGCTCCTCCCCGACTGCCCCTCCTGGGTGCCTTGGAGACGTCTTGGACTCTCCCCTCTGCAGGGTTTGATCGCTGACCCAGGGCCCACTAGGGCCAAGCGGAGCTCAGGAGCCAGAGCCCAAGCTGCAGAGCTCCCAGGGAGCAATCAGGTCAATCTAGGTCGCTCTAGGCCTCAGCCTGGCCTAGAAATGCCTCGGACGGTGACACCCAAATGGACTGAGCCAAAGCAGAGCGGAGAGGGTGTTTCCAGGTGGGAGGAGCCCGGCGGAGCTGGCAGCCGTGGTGGCGGCGACGGCGACGGCGTGGGGACAGGATGGCACCCGCACACCTGCTCTGGGCGCGTCCTCTTCCGGAGGAAACCTCACAGGGCCCGGAGGAGGCGGCGGGTGCGCCCCGGGAGCCGTGCCGGCGGCCTCTCCCACACTTGGTTGTAACTGATGCCTCTGCGCCACTTTTGTCGAGGAGAATGGCCGACACGGCGACACACCTGTGTGCTTCCCGCACCTGCACGTGGGGCCTGAAAGCATGCTCTGCCCGCCACCCGGTCAGGGCGCCCGCACGCGGACATGTGAGCCCGCACGCACTCGAGGCTGTTCTTTTGTGTGTGGATGTTTGTGCCAGATTGTGCTCTCATGCTGGATTTTAAATTAGAGTTTTTTTTTTTTATTATTAGAGCTGAAAGTGGAAAATAATATACCTCTGGAATGGTATTAGCTAAACCTTCCACAGTAATAAATCCGTGTGCTAATGGTTTGTTTTTGTGCTGTTTGGTTGTCATGGTGACAGGCTGCATTAACTAATAAGTTTGTTTTGAGAATTTTAATGCCAGTTTGCCAAACGTTCTCCTCCTGCTACAAGGGCGTGAGCATCTACAGCCCGCGTGGCCGAGCACGGGCTTGGGTCTCAGTGTCTCTCGTGCTCTCAGAACGGCCTGGGGCCCCTTCCACAGCCGCGGCTTGAAAAGCCGGAGACACGTGCCGTCCGTAAACGTGTATATATAGAATAATGGCCTTTGAGAGATGCCGTGGAAAACAGTAGCCCCCGAGACGGGAACCTCGGTTCTAGGAATACGCTCCAAGGCAGGAACGCCCCGGTGGCAGGCCGGAAGTGCGAGCCCCTTCGGGTGGTGGGATGGGGCTCGGGAGAGGCTGCATGGGCCTGGGGCAGCCCAGACGGGGCCGGAAAGGGGTGACACCTGCCGTGATGCTGGGGAGGGGAGAGGGGCGCTGGGTGCAGCCTGCTGCCTCCAGATGGGGAGACGGTTTGAGGTCTGGCCAAGAGGACGGCCCCTGCGGTCGGTGTGGCTCTCCCCGAGGGATGCCCGCCCGCAGGAGGAGGGAACCGCAGGGAGGTCGGAAGGCCCGTCCGGTCCACGCCTGCCTTGGTGGAACGATCTGGGCCTCAGGACGCCCACTTGGCAGGCGGGATTTCCTCTGTCCCTAGGAGCCGCCTGCATGGCGCCCAGCTTCCTCTATCTTCCCCTTCCGTGGACGGGACCGTCCCGCTCACCTGTCCTGGGGGGTGGCCCGCCTGCCGAGCCCGGCCGGGGAGGGTGCCTGCCAACAAGGCCCTCCTGTCGTCCTGGCCCCGGTCACGGCTTGGGTCCCCCCCAGGCCCTCCTGGAGGCCTGGGCTTGATGTCCACGAGCAGGCCAGTCCTCACACCCCGAGCCGGCCCCCGGTCTCCACCGTTTTGATGCGGGGGGCCTGCTGGGCGACAGTCAGACCTCCAGCCACACGTCACCAACCTACCTCGGAGCCCTTGTCAGGCCCCGGGGCTGAGATCCCAGGGGGAAGCACATGGTCTTCGACAGTGGACCATCCCAGAGGTCGAGAGCTCCACCTGCCAAGGGACCCGTCTGTGGCTCAGAAAATGGGGAATAAATTAATTAATTTAACACAATTGCTGCGTAGCTGCCACTTGCTTGGCACTATTCTGGGAGTTGGTGAAACTCCGGGGGCAGAGCAGACCACCCTGCCCCAGTGGAGCCTGGATTCCAGTGATTAGGGCTCAAGCAAGTGGGCAGCTGAGGGCAGTGAAGAGGAGGAGGCCAGTCCAGGTGGGGCGGGAGGGATGGAGGGGAAGAGAGTTTCTGGGGGGCCCAGCTGCACGGCAGGTGAGGGGAGTCGCGGGCGAGCCAGGTGGGCCCTGCGTGGTGGGGCGGCTGGCGTGGGAGGGAAGGCGCAGGACAGGAACCAGCCTGTTTGCAGGGAAAGAGGAGACCTCCGGCTTGGACAAGCAGGCGGTGGAGGCAGGGGCAGGACAAGGTGGCTGTGGGTGTCCCCGTGCGAGGGGCAGAAAGACTCAGGATAGACTCTCCATCAGTGGGAGTTTCCCCTGCCGCCCACCGTCGTGCGTCACTTTGGGGGGTGCAATGGGTAAGATACGACGAACTCAGAAGAACCACAGGAACAGGAAGTTGGCATGTAATTAATTTTGTGATCTGTACAGTGGGGTGTATGCACGCGCGTGCACGTGTGTATGTGAGTGTGCGAGCGTGTGTGCTTGGGACGGCATGCATCCCTGCTTCGGGTGGAATTTCCAGAAGTAACCCGTGCGAAGCCTCGTGATCGCCCTGGACGAGGGCGCTGGGAGCAACAGTTCTGACGCTTTGTCACCCTACGGTATCTCTTCCTATGAACACAGCTAGGGACCCCATGTTTGCGTCTCCCCGAAAATTCAAATGTTGAAGTCCTGCCCCCCAAACTGACAGTCTAGGGAGGCGTGGCCTGTGGAGGTGATTAGGGCTGGGGGCGGGGGTCACGGTGGGGGTAGCACCCCAGTTAGAAGAGGAAGACAGGGACCCGGCCCTCGGTCTCTGTCTCGCTGCCCCGTCTCTGCATCCCAGCGCCCGGGAGGCCCAGCGCCTGCGGGGGGGGGGCGGGGGTGGTCTCGCCAGGACCCTCACCTTGGGTGCCAGCGTGAGCACCGAATGTGTGTTGTTTGAGCCCCGACGGCCAGGGTGGTCGCGGCCGCCGGAGCCCACCAGCCACTTGCTGAGAAGGGTCTGAAGGCTCCGACCAATCCCTGGCCTCGGGCCGCGCCCTCCAGGCCCCCACCCGGACCTGCCCCCTGCTCCCCCGCGCCGCGGACACTGGCTTGCAACACGAAGACGCGGCGTCCCAAAGAGGAGCGCGGCGCTTGGAAGCATCTGGAAGCTGCCTCTGAGATCAACATGGATCCTAAAAGAGTGCAGAGGAGCTGAGCCCAGCCGACACACGGCCCAGGCGCCCTCTGAGGCGGGACCGTCCGGGGTCGGAGCGAACGACCTCAGGATTCCCGTGCGCCACAGGTCACGGGCCCGTGGGGCGCCGACCCGTTGAAGGCAGCCTCCTCCTAAACGCCAGAGTGAGGATCCGCCCTCGAGGCTGACCGGCTCCCCCGTCGCCTGCTCTGGCCTCTTCATTTCGCGGAAGGGTCGGGCCCACGAGGCCCGGCCACTCACTAGTTGCCCCCCAGGACCTTCCAGCTCAGTCGCTTCCCTGTGACTTGGGAGCCTGGGGTGCTGGGGGGCATCTGAGCACTTGGAGTACCAGGTGGGGGGACAGAGGACTGGGCAGCTCCCCTGGGGTGGGGCCGGTGGGGGCTCAGCTCGGCTGTAGGGTGGCCTCAGGGCAGAAGCCAAGTCCCGGCGGCTGTAGCGGCAGCGTGGGATGGGGGGGGGGGAGCGCGCACCGCCGTGGAAATGGAAACCCCCTTCTGTCTGGAGAGAAAATCCATTTATAGCTCCTTTCTGACCGGATTATGATATCCCTGCCAGCAGATCTGAGAAAAGTCTTTCCTCTTCCAAATTCGACAGCGCTCTGCTTTTTCCTAACATCACAAATTCCCTGATTCCACCTCAAAGCCCAGGTGGGTGCCAGGTCCCCTGTGCCCCGTCCCTGCAGCCCTGCGTCATTTCTCCCGCAGGCCGGCGCCAGCTCCCAGGGGGCGGGCCGGGTCCCTGTGCGGAGCCGCGGAAGGGTGCCAGGGGCCCGGGAGCCCGGGTGCCGCCCACAGACTGGGAGGGGACCGGGAGCCTCCGGCGGACAGAGGGAGAAGCGGGGAGACCGAGGCCGCGCTGGCCTGCTCCCAAGGCTCCTTGCCGGGGCTCCGGCTGGGTGTGTTCCTTCTGAACCAGCTCAGCGTCCAGGACCGGAGACCATGGAGGAAGAGAAGGTCTCCTCTCCTGAGGGCCTCCTGTGTTTCCTGACGAGAGGAGGGCCGCCGGGGCCGCCGGGCCTTTGTCCTGCATAGCGCTGAGCTGGGCGCGTCTGGCGTCTGGCGGGCGCACAGTAGGCCTGCGATCGCCCCGCTAAGCTCTGAAGGGAGTGAAGGCCACTCACTGCTGACTTCAAAGTTATTGATAACCTCGTGTGCTTGCATACAGCTTCCTGGGGATTCTTCTGTGTGCACGAGGCGGTTGCCTTGGGTGGTGACAAAGTTCAACCACACTTGGATCAGCTCCTCAACC
The DNA here is from genome assembly GCF_011100685.1 of Canis lupus familiaris. Taxonomy (NCBI): domain Eukaryota; kingdom Metazoa; phylum Chordata; class Mammalia; order Carnivora; family Canidae; genus Canis; species Canis lupus. The sequence continues at coordinate 50,154,556 of NC_049246.1, read as the reverse complement.
TGGAACCACCTGTGCCCTTCCTAGCAAACCCAGTTTTAGCAGGAGCCCTGCTAAGTCGTGTCACCAGAACCCCCACCCTCCATGATCTAGACTAGGCCCTCATCCCCCACCGCCCCCCAGATAATGTCTGATCTCCCCGGCCTGCCTTCAGCCAGAATCCTCTTAGGTCGTTTTAGCTAGAATTGGTGATTTCCCATCCACGGACCCTGCCCAGCATCTTGGCTATATAAATTCCCACCTGCCTTTGCGGTATTTGGGATTGCGCCCAGGTCCATCCCGAGGTCTCTTCCCCCCAAGTTGCAATAGTCCTGAATAAAATGTGTTTTTACAGCTTTAAAGCTTTTACTGTCCAGCACTAGGTTTTCTTTGACAATAATCACTGCTACTCTGAGGGAAAAGTCAGAGCTTCGCATCACAGCACACACATGCACGAGCTCCAAGACCACAGAGCAAGGCCCGGCAATGGCTTGCACGCACACAGAGGCGGGGCTGGACCACGCCGGGTGTCTGTCCGACTCGGGTTCTGTGGGCTTCAAGGTAGGCATGGCCCTGGGCCGTTCTCTGGTCAGCGGTGGAAGCGCTTCAGTGACACAGCATCTCGCTGAGACCAGAGATCCCGCGGGCGCTGTAACGGGATGAGAGGAAGGGAAGGGGGGGCAGACTCAGGAGCAGAGGGGCAGGAGGTGTGGGGGAGAACAGAGCAGGAGACAATTCAATCAGGACCAGCAGGCTTCTTCCACAGTTGCCCGTGAGTCCCTCTCACAGCTCTGGCATCCACATGGGTGACGGAGACCCCGGGCAAGGCGCCTCCAGATCCTTTCTGTGTGGCCCACAAATGCCAGCATCAGTCTCACCCGGGAGCTTGTTAGAATGCATACAGACTCTCAGGCCCCACCCCAACACCCTGAGTCAGAATTCCCATTTAAACAAGCCCCCAGGGACGCGAGAGCACACCGCAGTGTGACAAGCTCTGCTCTAGCTCACACAGAAGAGTTAAGGAGGCTTCACAAGCTTCCATGGCCTGATGCCTCCTCAAACAGCCTTGGCTAACACCTAATGAGCTAGAATCCTATTAAAACCCTTAAGTTCATTTGATCTCTATTCGTGTTTAAAACATGTTTGCTCTCTTCACTTGTTTTGCATAATCACAGTGAACACTGATGCAAGACAACTTGATACTCAGCGAGGGAAAAGGTCTCCTGAATCAGCTTGTTTTTGCCGACCTCCCGCAGGCAGCTAGCGGGGTGCTATGCCTTGCATTCCTGACTCTGCCCAAGTTAGATCACCTTACTTTCCAGGGCCAAGGTGTTCAGAATAACATCCAGCCTACAGAACTAGCGGCAGGAAAAAAATAACTAAACATGCACTTGACTGATCTCCAACTCACTGGGTTTCACTGGAGCCCCACGGCCCCACGTATAGACCTGTGGGTAAGGAAAGAAGACCCTGACCTGGGAAACTGAAGAAACGGCCCTGCAAATGCTGGTCTGCGGGGCACAAGAAGTTACTGGATTGCTCTGAGAGCACATATTGTGGAAAGGAGGACATTAACTCTACATGACAAACAGAGCCCCGGAAGGGCAAAGCAAAGAAGTGAATATTTATTGAAACGATTTTGTTCCAAGCATCATTTCATGTAATTTTCAGTTTGACTTTGCCATAAGACAGTGAACAGATCACATTCTCATTTTAAGATCAGGAAACTCATACTAAGAAGTGACATCATGTTTTGAGATGTCCATTTTTGCATCCACTCCCCCATCCATCCCCCCCCATCCACCCATCCATTCGTCCATCCATCCATCTTTCCATCATTTACTGATCAATCCATCCAACTATCTATCATCCATCCACCACCCATCCATCCATCCATCCAACCCGGGATCCAACTATCTATCATCTATTCACCATCCACCTACCCATCTATCATCCACCCATCCACTCATTCATCCATCCACCCATCCATCCATCCATCATCCATCCATACATACATACATTCACCCATCCATCCATCAATCCAGTCACCCATCCATTTTTCCATCCATCCATCTATCCACCCATCCATCTATCCATCATCCATCTATCCATCATCCATACATCCATCCACCATCCATCTATACATACATACACACATACATACATACATCTATTCATCATCTATCCACCTATCCATCCATCCATCCATCCATCCATCCATCCATTCATCTATCCATCTATTCATTATCCATCTACCCATCCATCATCCACCCATCCACTCATTCATCCATCATCCACCCATCCATCCATACATTCAGCCATCCATCCACCAGTCCTGTCACCCATCCATTTTTCCATCCATACATCCATCTATCCACCATCCATCTATCCATCATCCATACATCCATCCATCCATCCACCCATCCACCCATCCATCTATCCACCATCCATCCATCCAGACATACATACATACATCTATTCATCATCCATCCACCTATCCATCCATCCATCCATCCATCCATCCATCCATCTATTCATTATCCAACCACCCATCCATCCATCAATCCAGTCACCCATCCATTTTTCCATCCACCCATCCATCTATCCACCCATCCATCTATCCACCATCCATCCATCCATCCATCCATCCATCCATCCATCCATCCTTCCATCTGCCCATCTGTTCGTCTATCCATTCATTCTTAATGATGTCTCTGTGCTTATGGGAACTTAAAATGGTTACAGGTATTCATTGCTCCTGACACTCATGTGCGAGAAACATAATATAGAATTTAAGTGTTCTCCCACGCACTAAAGTTGGTGAGGAGTCCAATATTGGGTAATTTTCTGCAGTGCCTTCCCCATTCCTCCTCAGGTGGAATGCTCCTCAGGTTGTGTCAGAACTACAAGACTACCACAGCCACTATTCTTTGTCCAGGTTTGTTTTCCTGTCAGTGAAAGTCACAGTCCCTCTCCCTCAGTGCCAAGCTTTATATTGGGACTTTGGTCAGGGCCCCCAAGGGAACTTGTGGCACTTAGTTCTCAGGCGCCATGGGCACCACGCAGCCTCCACTTGAATCCCGTGGCCTCCAGGCAATTTCCAGGCATGAGAGAGAGCCCAGAAGCCCCCTGGTGTTCCTGCTTCAGCATCCCGCTGAGGGGATAGCCATGGGATGGAACAGTCATCTTGGACATCTAGCCCAGTACCACCTGCAGATTGCTCCCCCGCCATCCTCCTGCAACCTCCTGAGAGGCACCCAGCGAGGACCTCCCAGCTGAGCCCAGCAACCCACAACATCACAAGAGATAGCGATACATTGTCGTTTGAACCACCAAGCGTGGGCTGGCAGATTGCACAGCAATAGATCACTGGACCAAGATCCAAAGATGAGACGCTGACACACAGAGCGCCACCTCCCTGAAGTCAACCTTCCACCAACAGGGGACACCAGGGAGTAGGGAGAGATGGCGGATGCCATCTCTCCCAAGGAGGAAGGGACAGGGCCACAGGCATGGCTCAGTGCTGCCCCCACCTTCCAGAGGTCAGCAAGATGCAAGGAGGGACACACTCAAGGCGGGGCAGGAGGAGCATAATGGAGTGAAGGAGTGGGTGGGCCACCTCTGGATTATCTGCCCAGACCAGGGACCCAGGAACACAGACCTCGAGCTGGGACCAACGACAAGGTGACTCTTGGATGGGGAGATGCCTCGTAGCAAAACCCGTAAAAGAAGAATCACTGACAAATATTTCAGTTTCGAATGTTTCCGCGTATGGGTGCAGAACAGAGGGTCCGCAGAGCTGGACTCCTGGGGTTCAAGGCCACGCCTCGGGCCCCGTGCAGGGGGTGGGGGCATGCAGGGAAGATCAGAGAGCCCTGTGTTCCTGAGCATGTATTTCCGCACTCACTTATTTTTCCAACGACCAGGTAAAACCACGCTCATTACAGATTCAAAGATTACTCCCCAAAAATGGAAGAAGAAGAAGAAAAACCATGGGCCTCCAATTCACAAGAACAATCCTAGAGAAGAGCCATGTCGGAGTGGCGACCCGCCAGGAAGTAAACTGTCTTTAAGGCGCTGGTCGTGAAAACCAGGTGTGGGTGGCGCGGGGCCAGGGGGACAGACAGACCGGCTCTGAGCGGAGTGGTGGCTTTTCAGACCAAGTGAGAAGGATGAGGTTTATGCTGCATTGACACATTTGGGGGCAAATCGTTCGGCACGTGGAGGCGGAAGGTAGTTTGAGTCCTACGCCTTCAGAACTTAGTACAACCGTATCCATCAGGGGATTAAACCCTAAAACCCAGGGCAGCCCCGGTGGCTCAGCGGTTTGGTGCCGCCTTCAGCCCAAGGCCTGATCCTGGAGACCCGGGACCGAGTCCCACGTCGGACTCCCTGCACGGAGCCTGCTTCTCCCTCTGCCTCTGTCTCTGCCTCTCTCTCACTCTCTCTGTCTCTCATGAATAAATAAATAAAATCTTAAAAAAAAAAAACCCTAAAACCCAAAATGCACCTGTTCTGGAACCAAACAACGCTGAAAAGAAAGTCTGGTTTTGTGTGTCCCCCGCCCCAGAAATCACAAGGGCAAGTTCTGATGCCTGTGCCCGCATGAAGTATGAAACAGGAGACACGTCTCCTACGAGGTCAAAGGCGAACTAAGAATCCGGGGAACTGTTTTCCGCATGCCCGGCAGACAGAGCCCAGTGGGTGAGGGTTTGTGTAAGCAGCTGGGGCAGCAAGCTATCCCAGGAAAACAGGTGGCAAAAGGCTCTGCAGAGTCAGCACAGAGATACACAAAAAAGAAGTGAGAACAGCCAATAATCGTAGGAGATAAATGCGGATATAACAATAGGAGGGAGGCCCACTGGATGCAGAAATACGACAAAGATGGAAACACCTGTGTTGGAGAGTATTCTCGCTGGGTTAGCAGGAGTCCTAAGTTAGAACGATCTAGAAGACAGTCCGGGAACAGGTATCCTGGTTCAAAATGTCTCTGGCTCCCGAGGTGTGGTGGCAGAGGAGACAATCACACAAGGGCAAGGGGGCAACGCGGGAAGACGCGCTCGGGGTCTGATTTCTGAAACAAAGTGAAGAAGAAGGAAAACAACTCACGGGGACTGTGCAAGCCGTGACACACGCGTTGGGATAGCACCCGGTGATTCGAGGCAATGATGTGCACGCGGTCTGTTAACCCTGCGCTATTTCTGGAGCTATTGTTGGTGGAAAATCGCTGATTTCAGAACAACAGGCGCGCGGCCACCGTTGATGGGAAGCCGTTAGCTTGCACGTCGCAGACCGGCAGCCCTTCCTGCCCGCCCTGATGTGGCACCTGCTGGGAGCGGGGCGGGAAGGAAGGGGGTCCCACGCCCTTCCCCTCCTGGGCCGCCGGGCGCCCCTCCCCAGCTTGCGGCCGCCCAGCGCGGCGTGGACCAGCTTGGCGCGTCCAGGCGGCCGAGCCTGGGGGATGCCTACTCTCCCCTCGTTGGCTTGCTTTATTTATTTGTCTTCTCCCCTTGTATTTATTTCTACAGAAACAACACATTTTCAGAGAGAAGCGCGGAGCTGTGTGGGATCCCCTGGCCCCTGTGGCGCTGTCTCTTTCATCAAGCCCTGGACGGATTTGCTGCGCCCCGATGCCAGGCCAGGGACGCGGGGACCCCTCCGCCTGCTTCCGGGCTCTGGTGCTCAAAGCGTCGCCCTCCTTTATCTCAGGGGCACCTTCCGAGGCGCGGGGAGGGCAGTGCTGGCACCTGGAGGGGCTCAGGTCCCGGGGAGGCCTGGGCGCCGGGCTGGGGCCTGGTGCGGGGCCGCAGTGGCAGGGACGGGCTGGCGGGGACACAGCGCGATGTCCCCGTGCGTCCCGCAGCCCCTGCCAGGCTGAGGCGTGAGCGCACCCGCCGTGAAGCGGAGGGACGGGCGCGGCTCAGCTCGCTTGGGCCTCCCTGGCCCTTCTCTGCTGGGCGTACAAGCACGACGGACACGGCGACCCGGGGACAGTGAGGGGCAGGTGGCTGCCCAGGGCTGCCGGGAGGAGGAGGGACAGCCCCGCATCCCCTGTGCCCCTGGGGTCTGTGGCCCCCCGACGGTGGCGCTCTGCTGGGCCAGGGACGCCGCCTCCGAGAAGCTGCACGGGCCTGGCTGTCACATCCTTCATGCGTGGACACCTGCCTCGTCCGTGTCTGCCTCCCTGGAGGGGCTGAGGTCTGGGCCTCCAGCGCGCCCGCCGTCCTGGGTCTGGGGTCCGCACCCCTCTGGAACTGCGACAGGAGCCGGAGAGTCGGGGTTTCAGAGGCGAGCTCTCCCCACAAGGCTGCCGTCCCCGGGCACAGCCCCTCGTAAACCCCCGCCAAGCTCAGGGCCCCCGGCCAGCCCGCGGGCGCTTCCTGGGTGGCCCCGGGGGCAGGTCCGGTCCTGCTGGCAGCGGCGGCAGAGGGACGGCAGCTGTCCCTTGGCAAGGCGCGGCCCCGGGGTGGGTGGCAGGGCGGGGGCAGGCACCGGAGTGCGCCACGCGGGGTTGGGGGGGGCATTGGCTCCATGGGCAAACCTGTCAGCGCGTGGGCAGGAGTGTCCAGGAGCCCCGCCCCGCCACGGGCCGCGCCCAGGGAGGTCAGGTCTCGCAGGGGCTGCTAACCTACTTCGTGGTCGCACAGCAGTTTGGGGGACTTGGGTTCTCACGGGGGTTGTGTGCGGGGTGCCTACCTGCAGAACACGGGCACCGGCCGCTCCTTGCCCAGGGCCTCGTGGCCCCCCAGCCCCTGCTCGGGCTCAGCCACAGTCAGACGGGGGGACCTGCAGGTGCATAGACCGCGGAGGAACCTGCACTGTCCCTGCCCCCGCCCCCGTCGCCCCTCACGTGCCCTCGTCTCCGCTGCGCTTTCTGCAAACGTGCAGCTCCTCTCCTGCCCGGCCCTGTCACTGCCTCCCATGAGCCCGGGGACCCGCGGGGCTGTAGGTGCCTCACCTCCAATCGGGCCTGAGCATCGTACCGTGGAGCTTCCGGAGGCGCAGCCCTCTTGCTCTGCAGGGAGGGACACCGAGGCTCGGAAGGGCAGCGGCCGCGCCCCGACGTGGACTCCGTGCTCTGCAGTGCTGTCGTCCCGGCCACATCCTCGGGCAGCACTGTCGCCTCTGGGGTCTCGGGGTCCCACACGGGCCCCGCTGGCCTCACTGAGCGGAGTTCCCGAGCTCCCGGACGCCGGGTGGACTTCCGCAGGCCTCGGTGGGCGTCCAGGCCGAGCTCGGGGGGACGGCGGGCTCCCTGGTGAGGGCAGTGCCACGCTGGGCCCCCGCTCCGGGCCCCTGGCCTGCACGGACGGCGGCGTGGGGGTGGGGGACTGTTCCGTCAGGACACAGCTGCCACCTGCATGGATCACCCTCGCCGCCCACCCGCTGGGGACCTGTGACGCCCAGAATCTCTCCCAAACCGGCCCCGAGCAAATGGACCGCAGCCGGCGGCCTCCAGGACCCGCGCGGCCTCCTCCTCCGCCCGCCGCTGCGGTGTTGGGGGTACGTGTCCCCTTCTGGTGAGCGGGGCCACAGCTCCGTGTGATCTGCCCTCCGCCGTCGTTACCTTGTTTTCCTTCCCTGCGGGTATGAGGCCATCTGTCCCCTTCCCCGTGGCACGCTGCGTGCCCCGTGTCCCGTCTGTCACTTCCAGCGCCGGCTGCCGCCTTCCTCACCGAGGCTGCACCGGGGGCATCGTGGGGCAGCGTTATTGGGCAGGCCTGAGAGCCGAGGAGAAGCCTCCAGAAACGGTACCAGCCCACCGGCTGGCGCCCGGCGGGGAGGTCACCACATTTGTCCTTCCTGATTGTGTTCAGAATCGTGATGACAGGTGCCACCGCCGCTGCTGGGACCCTGCGTTGCTCCTCCCTGGGGCTGCAGCTGCAGCGAGTGGAGGCACGGTGGGCGCTGGACGCTGTGTGTGTGTGTGTGAGTGTGTGTGTGTGAGTGTGTGAGTGTGCGGGGCAGCCCAGGTGGGAAGGGCCTGGGCGCATCAGGGAGGGCTTCACAGAGGAGGTGTCCTCGGAGGGGCTGTACAGGAGGAGAAGGAGCTCCCTGGGCTGCAGGGCGGGGAAGCAGGGCACCCGGGGAGAGGCACTGCGGGGCCCCCGTGCGGGGTGGGGGTGTCCCGGGGCCATGTCTCCGGTTTGCAGCAGCGGGAGCCCCCCTGTAAGACTCTCTAGGGGTGAGGAGGGCAGGGCGGGGCTGGGGACACGTCATGTCGTCGTGGATGCGTCTTCAAACAGGGCTGGAGGCGCAGTTCGCGGGCGGGTGCAGGCGGCTCTCCCGTCTGGGGTCTGTTCCTAGTTTGAAACTTCTGGAAAAACGAGGGTGCAGGATACACGCAGCTGCTCGTGTCATTTCACGTTTGTTCCCAGGTCCGGGCAGGACGTCTCCAGGCCCCAGTCCCGCTCGGAGCCCGCAGGCAACTGTCTGGTGTCACCGGGGGCAGCGGCCACCCTTTTTTTTTTTTTTTTTTTTTAAAGATTTTATGTATTTATCCATGAGAGACACAGAGAGAGAGAGAGAGGCAGAGACCCAGGCAGAGGGAGACGCAGGCTCCACGCAGGGAGCCCGATGTGAGACTCGATCCCGGGACCCTGGGGTCACGCCCTGGCTGAAGGCGGCGCTAAACCGCTGCGCCCCCCGGGCTGCCCAGCAGCCGCCGTCCTACGCCCATTGCCCCCCGCCCCCGGCGTCGGGGTGCCCCTGGAGTCCACCTGGGCTCGTCCTCCCCCTACCCGGCCTCCCGTGCTGTGGCTCCAAGGTGCCACGTCTGCTGCTCCCACCTGCTCCTCGGCGGTTCCCTGTGTCCTTGTCTGTCACTTGATCATCTCTCGTCAGAGTCCCCTGAACTGAACTGAGAATGTGGAGCAGATGCCTTCTAAAAATTGCCTTTATCCTGTTGTGAGCAGTGACTCCGTACTATATATACATTCACACACGTGCGCACACACGCACACACGCACACACGCACACATGATTTTTAAGGGAGCTCTTCCTCTGCATCTGGAGGTGACACACTCAGGCACGCTGCCGAATCCCGAGGAAGCGCTGCCTCAGGCCGGGGGTGAGGGCTCTCTCCCCCACACATCCCTGGAAGGGGTTAACCTGCACCAGCCCCAGCCCCATTCTCTGCCCCAGCCCTAGGCCCTGCCCCAGCCCCAGCCCCTGCCACAGGCCTTGCCCCAGACCCATTCCCAGCCCCAGCCCCAGCCCCTGCCCCATTCCCATTACCTGCCCCATTCCTATTACCTGCCCCAGCCCCAGGCCCTGTCCCAGCCCCAGCCCCATTCCCGGCCTCATCCCTATTCCTTGACCCAGCCCCATCCCCTGCTCCATCCCCTGCCCCTGCCCCAGCCCCAGCCCCAGCCCCAGCCCCAGCCCCAGGCCCTGCCCCATTCCCCAGCCCCAGCCCCAGCCCCAGGCCCAGCTCCATTCCCTGCCCCATTCCCTGCCCCATTCCCTGCCCCATTCCCTGCCCTATCCCTTGCCCCAGCCCCAGCCCCATTCCCTGCCCCAGCCCCATTCCCTGCCCCAGGCCCAACCCCAGCCCCTGCCCCAGCCCCAGCCCCATTCCCTGCCCCAGGCCCAGCCCCAGCCCCTGCCCCATTCCCAGCCCCAGGCCCTGCCCCAGCCCCAGCCCCAGCCCCATTCCCAGCCCCTGCCCTAGTCCCAGCCCCTGCCCTAGTCCCAGCCACAGGCCCAGGCCCTGCCCCAGCCCCAGGCCCTGCCCCAGCCCCATTCCCAGCCCCAGGCCCTGCCCCAGCCCCTGCCCCTGCCCCAGCCCCTGCCCCAGCCCCAGTCCCATCCCCTGCCCCAGCCCCTGCCCTAGCCCCTGCCCCAGCCCCATTCCCAGCCCTAGCCCCAGCCCCTGCCCTAGTCCCAGCCCCAGGCCCTGCCCCAGCCCCATTCCTTGCCCCTGCGCCAGCCCCAGCCCCTGCCCCAGCCCCTGTCCCAGCCCCAGCCCCAGCCCCATGCCCAGCCCCATTCCCTGCCCTTGCCCCATCCCCTGTCCCAGCCCCAGCCCCATGCCCAGCCCTAGACCCTGCCCTAGACCCATTCCCTGCCCCATACCCATTCCCTGCCCCAGCCCCAGCCCCTGCCCTTGCCCCTGCCCCAGCCCCAGCCCCAGCCCCAGCCCCAGCCCCAGCCCCAGGCCCAGCCAGGACGGCATCCCCCACCCCCCAGCCATCCCACAGGAAGAATGGGATCCACTCCGGAATAGCTTGAGAATGTACAATGACCCTCTTTCCAGAAACAGCAAGTAAAGTCCTAGAAGCCCTGGGTCACTTCCACGGCAGCCCCTCCTCCTGCCAGCTGCCCACCCCAGGGGCACCTCCAGCCTCCAGCCTCCCAGGTCCCTCCGGGCGGTCCTGCCGTGGGTGTAGACGTGAGGCGGTTGACGTGGCCGGGAAAGTGGCTCATGCACCGTAGTGTGGCCGTGGCGGGAGTCTCAGGCCGCAGACCCCCCCGCCCCCCCCCCATCGGAAGCTGCCTTTCTGAGGCGGGGATAGTGGGAAGAGGGCCACCTGCTCCTGGTTCCTTTTTCCTCCTTGTGCCTCTGGTGTCTCACCGCAGTGATCCCGTCCGCGGACGCCAGAAACCCGTCTGGTGCCACCAGCCTCTGGGGGCCGCGGTCCAGGGTCCCCGGTTCGGCTCCCGGCGCTCCCGGGGCAGCGGGCAGACTCAGGACTCAGGTGCCCGCCTCTTTCCCGCGCACCGTCTTCCCGGCGGGGAAACGCAGACCCCTGGGGGACTTTGCTGCCCGGAGCTGGCGATGCCCGATGCCCGTGGGCTCAGGAGGCGGCTGCGGACCTAAGGGCCGGGCGGGCGGAGGAGCCTCCGGCATCGGGGGAGGGGAGGTGCCGCGGGGGAGGGGGGGGTTTCCATCCAGTCTCCTCTTCGCTGAGTCGGCGCCACGTGTCAGACCCCGTGGTCCATGTGTCGGTTGGGGCACGTGTCAGGCCACTGGGGTGGGGTTGTCTGTGGAGGCCGAGAAAAATGAAGGCCATCCCGCCCGAAGTTTAGCATTAGCACAAGTGCAGCCACGTCGGGCCCCTGGGAGTAAGAGCTGAACTCGACGGGGAAACTGCCGAATGTCCTCCATGTGCTCGCAGGGGATCCCGTATCAGAAAGACAACAGAGCCCACGGCCGTGGTAGAAAGTCCCGTATTAGAATGAGAACAGAGCTCAATGCCCTTAAGCCCCACATCAGAATGTAAACAGAATTGAGAAATTCCTCCCCCCCTTCTGAAAATCCCCTAGACCAGCCTATAAAAAACCCAGCTGTAACCCACTTCGGGGTCCAGGTCCCTGCCCCGCTGTGTCGGGTACACTTGGACCCAAGCTCGAGCTGCCTAATAAACCCTTGTGCGCTTGCATCGGTGTCGGCTCCTTGGTGGGTTCTCGGATTCGCAATCTTGGGCACAACATTGTCATCATCAGACTAGAGGACGATGCGGGGAGGTGTCAGCAAAACGAGCCCCGCTGTGACGGTGCCGCTTCCGAGGGGAGCGGGACTAAGGGGGGAGCACCCGGGCCTGGGTTTCCTCTGGGGGGTGAAGGGTGCGCTCTTCCCGAGTGTCACCTTGGAAGGACTCGGACACCACACACTTCTTAGCTCACGGGGGTCGTCTTCTGCCTAAGAGGCCCGTGTTTCTCATGCACCACTTGCAGGTACTCAGGGCTTCTGGATCCATGTCCTGGTCCCTCCCCGTCACATGATGCTGTGGCCTGAAGTTTTCTGTATTCGTTCCTGGGGTTTATCTCCTCTGACCTCGGTTCAGGGAAGGAGGCAGGGGAAGAATGTCAGCTTTGTTTTCCAAAGGAGGAAATTGATGTTTAGGCAGGTGAAGTGCTTCCCGCAGGGGTCACGGCTAGTGACCGCCCGGACTTGGGCCTCAGCTCGGGACTCTCCGACCAGGGAGGGCCTGTGAGGGGCAGGGCTTCCCCTATTGGAACACCTTCTCAGTAGGAATTTTTTTTTTTCAGCAGGACTTTTAACTCCCCCCACCACCCCCCCGCCAGGAGAATTTGTTTTGTCGCTCACTCTTCCCAAAAAGCCAGGGCCGCTTCAGTGCCCGGCTGTTTACTGATCATCTGGGGACTCAACGGCGACGTCCTACCTCTTTGGGCAACAGGCGAATCGTCACTGTGCCTTCCCTGACTCCTGAGGTGTGGGGGAGCCTGTTGGGAGGAAAGATTCGTTCTCTTAATGGGAAAAGAGATAAATGAAATGAGGACTTTGATTATCTGAGACAACATCAGCAGACTCCGTGCTCTCCACAGGGAGTTAGAGCAAAAGCTAATTGTTTACTCAGGAAATGCAAAGAATGAAAAGAGAAGAGATAAGGCAAAGTGGTAGTTGATCCAAAGACAGATCTTAGATATACTTTTTTATTATTGATATATATATTTAGCTTTTTATTGTGTAAAATTTCAAACGTATACAAAAACCCCATAGACCACTATAATGTGCTTTCTCATGTACCCAACACTCAGCTCCAAGTATTGGCTCATGGCCAATTTTTTTTTTTTATTCCAAACCTCCTCCGGCTTCCTCCTTCCTCCTTATTATTTAGAAGCAAATCTAAGACATTATAAAATATCTTTTGTAAATGTCTCTGCATGTATTTCTAGAAGATAAGAAGTCATATTTTCAGGCTCAATAATGGTTTTGTGGTTACATTAAAAAATTTCTTAATATCAAATATCAAGTCAGTGTTCAAATGTTCAGTTGCCTCACAAAATGTCAATTTATTCTTTTTACATATTGTTTAAATCAGAATCCAGATAAGGTTAACACGGTGTGATTGGTTGATGCTTTTTAAGTCTGTTTCAATCCGTAGATTTCCCTTCCATGTATTTTTTCTCTGCAATTTATCTGTGAAAGAAGCATTCCCGATGTATTTCATTTTTTTTTGTATTCATTGTTAAATTTCAAGTTAAAGAAGAAAGCAAAGAAAAAGTCTGCATCCAGTGTAACTCTTCCGGGCTTTTGATAAATGTGGTTTCTTATGACTTATCAAAATGAGATAAGAGAAGAGAAATTTGGGATGTGTACACTCTGGTCCTTTTTTTTGTTCTGGGCTCCACTCATATTTCAACTCTCTGTGACTGTCTGAAGAATGGGTTGAGACTTAAGTAATTCCCAACTTCTCATAAGAGTTTCTGAAGATGGAAGACAGAAATGCCAAGCTTGGAGGAGAGCCAGGAAGGTGCTTCAGGAAGTCAAATACAAGGAACACTGACTGAGCACCAGCTCTGTGCCAGGAATTGGGCTTAGTCCAAAATGTGTTATCACTTGGATTTATTGTTCCCCTTTTAACAGAACAAAATCATGTAATCTAAAACTTTCTTTAAATCATCACAAAGCATTCGCCCCGCTTCCTACTACTCTGAAAGCTCCACAGGAAAAGGCTGGAAAGACGTTATTTGCTTTACCTCTAGTACCTTGAGATCAGGCTTGACAAATACTTGCCATTCATGGTCTAGTAATTCACTAGCTTGGGAAGAAAGGAAGAAGAAATGAAGTTCATTTTCATCACCCTTCTGTGCCAAAATAGGCCTGAAAAGGTCAAAGGGGAGTCGTCCACTTTCCATAATGGTGAACTACATTCACCACTGCCACTGAGAGCCATTCATAAAAATCTGGATAAGACACAGTTAAAAAAATCAGTTTAGAGATACCAGATTGCTGCCAAGGCACAGTGTAACCAAGAAGTCAAGATAGGTCCTGGACAGAAGAAAACCCCACAGAAATAAACCCAACACTTGGCTCTTCTTCTCTTTAGGCATTCACTAACACTGGCTCCAAAGACTGACAACTGAGCAGAATACCCCACTGAGTGGCTGAAGCATCAGATAACCCCACAAGCTGGGGTAATAAATGGAGTGACGTGTCTCCTAGAGAGGATGGGTGTGGCTAAAACCTCAGCTGATGCTGAAGCTGATAGGTCCACCTTTCCAGAGACCCACTCAGCTCACCTCCAAGTGGGGTTAGTCAAAATTCTCTCCCCATTAACCAATCACCAGAAGCCAACAACTATATCTTTGGAGGAAGATAATGTAATCCAGAATCTCTAACTAGGCCTCAAATATTTCAAATATAATGTTAAATGCTGAATCAAAAATTACCAGACATGCCAGAGACAATGCTAAGTGACTACAAGCCAAGCGATACAAACAACCTATAGAAGCAGATCTAGAGAAGATACAGTTATAGGAACTATGACACACTTTTTTTTTTTTTTTTTTTTTTAATGAGAAAGAATAAAACAGAAGTGCTGGGACTGGAAAATAAAATCACTAAATTGAATAATCTTTCAATGAATTTAATAGCAAATCAGACACGATGAAAGAAATTAGTGAACTGGAAGATGGACCCATAGAAAACAGCCAGAACAAGGCACTGAGAGGCAAAAGGATGACAAATGCAAAAAAAAGCACATATGGAGATGGTGACAAAGTCAAATGCACTTGCAGCCAGAGTCCCAGAGGAGAGAGGAGAGAGCAGAACAGCTTTACAGACACACTGCAGAGAATTTCCCAAACACTAAAAGCATCCATGCTAAAACCAACCAATGTTACAAATCCCAAGTAGAACAAATAAAAAAGAAAGTCACAGCTACGCATATGTAGCAGAACTATTAAAAACCAAGGACAACAAGAAAATATTAAAAGAAACTTAGGTCACTTCACACCCATGAGGGTGGCTACTATTTTAAAAGATGCTCCCAAAAAACCAGAAAATAACAATTTCGGGTGAGGATGTGGAGAAATTGGAACCCTCATGCATGGAGAGTTGGAAAGTAAAATGGTGCAGCAGCTCTGGAAGACAGTCTGGCAGTTTCCCCCCAAAATTACGTACACATTCACCATATGACCCAGCAATCCCACTCCTTGGTACATAACCCAAAGCATTAAAAGCAGGATCACAAAGAGATACTTGTGCATCCATGTTCATAGCAGCATTACTCGCGATAGCTAAGACATGAAACCCAGGTATCCACCGACGGATGAGTGGAAAAGGGAAGCACAGTATACAAATACAATGGAGTAGTATTCAGCTTTGAAAAGGAGGGACATTCTGACAGACCCTGCAGCATGTTTGGACCATGAGGACATTAAACTGAGTGTAACAAGCCAGACACAAAAGGAAAAATATTGGATGAATCTATGTATATGAGGCACTGGGGGAGACAAATCCATAGAAACAGGAAGCGGGATGGTGGGTGCCAGGGGCTGGGCAGGACGATAAGAAGCTGGGGTTCAGGGAGGTTTCAGTTTTGCAGATGAACATGTTGTGGAGACAGGGGAAGGCGATGCTGCCCAACAGCTACGGCTGCAAGACACGCTTCAAAACTGTTAAGATGGCAAATTTTATGTTATGTGTACTTTACCCCAATTTTTTTAAAAAACGAGGAAAACAAGAAGCTGTTGGTGGTAGTGAGGAAGATACATTATTTTCAAAAAACTAAACCTGACAGCTGCTTTCGCAACAGGAAAAAAAAAAATAGAAGTCAGAAGACAATTGAATGCCATCTTTCATGTTCTAATAGAAAATAATTGCCAACTTAGAATCTTGTGCTCAGTGAAAACATCCTTTAAAAATAAAGGTAAAGCAGAGACATCTTCAAATAAAGTCTAAGAGAGCTTGTGATCAAAACACATGAATGAAGGATAATGTAAAAGAGAATTCTTCCCGTAGAAGGAAATGATCCCAGATGGAAGCACGGAAATGAAGGAAGGAATAAAAGTATAAACGCAAGGGTCAGTCTGAGTGCTGCTTGTTGACGACAACACTAATCATTTCCTGCGAGATTAAAGTAGATGTAGAATTAAAATAAGGAAGCAAATGGAATCTGAGAATTGTCAGGTCTTTGCATTGTGTTGAAAATGATTATTTATTTTAGAATTTTGTAAGTGAAGGCTACATTTGCTAAACCCTAAGATAAACCCTGAGGATAAAAGAAGAGTAAAGGGGTGTATGCTAAGGAGCTGATGGAAGAAAGAATGAAATTAAAAAGAAAATTAACACTAAGGTGAGAGAGAAGAGAAAAGGTACAAAAGGTGAAGAAAATGGAAACCAATCAATAGGGGCACCTGAGCGGCTCAGTGGTTGAGCATCTGCCCTGGCTCAGATTGTGACCCCAGTGTCCTGAGATCGAGTCCTCCCTGCATGAGCCTGCTTCTCCCTCTGCCTATGTCTCTGCCTCTCTCTCGTGTGTCTCTCATGAATAAATAAATAAAATCTTAAAAAAAGAAACAAAACAATAGGACAGTCATTTTAAAGATCAGAGAGTGGGGCACAATATTTGCAATACACATAACCCATGACTCAAATCCAGAGCGTGTAAAGTACTCCTTTACACCAATAAGAAAAAGTCAGAAAGCCCAACAGAAAAATGGGCGAGATGCTTGAATTGGCTACGCACAGCAGGGCACCCAGATAACCACAAACAAGGAACGTGCTCTGCCTCAACCGCAGGGACACACAAAGCCAGACCACTGTGTGACGGAGCGGCAAATGAGAAGTGGCACGTACCAGAGTTGGCAGGGATGTGGAGCACACGTTGGCACGCGTGCTCTACAAAGCATCGGGGGTCCCTGCTGCAGGGGGACATGCTCCTACCCTTGTACATCAGAAATTATTTTCCTGGGTGGACACCCGATGGAAACTCTCACATGTGTGCACACAGACACCTGCACTAGGAAGAAACACCTGCCAACAGAAGAATGGACGCACTGTGACATCTCGTTAAGTTGCAGAGAGCAGCACAAGTGAATAAACTGCGGGTGTACAACCTGCCAGGACGGAATCTTACAGACCTGGTGGTGAGCAGAAGACGTCAGACCCGAAAGAATAGACCCCATGAATACTTTCGCATTCATGGAAATCGCTCCTTAGGCAGATGTTAGAGATGCGGTCAAGGTCACAAGGATCGTTTCTCCTGGGAAGGAGGGACTGGAGGGGCCTCTGGATTGCCAGTCACGCCCTGTTTGTTTATCTGGACGCGGTTACCAGAGGTATAGGTTCGCTGTGTGCAAAATCCACCCTGCCGCACGCCTCTGATTTGGTACTTTTCCATGTGGAAGTTAAACTTCAATAAAAGAGCGTGTTTAAAATAATAAAAGAGGCCAAGGGCCATTTGGGGGTTACGGTTATGTAACTGCAGATATTCCAGGAAACGGGTGATTAAGAGCATGGTCTAGAGACAAGATGATGTCATGCCATTAGCACAGGGCTCGGGGAAAACGCAGTGATGTGAAGAGTGGGGTAATGTTGCAAGCCTGGGGCGGCGGGTGGGGGGGGGGCGCTGCTGGTGCACTTGGCCGTGGGGCCGGAGGGGGCGGCTGGGGTACATCAGCAGGGAGAGCGTGGCCCCTGCTTGTCCCTGGGCTGGCCCGTTGCAGGGTATCGCCTCCTGGAACCCCGACTTGGCCACGTCGTGTGTTTGCCTAGACTGGCTGGTCATGCTAAGCTGACCAAGTGACCCCATCCAGTTCCCGACCCAGGGGCCCGTATAAACCCACATCACGGTCTCCAGGCATGGGAACGCCCTCCAAGGTACACAGCCCATGACCGACGTGGACGGGAGTGAGGCCCCGCAGCAGACGCGTGTGGGCTGTCGCTGGGGGAGGCGAGGTGCCGAGCTGGGCTGAGCTGGGCAGGGCACGCCAGGCTCCCGCACCCAGACTCACCTTTCCGACAGGTCACCCTTGCTACAGAAAGGAGCAGGGAGGGACTGACGGACAGACGTGTGGCCTCCGCTCCCTGCTGCGGGGCTCCCTCCGGGGGAAGGCAGCGTCGCGGGGGGAAGGAAGCCGCCCTGGCCCTCCCGTCTGTTACCTGTGGCAGCCCTGCTTGGGGAACCGTGGGGAGAGGCGACTCTGCTTTCACCGCTGCTCAAGGCAGGGGCTCCCGGGCCCCGGAAAGACGGGGTCAGCCGGTCACCGTGGGGCACGGGGCGCGGGGACTGCAGGCCACCCCCTGGGTCAGCCACCGCCAGGTCCTCCCCCGCAGTGCCCGTCCCCTTCCACGCGGCTCCTACATTCCGTCCCTGCCACGGAACAGCAACAACCAATTTTTTTTTGGGGGGGGGGGGGGAAGCACATCTTGCACAGCTATATTTTTCACAGTGTTTTGAAAATTGGCTGGAGCTGGGAGCGCAGGTCCTTGCTGGGTTTATGAACTCTGGATCGTGTTCCAGAGAAGCTTCTTAGGGCCGATAATAGCGCTCCGTAATGGAAACACTCCGAGCTCAGTCGCCGTAGCAGTTCTAATGGTGCAGTTTATAAAAGAGTTTTTAATTAGGCCTTGTTCACCGACTGTGCGGAATTGTGCTCGGGCCCTAATCCTTCGAATTAAATGGCTAATAGTGAATAATACCTCTCGCTGTTCTTGGGAATAGTCGTGTTCTTCCCAGGTCTGGCTCGCTCGCTGGCTTGCTCTCCTTCCTCCCTCCCTTCCTTCCTTCCTTCTTTTCCTCCCTTCCTCCTTTCTTCCAAGCCACGTACTATATATCTGTGCGGCCGAGGCCCGGATGGGGGATAGGCAGCAGTGACCTAAGGCGTGTTTCTCCACAGACTACTCGGCTCCGCCTTCCAATCTCAGCAAAACGACAAGCTCGTATTATTTTCAGTCTCTGCCTACAAGTGACTCACTGTGGGCCGAGGTCCTGGGAATGCCTGATGGGGAGCGCGGGCGGGGACTCGGGGCGTGTTGTGCTGGTTCCCCGCTCGGGTGCGTCCCTGTAGGCGTGGGTGCGAGGCGGGTCCTCGCTCTGGCTCCCACCCTGGGCGCCTCTTTGCAGGCCTTCGGCTCGGTCTTCATCGACGCAGGGTGCAGCCAGCGCACCTGAGCCAGGCCCGCCGCGGCGCCCTGCGCGCCTGCTTCCATCTGCTCCCTGTCGCCCCAGGAGGGACGCAGGCTGGCCGGCGAGCAGAGGAGTCTTACTCAGGAGAACCACGAAATTAGGCGTCAATACGCGTCTGACCACGGCCCTGTTTCTAACTGGGCTCCACACAACTCCTGCTGCGGGGATTCTCGCCCTGCCGGGAGGTGACACCCAAGAGTCCCCTTGCTCCTGCGTGTCCGACGGCCTGTGAGCCCCCTCTGCCGTGACCAGCTGCCGTGAACACGCACAAGTTTTGCTAACGGGAAGGGCTGTTCCTCAAATAAGGTGCAAAGGGGCAGAGAGAGATAAAAGGCCCAGGCTGGACCTGCGCTGCGGCCCTGAGCCTGGGGACGCCGGGCCTGCTCCCTCGTGCCTGGGAACGCACGTTTTCGATGCTCACGCTCCCCTTCTCCACGACATGCCTCGTGCATTTACAGTCGTGTCTTCCTGCTGCAGGCCCGCCTGAGGTCAGGTCAGTCCGGCCGGGCCCTTGGTCCTGCCCCTCAAAGCCAGGGAGTGGCCGCCCCTGGAGCAAAGGAGGGTGGAGGAGCCGTGGCCCCACGCTGACCCCTTTCCACCCTAGGACACTGCCTCCCGCGCAGTCTGATGGGGTGCATCAGAGGTCACCCTTGGAAGGTCCCGGCTCACTTTCCAGGCAGGAAGGAGTCACAGAGAGCTCGCCAACTGCCTGCAGTCCCCAGAGCCCGGGGAGGTCTGGGCCAGGCCTCTGGGGCAGCCGGGGAAGCAGGGCTGGGACAAGGAGCCGCGGCCTCTCGTTGTCAGACCCGCAGCCACTGTGCCCGAGGGCTGGACTCGGCTGGGTGTGAGCAGATAAAGTGTGATGTTCCTAAAGTCTCAGCCCTAGAAATTCTGAAAACCTGACCATGGTATTCTCTTCTGCTGAAGAATCCACTTGCAGAAGAAGGAAGGGGCTGGGCAGCCTGGAGGCCGGCCTCGAAGCTCCAGGCAGCAGCGCTGGGGCTGCGGGGAGCTGGTCTCCTCGCTCGGGGACGTCTGAGCAGGACACCCGGCCCTTCTGGGTGGAACATCCACTTCTACGGGGTGGGCCTTGTACGGGATGCACTCCCGGCCCTCACGGGTGTCGGGGCCCATCCACCTGCTCTGTGGACAGCATAACCTCGAGTGTGGACTCAACTGCCGACAGAAACAGAGACCTGGGGATGCCCTTCTCACCCCGGGCCTCCCAGCCACAGAGACTCACCCGGGAGCCCTGGCCCCTGGTCCCCCCACACCCACAGGGGAGCCACACTGGTCATGGCTAACATCTGCAGCCGGCAGGGAGTCCGGCCATCGCGTGTGGTTAGGTTAGGACCGCATTCCCACGGGCAATCCTTTCACCGCAGCAGCGTGGAAGCCCCGACACTAGAGCGCAGTAGCCGGGCCTCACCGACCTGACCGCCTATCAAGCCTCATCAGCTTGTTTCCTTAGCCCCTGTTTTACAGTAATTGCTCTGTGAATCCGGAACAAATATCAGCTCGCACAGCCAGCGACGCCTCCTGAGAAAAGTAAGTTCTGTTGTTTTTCCTTGTCCCCCATCCTCAGGAGGCCCGTCAGACGGGAGAGAGAGGGAGGTAGGATGCTATGCTCAGTCACTCCATCGGCCACTTTGATTAAAAGCGGGAATTCAACTAAAAATACCGTAACGCTTTCCCGCCTGCTGGACCTGGACCCCGCGGAGCCCCCGAGCATTTCAGCGCTGACAGTTCCGTGCAGTTCGCCGAGGGGGAAGGGGAGAGGGAGGAAGGCTGGACCCCCATCAGCGGGGGGGGGCATTCCAGGGGCGGTGAGTGACCTTCTCAAGTAACAGAGCGACTTGCCAGCACCAGGACGAGCCTTGATCTCTGGCACCTCAGATTCTCGATACTTGACTCGCCTTCTGCATAAACTCCTTGCGGTGCTGGGCTCAATAACGAGGACACGTCTCGTCCGGCTGCCAAGTGAGATCCCACGCGTCACTGAGTCACTCCCGTGTTACGAGTCCGGCTTCCTTCCTCTGTGACAGCGTGTCCCTCCGCCTGGCCCTGCTGACCGTTGTACGTGGTTGTCAATCTTATCAAACGAGCAAATGCATCTCCAGGGAGGGGCTTGGTGGCAGCTGCACCCTGAGTCGAGTCTTCCCCGGGTAATGTCTTCTGTGGCCCACGTGCCTGGGACAGGCCGCCAAGGTCGCCTTGACCTCGTTTGTTGACTGGCTTCCGGTGCTGACGTCCCACTGTCCCGAGACAGACGCCTTACCTCAGACACACACGCTGGCCCATCCGAAGCCACCAGCGTCACCCCCTCTTCACTGGAGCTTTGGCTGCCGGGCGTCCGGGTGTCATCAGCACGGGCAGTGCTGAGAGCAAAGGAGATGCTAGACATGATAAAAATACGGAAGTTTTGCAATATTTATGTAGTGGCCAACAGGATAATCACGTTGCATTGCAGCATCTACAAAACAGTTCTTTTATTTTATTTTTTTTAATTTCTTTTTTTTTTAATTTTTTACTTATGATAGTCACAGAGAAGAGAGAGAGGCAGAGACATAGGCAGAGGGAGAAGCAGGCTCCATGCACCGGGAGCCTGATGTGGGATTCGATCCCGGGTCTCCAGGATCGCTCCCTGGGCCAAAGGCAGGCGCTAAACCACTGCGCCACCCAAGGATCCCCAAAACAGTTCTTTTAATGAATAAGTCTGGATAGTAAAATTCTTGTCGGGGCACCCAGGCGGCTCAGTCGGTTACGTGTCTGCCTTCGGCTCAGGTCATGACCCCGGGGTCCTGGGATCGAGTCCCACGTGGGGCTCTCTGCTCAGCGGGGAGCCTGCTTCTCCCTCTCCCTCTGCTCGTGCTCTCTCTCCCTCTCAAATAAATAAAATATATATATTTTTAAAAAGTAACATTCCTGTCAAAAATAACACGTCCGCACTCATTAAAGCAAAACAAAACGTCTGCACATTGGCGATCTGAATACTAAACCGGTGTCGCAAGCACGTTGCCGGTGACATGCATCCAGGCCCGTGCTCGTGTTCGCCGCCAGCTCCCTCTCTTTCCGTGAGTGCATCTTTTCTCTTTTATCTCTTCATCTCATTGTAAAAACGGCAATCTTCTTCAGATCTTGTTTGTGGTTAATATTTGAAATTGCAGATGCTTCACCTGAGTCTTCTGCGTCGATCCCAGTGTGCTTCCTTGAGCAACTAGTCTCTGTGTCTATGCTGGGGGATAAGGAAGCCCAGAATACTTATGCTAAAGGAAGGCGAATCTTAATCATATTTTTCATATACAAATATGCCAATATTTCAGGCCAAATGTTTTCATAGGTACTATCTTTCTGCCTCCTTTCAGGGTACATTTCTTTGGCAAATATATTTGTAAGAAAACTTGTCAAAGAAATTGCATTCATGATTTATTTGAACGTTGCACCGTATTTAGATCCTGCAAAAGTGTGTGGCTTCTCAACTGAATTCCATTCTGGTACGGAGTATAACTTCATCCAATTAAAAATGAGGATTCCCTCAGAAGGTTTTTTTCCCCCACACATTGAGATGTACCAAAGCACAGCATGTGGAATTTCAAAAATAAATCTTGTACGTGGTTGTCACTCTTATCAATTTAATGGCTCAGGACTTTCTTTGACTTTGGCCCATTTACATTTAATGAAATTGCTGATAAAATTGATTTTAATCTTGCTGCTTCTTCTGTGCCATCTGTTTTGCTCCTTTATTCCTTTTCACTGTCTTTTAAAAATATTACTCACCAAGTGCTTTTTATGATGGTTAATTTCAAAGATACTTAGACTACATTTTTGTGTTTTCCTTTTAGGAGGTTGCCTGGAGATCGTAATACGCATCCTCATCCTTGATTTATCACGGTCCCCCGTGACATAGAACATTTACCACATCCAAAAAGCAAACAAGCACAGCAGCCGGGGCATGTCCTGGGGGTTCCAGAGACCCTGCTGCAGGGAAGGTAGTTGAGGGCAGCGTCCAGCATCCGACTGACACCAGGATCTTGTGCCCAGGCTGCACCCAGCCAGGGAGGGCTCATGGAGGAGGGTCATGTCATCTCCCTCCGGGGCACAGGATTCCTTTGACAGGCCGTCTGGGTGCCCAGCTGACAGGCTGTGTCACAGTCCAGGCCCCTCCTACGTGTCCTTCCCTTCCTGGCTCTGTCATGGGGATCAAACCAGCATCACGACTGAGGGCCCTGCTGCCTGGCTCCTCTGTCCTTCACAGCTGTCCCTCGTGAATCTTCTGCAAATCTTAGTTCTGGTGTCTGCCTCCTGGTCCCAGCACGGACAACAGGAGAGGCTCCCAGGAATGTAATTCCACTTGTGTCCTGCTCTTCCTCCAACCCTTCCTCTGTCGTGTAAGCCTGACAAACATAGAAGTTACTGTTGCCTTAGACAACTAATATTCTCTGCTATTTACATACAATATTTGTCTTTTCTGTGGGCCAGGGGTTGGGGTGACTGGGTGATGGGCACTGAGGGAGGCACTTGGTGGGATGAGCACTGGGTGTTATGCTATATGTTGGCAAATTGAACTCCAATAAAAAAAAAAAAATCAAAACCTGAAAAAAAATCGTCTTTTCTCTGGTTCTTTCTTTCTTTCTTTTTAAATATTTTATTCAAATTCAATTTGCCAACATGTAGTAGAACACCCGGTGCTCCTCCCATCAAGTGTCCTCCTTAGTGCCCATCAGCCAGTCCCCCCGTCCCCCTGCCCACCTCCCCTTCCACTACCCTTTGTGTGTTTCCCGGAGTTAGGAGTCTCTCATGGTTTGTCTTCCTCTCTAATTTCCCCCCTTTTCCTTTCTTTTTGCAGTTCTTATTTCTAGCTCGGATTGTCTTCCTTCAGTCTGAAGAACTTCTTTTAGTATTTCTCGAAGTGTGGGTCTACTGACAATGAATTCTCTTTGCTCTTATTTTTCTGAAAATGTCATAAATTTTACTCTCACTTTGGAAAGACTCATGTATATAGATTTTTAGGTTGGCAGGATTTCCTCCCCCCACCCCTGACCCTCTCATTTAATAATATGATTCCATGGTCATTCAGCTTCCATTAGAGTATTTACTATTATTCCGTCACCCTCAGATTCTGCTCTTTTTCTTTTTTTCCTTTTATTTCTCTGTTCTATCTTGGGTATTTTCTATCAATTTATCTGTCCTCTGCACTGTTGAGCATATTTTTAAATCCATTACATAAATTTCTCATTTTGGGTATTGTGTTTTTTATTTCTAGAATGTCTGTCTGATTAAAAAAAAAAAAAAAAGATTTCTGTTCTCTGTTGAAATACTCCATCCTCAGGATCCCTGGGTGGCTCAGCAGTTGAGCGCCTGCCTTTGGCTCAGGGTCTGATCCCAGAGTCTTGGGATCAAGTCCCACATTGGGCTCCTTGCAGGGAGCCTGCTTCTTCCTCTGCTTGTGTCTCTCATGAATAAATAAATAAAATCTTAAAAAAAAAAGAAATACTCCATCCTCCACCTTGAGTATCTACCCCCTGTTTTACACATTAATTATATCTATACAATTAATCATAACATATAACCAATTAGGTTAAAAACCTTGTCTGATATCTGAATCACTGGTGAGTTTGATTTTCTTGTCTGTGGATAAAAAAAGACTTCGAGGATGACATTATTTTCCTTTAAAGAGTTGAAATTTTATAGCATACTCTCTCATATTTCAAGGATTGTATACCTTCTAGTTTCTTCCTGATTTGGCCTCTCTCCAATACCTTGAAAAAGTTCATTATAAACTGATTTTTTTTTTAGCTTTTATAATTACTACTGGCAGGAGAATCAGAGCAATAAAAGCTACTATTTTATTTATTTGGATTCCATGATTGAAACTCCCCCTTTCCTCCCCCTTTCCTTTTTTTTTTTCTAGTTGAGTTTCAACACCTTCCTATTTATGGCTTTGTTTTGAATAATTGTGCTTGACAAAATCCTCAAAAACTAAAGTTCTTTGACACTCTCCTCGGTTAATACCTCAACTAAAGATTTCAAATGTCATTTTTAAAATAAAGTGCTATCAATAACATTGTAGGACGTTAGGTTCTGCAGAACTCATATATTTCTAAAGTATAATTCATGGTAGGTACTGCAGAAAGAAAAAAAGTGCAGCCTTGATACATGCATTTTTTATTCAACACGAGCTTAACCACTAAAGTTCTATAGTTCAGCTATTCTGTGTGTGTGCATGTGTACACACGTCCTATGTATACCTATATAATACCATAAAATATGATGGCTGTAGCTTCCATTATGGTTGGTAGACCATCATAGCTCATTCGACAAAATTATGCATTATATTTGCACCATAACCAAAGCCAGGTTCCTATCCTAAGCTCCTTAATTTAGCAAGAACATTGCTTTACCACCAAACAGTGTCACCATTGCAAACAACTAGCTTTATTACAATGTTCAGCTTTTTTTTTTTTATAAAATCGTTTTTTTTTAACATTTTTTTTTAATTTATTTATGATAGTCACAGAGAGAGAGAGAGAGAGGCAGAGACACAGGCAGAGGGAGAAGCAGGCTCCATGCACCGGGAGCCCGACATGGGATTTGATCCCGGGTCTCCAGGATCGCGCCCTGGGCCAAAGGCAGGTGCCAAACCGCTGCGCCACCCAGGGATCCCTCAGCTTTTTGACTGAATTGCATTCACAGGAATAAATGTTTACTTTTCAAAAGGATGAATATCTGAAGGCTTTTCTTTGATTCTACGAATTAATTTTTTTTTGTTTTTTTTGTTTTTGTTTAACTGGAATCCTGTGTTGCAGTGAGCACACCGGGTTTGCTGCTTGTAGCACCCAATGGCACTAATTAGATGGTCTGTGGAGCCACCTCTGCTAGCTGAGCCGTCAGGAGCAACTCTCATCCCACTCGCCCTGCACGCGTGCGAAGCCTAGAGTTTGGGGTGAGCGAAACACATTAGAAGAAAAACTAACTGATCTAAATGAAAAGTCAGGCTTCCCAGAGTACGCAAACCCACCTTTTGTATATGCACGTGTGACATTATGATTTTTGGTCAGAGTTTTATGTGAAGTACAACTTAGTTTTTAAAGTAGATGTGGCCATTTTTCTGGCAGATTTGTGTCTCCTCATTTTTGTGAGTTCTGGGCTACCACCGAGGTCCCATGGTGGTAAGATGCTGATACAGATTTTAGGCAGTTTACATGCTTATTATCCACTTAGTTGAGAAACAAATGAGGTAGAGTTTTTCATTAATTGTGTACTTTTTAAGGCTTATTGTGTTAAAAGTGACAGGGGACAGCCCGATGCTTGTCCCGCGGAGTCAAGAATGAGTCTCCAGCGACAGGAAGTGAGCAAAGCGACAGAGGTTTGTCAAGCAGAGATGCAGGGAGAGCTCCCGGGAGGGAGATGGGACCCCCCGGGGCTGCGTCCGGGGGTGCTTGGAGTCCCTTTTGTAGGGATGGGGCAGGGAACCTGCTAAATGTCTGGTCAGGGTCGGGGGGGGTCGTGAGGATCCCACTCTACTCGGAATAAACACGGGGACTCGCACAAACTGCATTCCCTCTGCACAGCCTGAGCAAGCTGCTCCCGCCCTCAGGTTAGTCTCTCCTGCACAACATCCTCTGTGTCTGGGGTTCTGGGCCCCTGCGAGCGCTGAAGGGGGGGGCTCCCGACGTCGCGGGGCTGGGGAGCCACGTTTATTTTTCTCTCTGTTTTTGCTGTCTCCTGTCTGCTTCCTTGGGATCAGACGGAGCCTGAGCCTGGGCCTGTGCCTCCCCTCCCCGCTGTCCCCGGCCGCCCAGGCTCATGCCTCTGTCAAAAGGATGTCTGGCAAATTTGAAAGACATTACCAAATACTAAATTAGATACGTTGTCAATATTCACTCCACGCAGAGCAAAGCCGTGGGAGCAAGGGCCGTAGGCTTTCAGTCCCCAGCAGCACTCGGCCCAGCCCCTTACATCCCTGCCAGGGTGTGTCAACTTCCTGGGGCTGCCTGACAAATCACCACCGACCAAGGTGGGTGATTTGTTCCCTCACCCTTCAGGAGGCCAGAGGTCTGCAGTCGTGGCGTCTGCGGGCTGGCTTCTTCTGGAGGCTCCGAGGGAGAACGTGGCCTGCCCTCCTAGCCTCCCGGGGCTGCCGGCAATGCTGCGTCCCTGCTTCAGGAGGCATCCCTGCCATCTCTGCCTGTCTTCGTGGGTTCTCCTGTGTGTCCCTATGTCCCGACCTCCGCTCTGTTCCCTCGTAGGGGCTTCTGCATTGGCTCCAGGGTCCCCAACTCCAGCATGACCTCATCGTAACTTAGCGACAGGCAGCCCCTGGCCCTGGGCTCCTCACGGTCCACAGCGAGGACCGCAGGTCGGCGCACAGGTGTGCGGGTCACCAGGGCCACCAGGGCAGCCGCTCACACCCAGCACAGCGGCACTTGGCAGATGTGCAGGCCCGCGTGCCGTCCCTGAAAGGGGCTTTGAGGAAACCCCAGAGCTGGACAGGAAACCAGGTTCTATTCAGGAAGTGTTGCAACAGGGGGAAGAGCCCTCGGGCAGAGCAAGGGGGGCCGGGGGGGATTTCTAGCCAAGGAGCAGGTGTGGGGGCTGAGCGTGTAGGGAATCACTGGAGGAAATACCAGCTCGAGGGTCCTGGCTCACCCAGATGCCGGGACCCCCACTGGAGGCGGGCCTGGAGATCGGGCGCTCCTGGGGTGGCGGGGTGCAGCAGGTGCCAGTTGTGGAGGGTGGGGGACGCACCCTGAGCTAACTGAGCGGGATTCTTGAGGACACTGGGCGATGCCAGGACAGGGCGCCCACCAGGGGAGGCGGGTCCGAGACGCCTACCTCGGGTAGAGGATGGGGCCAGTCGGGGGTGTTGGCCGCCACCGCCTAGACAGGTCTGAGGGCACAGGGCAGGCGAAGGCGGGTCACTTCTGACCTGGTGGCCACGCGGGAGGACTCCGTGCGCCACCGCCTGCTGACCTCCGCCCTCCACCATCTCCGCTTCGCGCTGTCCACCGGCCCCGGGGGTGCTCAGTGAACACCTCATCCAGCTGTGTCCCCAGGAGGAGACCCGGGGCCAGTGCCTCGCTGCCGAGAGGTCACCGCGGCTGTGCTGTCCGTTGTGCCCGCACCTCCACACTGCCCGGCCCCCTACTCAGGGCTGCCCCGGATGGAATGTTCTTCGGCCGCACTATGCTCGCCTCTTAGTTCTCCCTCCATGCGGTGAGGCCAGCCCCCGCCCACCCTGTCACCTCCTCCAGGGCCGGCCTCCTACACAGCCCCGCACACCCCACATGGGCACTCGACTGGGAAACCCACCAAGCCGGGCCCACTCGTGGTCTCCACCCTCCCTGGGGCATCGGGCTCCTGTCTGCCCGTAGAGGACACCCACGGCACGTGTCCACCAAGGCCGGCCCCCGCCACGGCTCCGCTTGGGGATGGATGGACGAGAGGGTCGCATTCCCTGCTTGGGCGATGCCGTCACTCATGACTGCGGGGCTCCCACGCGTGGCCTTTCTGGGCTCTTTCCAGCTGACGGCCTGGCCCTCCTCCTGCCCCAGGACCAGAGCCCCCACCCACGGACACGAGCGTTCCAGAGCAGGGGCCCCGTGGGGCGCAGCACAGGGGCTCTGGGGCAGGTGGAGACGGTGATGCTGGATTCCTACTAAATCGAGCAGACGGGCCTTGAGCGACAGGAGCACCACCGACTGGAAGGGTAAAGACTTGGGACCATCCCAACATCCCCGGGTGGCCCGGTGGGATCCCTCCCCCTGCTTCTCACTTCTGTGTGCGGAACCGCCCTCAGGATGCCCGACGAGCGTCACCAGCCCACAACCCCATCCTTCCAACAGCTCTCAGGAGGAGGGGATGACTGCGACCCCATTTCACAGATGGAGAAACAGAGGCACAGGGCGCAAGCGAGCCCCTGCGGAAGTCCATGCCTGACCCCGGCGCCTGCAGCCCGCACGCCCGTCTCCTGTGCTGGGTGGTGACCCGGCTCCCCTGCGCAGGGCCTGGGAACATCTCGTGGGCGGAGGCAGCCCTGCTGTTTGCGATAGTGGACCCCAGGCTGCTGTCAAGGAAAATCCGGAAAGCTCGCTGGCTCAGCAGGGTGAAACGCAGCTCTTGCCCTGTGAAGCCCGGCAGCGGCGGCAGGGTGCCCTGTGCCTCCAAGCTCTCCCCGCCACCTTTGTGTCCTGGCTTCCACGTCGTCATGACCCCAGGCCCCACCTGCAGCTGTGGGAGGAGGTTGTCATTTCTGCTCACACTCATTGGCTATAAGCCCCATGGCTGCTCCCAATCTCAAGGGGGTGGGAAGTGTGGGACCCGACGGGGGTCCGGTGTGTGGACCTTGGGCGCCTCTTTACCCTTTCCCCGATTATCAGCCTGGGCCACAAAATGGTGCAGAGGGCATTCTGGGAATCGGGGGTAGACCCGCCTCTTGGATCCGTGTGGGGGGCCTGTGGGCTCACTGCTTTCCTCCGTGTGGGGGTGGGACTCAGGGCCGCCTCAATACTTTCTCTTGGGGGGTTCTGGGACAGGTCTCTCCCATTTACACTCTGCCCTCCCGTCCATCCAGCAAGATGACATAAGATGTCAAGACCTAGATTTGGGGGGCCCCTGGGGGGCTCAGTCGGTTAAGTGTCTGCCTTCGGTGCAGGTCGTAATCTCAGGGTCCTGGGATTGAGCCTCAAATGGGGCTCCCTGCTCAGTGGGGAGTCTGCTTCTCCTCCCTCTACCCCTCCCTCCTGATCATTTCTCTCTCTCTCTCTATCTCTGTGCCTCTGTCTCCTTCAAATAAATAAATAAATAAGATCTTTAAAAAAATCCAGGTTTGGGGTCTGGTGTGAGGCCAGGCTTCTAGGCCAGCATATGCTGCAGCTCATCTCACCAGCACGTCCTGTAGTTGGAGAGTCGGGGCCAGAACCCGGCCGACGAAGCGCTCCCCTGTTACGGCCCAGGGCGCATCCCTCTCCTGGGGACCTCGACTGGAAATAGCAATGATCATAATGACAGCCAAGCCTCCTGCAGGGCCTTCTGCCCCAGGCAGCCTTCTAAAAACCTACATGCATTGCCTTCCTTAACCGTCCTAACAATCGTATGGTAAGTACTAGTATAAGCTCCGTTTTACAGATGGAGAAACCACAGACAAACAGTTGGCTTTGGGCTGTAGGGGCACAGCCTGTTCACGTAACTGGTAAGCCACACGGAGTGAGGTTTGGGCTCAGGTGGTTTGGCTGCGGGGCCCACACTCATCCCATGGATCCCCCGAGACCCTGCAAATAACATCACAGAACAGGAAAAAGAATTCCTCCTTCACTCCTACCAACCACCCTAACAAAGTATTCCTGGGGCTCAGCTCACACCCGTCAAAGGGCATTGTCTTGACTATTTCTGGAAATGCCAGGTGACGCTCCTCCTTGTTTCTGGAGCTGGCCTGTGAATGAATCCCTACACGTCAAGGATGGTTTGATCCCTGTGAGTCTCCTGTTATAGACAGCTGCGTCTCTCCCCAGGAGCTGGGTTCTTGCCCACTCCTGGGGCCCGGCTGTGCTCCTTGGGCCAGAGCAAGGACCTGAGGACAAGCTGTGTGACCTGTGGTTCTGGAACGTGCATGGGGGAGCGCGTCACAGTGGACGACCCGTGGGGCGGGAAGGTGGGCCAGGGCCCCAGGGTGGAGGACGCAGCAGAAAGCAGGGTCTTGGCTGTGGCATTTATGCAGAGCAAGTCACAAGCAGGTGGCTTTGTCTGCCAGCTCTGAACTTGAGGTACATTTCCATCGGCTAACCGTTATTTCTACAAGTTTATATTGGCTGCAAACATTTAACAAATTTGGAAATTCTGGCTTGACAGATGAGAAGGTCCCGCCACATTGGGCTCACTGTTCCATTGCACAAAGTTAGCTGGAGCGGGGTGGCCCTCTGGTGCGGCCTGTGCATCAACAGCCCTGCCTCCCTTCCATGCAGACGCTGGCGTCTGTGGTCCTCCCTATGGACCAAACCAGGTATTTTCTGCAAAGCGGTTCTCAGATTTCTAATACAGATTCGTGCATTTGGGTTTTTGTGATCCGTCTTCTCTAGATTTGATTGATAACGGACGTCGTAATTATGCAGATCCTGGTTTACCGGGAAGGAAGAGGGACTGTTTTTGGAAACTGTGAAAATTTGGACTTTAAGCGTATTTTCATGGAGCTCGAGGCGTCTGTGTTCCATTTTAAATCTGCAGTTAGCTAAGTCTCGAAAACTCAGGCACCTCTCCCGGGGTGTCGTTGCTCAGCTCCCCGTCACCTGTGCTCACCGCCCTGCAGGAAGAGGCGGCGTCAGATGCTCACACTTGCCACAGGGACGCAGTTCAGAGAGCCGCTGGCCTCACCAAAGCATTTTCAGGTGACGTAAGATCCAGGGAAGCTTTCGGTAAGCAGGTTCTAGTGTGTTCTAGGGTCCATTTATAGCTCTGGCAATGCTGGTTCTGTTGGCACACACGCCTGTGGTGCCTCTGAGGGCACCTGAGCCTTTCCAGGCCGCAAGTACCAGGAGAGCTTGGTCCGAGGACCCCGGACATGGGAGGGGAAGGCTGGCCTCTGCCCAAGGGCCGGGGCATTGAGGAGAGAGCACAACGGGAGAGCAGTCCCCGGGCCACCTCCAGGTGGTGGCCGACCAAAGACCGCTGAGGTGCCTCCCAGCCGCTGTGACCCCGAGGGGCCACGTGACGTGTCAGGCAATGACCGGGGGCAGGGAGCCCAGGCTCTTCCCGTGGGCCACATCTCTCTCACCCTCCCTGGGGGGCGGGGTGACTCAGGAGATGCTGTCTGTGCTCCAGGGCGTCTTTCAGGGGCCCCTGACCTAGGAGAGAGGCCGGGGCGTCTGCAGCTGGGTGCTCACACCTGCTGTCCCCCCAGTCGGAGCTCGGGAAAACACGGACTGTGCATGGGGGCTGGGGGAAGCAGGCATACACGTGTGTGCGCGCGTGTCCTCTGTGGCCACAGCCAGACACGCCAATGACTGAGCTCCCCCCGGCCGTGGGATGCCACCCCTGGGTGCTGTGAGGACAGCGAGCCTCTGCACGTCCAAGATGTAGGGGCAGCTGGCGATCAGGGCACCGGGGCCCTGTCCTTCCCCCAGGCTCCAAGGGGCTCACCCAGGGCCACGCACGAGGGCCTCCAGTGCCCGAGTCCCTCCCCTGACCCGGACTGCCTCGTTGTCCGGCACGCAGACCGCTGCGCCGACATGCAGATCTCCCTTTGTCCTCTGTTGGGGGCGGCGTGTGTGATTTATGGGCTGCCTGGCAGCCGGCAGCCGCCCCGCAGGACGAGGGTGTCCCCTGTGGGCTCGCGGGAGGGACCAACGTGTAATCGCACCCGTTAGAGCCTTGCCGGGTGCACAGTCCTCCGCCTGCGGCCACGGCCCGCCCTGCGCGCTCACCTTCCTTCGGGCCTCTGAAGGGGGCGAGGCCGGGTCTGAGCCCCAGTGCGAGGCCCTTCGATGGCCCAGAGGTTTTGGCCACGTCACGTCTCGCCTGGAGCGCGCTGGGGTGCCTGGCGCTGTGGGGGGATGGGCTCTGGAGCTGACTCGGGGGGCTGCGAGCATCTGGGGGTGATGGAAATGTCGTAGCTGGCAGGTGGCAGTGCTTTCGCAAGTCTGTGCTTCTACCCGAGGTCGTGGAATTAGGATGGCGAGCTGCGCGGCGTGTGACTTGCGCCTCAGTCCATCTTCCAGCGCTGCGGGGTCCTGGCCGACAGTCAGCCAGCAGACTCCGCCTCCGCTCTCACAATGCCCTGCCTCGGTGTCCCCACCCGTGACGTGAGGTTGGGATCTCCAGAGATCCAGGCGCCCTGCAGTCCCGGGTCCCACAGCCGGCCGGCGTCAGGGTCGGGGTGGCCGGGGCTGGGGGGCTCCCGGGCTGCTGCTCCCAAGCTGCGGCTGGCGTCCTCGGGTTTGGGGTGCCCCGTGCCGGATGGTGCCTGGGTCAGCCCACGCCCGGCGCTATGTCTGCTCGGCAGCATCTTGTCCACCCTCTGAAGCCTCAGGGCCGATGGGTTGGTGCCAATCCAGCCTCGGTTTCCCCGAATGCATCCGTCCTGTGTTCAAACAACGTGTTAGGAGTGCAGCTGTGTGTCGGGACTTGCAGGGTCGCTGTGATTCCTGAACGTGGGCTGTCGCCAGCGTGGCCGAGCAGGCGGGGGCCCTGAGTGTGCAGACCTGCCCCCCCAGCTCCATCACGGACTGTGCAACCCCGCCGTCCCGAGGGTGCAACCAGGACTCGGAAGATGCAGCGGGCGGGGAAGAGCGCAGGCCACACTGTCCACGGCTCCTGCCGAGATGCCACCTCAGCCCGGGGACCCCAGCAGAGGCCTGGGAAACCCCAGATGTCAGGGTGCGGGGATGAGGGGGCCGGGGGTGACATCGAGAGATGGCCCTATGACCCGGCGGGCTAATTTAAATGCTGACGTCAGATGGGGAACCTCAGCCCGGTGGCTGGGAGTCTGGAGCAAGGCCCAAGCGGCACGGAGGGACGGAGGAACAAAGGCGCCACGTTTCCCTGGCACGTGAGTGTGGTGGGAATCAATTTGCATCCCCCTCCCCCCCCACACGTGTAATATGAATATTCAGCGACAAAAGGTGTTGGGGTAAAATTAATTGATTCTGACTCATTTGAAGCCTCCCTCCCCCCTGCCCCCCGTTGACAATATCTGCCGCGGGTTTTCCTTTGGCAACACACTTGGGGTTTATCTTTGCCAATGGCCGACGTGAAAGCACAGCAACGTGCAAACACGGGCATGCGCTCGGCGCGCACCTGCAGGAGGAGGGGCCGGTGCAAGCCCCCCAGCCGGGCCCTGGGCTCGCACCCCGACTCTGGCCGCCTGCCCAGTCAACCCCAGTCGCTGACCTCTGGGGGGCGGGCCCCTCCCCTCCCCTCCCCTCCCCACCCCTCCTCTCCCCTCCCCTCGCAGGCAGCAGGGCTTGTGAGCCCCGATTCCTGTTTTCTCTCGGGAGTGCCAAGAAAACGTCACCTACGGCATTTGCCCACCGTTCCTTTTGCTTGAACTGGCTGCCCCAGCAGGAGAGACGGGGGCGGGCCGGGCGAAGGCAGCATCAGGGGAGCGGGGAGGGGGAGGCCCACGCCCGCAGCGCCCACCCCGGGGAAGGGGCCTCCAAGGGCTCCCCGCTTGGTCACGAGGGGCCGTCGTGCTGAGCTGCCTGCCGCCCCCGACGCTGCTGCTCCCACCTGGCCCAGAGTTAGAGCCTCCAGGCGCTGACCCAACCGACGTCTGCGAGCTTAGCAAGGGGCTGCCGTGTCCTGCCCTGCCCTCACGCGGCTCCCGGGCGCACTCGAGAGGACGCCTGACGCTAACAGTGTGTCGCGGTGGAGGAACAGGGCCCGGGACACGCTGGCCTCCGGGGCTCCTGTGGGCGCGGCTGACGGGCGCCACCTGCCCCGCGCCCAAACCAAGGGCTCTTGGGAAGAAAGCAGCGCCCGGCCCCTCGCGCCGGCACCGGGCACCCCGACCGCAGCCGCCCCAGCCGCAGCCACATCTGCAGCCAAACCCCCGGAACCCTCGTCTGCGAGCCGCCAGACGCGGTGCGGGGGGTGGAGCCTGCCCACGCGAGGTGACTCGGCCCAGCAGAGGTCAGCCGCCCTGGGCTCTCGGGCGAGAGGACAGGCGAGGATGCTGAGCTGCACACAGAAGGCGCTCAATAAATGCGCGGGGAGCCTGAGCCTGTGAGACGGCGTGACAGGTGCTCTAGGCCACACCGCCCCTGCATTCGGTGGATTAACATGACAACCCTCAGTTGCAGAGTTGATTAATCACTGATCTGGTCGGAGACAGAGAGACGCAGAGACAGAGACATGGAGACACAGAGCGAGGTGGAGACAGAGAGGAAGGGAGGGGACGCAGGAGGCAGCGGGAGAGCAGGGCCGGGCTGTCCTGCCGTCTGGGGGAGGGAAGCACCATCACGGGGCCAAGTTGGGAGGTGGGGAGACGTCCCTGGGCCCCGAGGCCCCACTCCTGGGGGCCCGGGGTCGCCGGGGGGCAGCAGGGGCAGGCCAGGGGGACAGCTCGCCCCAGGGCGGGGGACAGAAGTGCTGTGTGTTGCGGTGGGCGGGGACCCTGAGGCTCCAGAGCACACCCCAGGGCCACTTCTCGCGCCTGAGGTTGGTCTCCTGACGTGGAGGTGGGCGTGGGGGCTGCACGTCCTCTCTCGCGGGAGCTGCTGCGCTGCCGGGGGTCCCGGAGCCTCCACCCCCAGGGTTGGCTCCAGGCCCAGGCTTTGAGCCACCCTCCAGATGCTGGCCAGTTCCGTCCCCTGCCGCCCACGGCGGTGTGTGTGACCTGCAGGGATGACAGGGCCGCCTCGTCTCCACAGGCCCCTCCTTTCCACCCTCGGACACCCCCAGTCCTAGGGGACATGCCTCACTTTCATTCCTTGGAGCCTCGAAGGGAGAAGCTCACACGCAGAAGGAAGGTGTCAATGATGAAGGCCTCCCTGGACGGGGACGAGGGCCCCGCGTGCCCCACGGACGTGTGCGGACCAGGAGGTCTCTGCCCCAGCAGCTCTACTGTCCCTTGAGCCACAGAGCGGGGGCTGCCGTCCGTCCGTCGCTGGCCAGGTCGCCGCCGTCTGCACTGGGCCCGGGGGAAGCACGAGGGGGCTTGGGCAGAGTCCACGCCGACCTCTTAACTTGCTACCTGGTGCAGCGGGAACCCCCGGGGCTCCTCTGTGGCCCAGGCGGACAGTCGTCCAGGGTCCTCAGAGAGCGGGGCTGTACCCCCGGGGGCCGCAGGCAACGCCACGGAGAATCCTGAGCAGAAACGTCGGCCAACGCCAAGTGCTCTGTGCAGAGCTGGAGGCTTCGGGGGGAGGGAGGGGGTCTGGAAGGCCCCCAGTGCTGGGCCCTTGGGGCTGGAGACTCCTGCCCCACCCCGGGGGTTCTGGGAGGTCCCCAGTGCTGGGCCCTCGGGGCTGGAGACTCCTGCCCCATCCCGGGGGTTCTGGGAGGTCCCCAGTGCTGGGCCCTCGCGGCTGCAGACTCCTGCCCCATCCCAGGGGTTCTGGGAGGTCCCCAGTGCTGGGCCCTCGGGGCTGGAGACTCCTGCCCCATCCCGGGGGTTCTGGGAGGTCCCCAGTGCTGGGCCCTCGCGGCTGCAGACTCCTGCCCCATCCCAGGGGTTCTGGGAGGTCCCCAGGGCTGGATCCTCGGGGCTGTGGACTCCTACCCCATCCCGGGGGGTTCTGGGAGGTCCCCAGTGCTGGGTCCTCGGGGCTGCAGACTCCTGCCCCGCCCCGGGGCTTCTGGGAGGTCCCCAGTGCTGGGTCCTGGGGGCTGCGGACTCCTGCCCCGTCCTGGGGGCCCCGGGTGTGGAAGAGGAAGAGCCGCCGGGCCTGGCGGTGGAGACTCGGATCCGAGCTGGGGTCCCTCCGCCAGACTCTCCTTCCCTACAATCTGTCATTTGGCCAAAGAGAAGCTCGAGCCGATCAGGAGCAGCCTGCAGAGCTGTCTGGTGCTGGCGCGTTCCGGGCTCCGCCATACGGCCCTTTGTCCCTCCACGACGAGCTTCCTGCCGCTGCCATCTGACGGGCCCCTCAGCTGGCGGGGTTTCCACCTCGAGTCTCTCCTCACGGGCTCCTTTTTCTGATAAAAATAGCGTGGTTCCATCCAGACTCTGCTCTGGCTTCTGCAGATGATCTAGGTTTTAAAACTTTTCTATGTGTTCTGCTTTCTTTTCCGTTTATTTCCGGGCCCCCTTGTCTGCGTGGATCTGGAAATGTCTTTTTCGGTCACCGCGCAGCCACCCACCGGCCGGGCAGGGAATGGAGTGTGTGCGGCGAGCACGACCCCACAGCTCGCTGCCACAGACCGCTTCTTGCTCACTGGCTGTCCACCTCGGGGGTCGGGCCGGCCTTCCTTCCTGGGGCTCCGCACCCCCGAAGCTGGGCGGGCACTCTACGTTCAGCTGGCGGGAAGGACACAGCAGCTCCCTGCTGCTGCAAAGCAGGTCACCCCCAAACTTAGCGGCCTCAGAGACATTCTTTATCCCCCAGAAACCCGTGAGCTTGGGAGCCCCTGTCCTGTGTGGTCCCCGAGGCCGTAGCCCAGCCGCCAGCAGGGTCATCGGTGTCCCGGAGGGTGCAGGACGTTCCACCCGCAAGCTCCTTCACGTGGCTGCGGGGGGCATTCAGATCCCCGGAGCCTGTTCTCCTCCCTCAGTGGCTGTGGTCAGGCCTGCTCAGTCCTGGCCACCGGGCCTCTCCGCAGGCAGCTCGCAACCTGGCGGTGGCGACGTGGACATGAGCCAAGGGAAGACGGCGCCGCGGCGGACGCTCTCCATCTCGGGGCCTGCGGTTCCAGAAGCAAAATCAGGAAGTCTGCAGGACGTGAGATCTCTGCTTCCACCAAGCCGGTCCTTCCCAGAGGCTGCGAGCGCTGCCCTGTTCCCTCCTGCTGGGACCGGGGAGCGGGACAGGGAAGGGGAGTCAGAAGGACAGAGACGGGAGCGCGTGTCCTTCAGAGAACGTGCGTGAATCTGATTCCCTCGACCGGACGGTGAAGGCCTGGGGCAGCGGCGACATGGGGATTGTGCCCTGCAAACACCTGGAGCCGCCCCGTGCGGTCCCCGCCGTCAGCTGGGGCTGGGTGGGCCTCACGTGCTCCTGCGGACACGAGGACACCGCAGGGTGAGCACCGGCCCAGGCCGCGGCCCCCGGGAGCTGGAGCAGCGCCAGGGCCGGGGCTGTATGGGAAGGTCGTCCCCAGACGGGGTCTCGTGGGCACGGCCAGCGGGGAAAGCACCTAGGCTGCACGCACTCCCCACGGTGGGTCGGTGCTTCCCCGCAGGATTCCAGTCCCCACATGCTTCCAGAATTTTCCAGGTGGACTCTCCTTCCTCTGTTCTTGAAACTCGAGACCTGGTGGCCGCCTCACTAAAGCGCACACTGTGTCGGGGATCCTGCATGGCCTCCAGGGCCAGGAAGTTTCCCTCGGCCTGTCAATCTCTTGAGACCCTTGTCACCCGCCGCCATGTCGTGAGGAAGCCCAGGCCAACGGAGAGGCCGGGCGCTCGGGTGTGGCAGCAGAGAGCTCCGCGTGGGTCCCTAGTCCCGGAGCATCAACCACCCACGTGTGAGCGAGTGAGGCCTCAGGGGACCCCACACTCCCACCTTCCAGGGCACAGGGAGGGGCTGCCCCACACATCCGCACCCAAGTCACGGGTGCGTGAGCAGGGTAAGTGTTGCCTGGGCACGTGCAGCATTGAGTGGCTGTGACAAGGGACTCCCTGTGCATCGCTCATGGGAAACGCTTATGAAATGTGTGGCAGGAACCAAGGGAGGACACCTGCTCTGTGGGACTGGCGACAGTAAGCCGGGGAAATGCCAGAGAACACCAAACAAAAGCAGATTTAGCTTAGAATAATTGTCCTGCGGCCTCACGGTCTGGCCAGCACCTGCTGGAAGGCCACGTCGTCGGGCTTTGCTCCAGGCGTGACGGTAAGATGCGAGACGCGTGACTGTGCAGAGGACGAGTGCGTGGAAGTGCATCCACGAAACCCGCTGCCGAGTGCCTGCCGCTTGGCACGTGGACTCTCAGATGCTGCACGACCCGTTCTCTGCAAAGGGGGCTCATGTCCAGCTCGACATGGCTGGCGTCAGTGCTCTCAGGAGGCACCGAATGAAGTGGTGGGGCTCATGGGGACAGACCCTGCCACCCACACTCCCTCTGGGAGGACAGGCCTGCCAGGAGCCACTTCCTGCTGCCCCCCCCACCCATGCTTGGGTGTCATGCCGGGTGGGCTCTGTCCCCAAACACAGGACCCTGAGCACTGCTGGGCCCTCCCACCTTTGCCCACCTCCTGGATCCACAATCTCGAGCAGGGGAGCAAAGTCACCCTCTGGCCCTGACTCCCCAGGTGCAGGGGTGTCTGCAGGTGTGTGGGGCCGGAAGATTGTACAACCCGGGGAGGGGAGTTCTATAAGAAAGAGAAAAATGGCAAATACGAATTTATTTTATTTTATTTTATATTTTATTTTATTTTATTTTATTTTATTTTATTTTATTTTATTGATTTTATCTTTAAAGGTCTTATTTATTCTTAAATTTCTTATTATTAAATATTTTTAAAGATCTTATTTATTTATTCATGAGAGACACAGAGAGAGGCAGAGACACAGGCAGAGGGAGAAGCAGGGTCCTCACCGGGAGCCCGACGTGGGACTCGATCCCAGGATCCCAGGGTCACGCCCTGAGCCAAAGGCAGACGCTCAACCACCGAGCCCCCCAGGCGTCCTGCAAATTTGGGTATAAAAGTGAATATTTTAGAATGACAAAAAATTGCGGCCAATTGCGATACCTCAAAAGCTGACAGATGCCACAGGCATCACGGCAACCAGAGGGATGGCGCCGCTAATCGTGAGTGACCAGCTGCCTCTTGCACTTCTCTCCCTAGAACTTCCGTCTCCTCTCTGACGGCCTTTTCATACGGTCGCATGATGTCACTCGGCTGCTCAGCGCGAGAGCGAGGCCGTGGCAGCGCCCACCTCGCGGGGCCGGAGGACTCCCTGCGGCAACGCAGGTGCCGGGCCTCGCAGCCACGCTGGGTAAACGTGAGCCTTACGGTCAGGGCGTCCCTGCTGTTGGTGATCCCGGCAGGTTGCCCCAGGAGTGTGCGAACGGGACAGCGGTCGTGCGTGCTGAGGAGCCTGGGTGGGTCCCTATCAGACACGGGCCGTGGCCCCTCAGCGGGCTAAAATCGTACAGATGATGCAAAATTACTCTCCACCAGGGGACGGGGCATTCGTTAAATGTAAGGAAAGCAGCATTGTCCTCAGACACTGGTGACAGTGTCCAATCAGCACGGCCACACACACCTGTTACAACGGGCCGGGGGTGGGGGGTGACAGCACCAAGTGCACGAAGTCCAGCCGGGATGCGGGGCCGGGAGCTCAGGCCCCACGGGCGGGGCACTAAATGGCACAGCCGCCGGGGACGGTGGCTCGGAAAGATAACCACGTGCTCACACACGACTGGCCACCCCTGCTCTGGGGCAGGCGGCCTTTCCGGAGGACAGTCACGTTCACCCAGGCCTGCACGTGGAGGTTGCTGACCGTTCTGTTTGTTACCACCCAAGTCTGAAGATCCCCAACGTCCCTTCCCGGCTGAACGGCTAAGCAGACGGGATACATCGCACCGCGGGGCGCGCTGGGCCATCGGGCGGACCCCCCGCTGGTAGGCGGCAACCCGGACGGACCCCGAAGGCTAAGTGCCGGTGGCCACTGTCAAAAGGCTCCTCATGTTGGAGTCCAGTTATGAGCCATCGTGGGAAGGACGCCAGCGAGGAGGTGGAGCGACGTGGTCCCCAGGGGCCAGTGGGGGGCCAGGTGTGGCCACAGAGGCATAGCACCGGGGGCTTTCAAGGGGCGCTGGAGCAGGGTCCCGGCCGCGTCCTGACCGTCCCGGCGGCTACACGCAGCTGCACGCGCACGTGTTGAAACGTACAGAACCGCGCACACGGGGTGACGACTGAGACAAAGAGGCTGGATGAGCAGTAGTCGGGGGCCGAGGCTTGCAGAAGCTCCGCAGGTGGGTGACGGGGAGGACGGCGGTCACGCGCGGAGCAGAGCCAGCGAGCTGCTGGGCCCGGAGCGGGCGGTGGGGGCAGGACTTCAGGGAGGAAGGCCCGGGAGGAGGGGAAGCCCGAGTGTCCGAGAGGTGCGACGTCACCCAGGGCCGGCCTGCTGGGGCTGGGGGGGGGGCAGCGGGCGGGGCCGGGTGCGGCTGGAGGCCAGGCCTGGGACAGGGAGACGCCAGCGGGGCGCCGCCGGCCTGCCGTGAGGCAGGGGCACTCGGGGGGGCCACCCAAGGGACCCCGGGGACCCCGACAGAGGCCTGGCCCTCGGCTCCCCCACCTCTGCGGCAGCGGGTCCCAGGGCCACCCTCCGGGCGTGGAGCGGAGGCAGCTCCCAGGGCAGCCGGGCAGGACGGGAGCCGCGCGGGGAGGGGCGGTCGGTGGCCGTCCGCAGCCGGGGCGGGCGACACGGGGCCAAGCCTGGGGACTGATGGAGGCAGCTGGAGCAGCTCGGCATCTACCCCGTGCGTGTGCGTGTGTGCGCACGCGTGTGTGGCGTTTCTAATTTTAGAATCGGTTGTCATGGCAACAGGAAGTGGTTCTGTGTTAAATATAGCAGCTGCTCCAGTTTCCCGGCGCCCCGTGGACAGGAGCGCTCGGCTTCGAGGTGGCTGAGGGCGCCGTGGGGCGGACGGAGAGCGGGGGGCGGCCAGGTGGGGACCCCGAGACGGGCAGCATCGGGGGACCCCGCGGGTCCCGGGCCGCGGCTGCCAGGCCAGCGTGGGTCCCTGGCCTGCGGCCCCTGCTCGTCGCACGACACGCGAGCTCTGTCTGCAGGACCCACGTGGCCCCGGCTTCCTGGCCCGACCCTGGGGATCCCGTGCCCGCGGGCCCTGCTGGCGCCTCTCCGCCGGGGCAGGGCCACTTCCCGGGCAGGGGACGGTGCCAGGGCTGGTGCGGGAGGCCCGTCCCCTGGCTTCACGCTTCCCTGGGAAGGACGGTGCGGGGAGCTGGCGCTCGGGCTTCCCCGGGAGTGACCCCTGCCCGCCGGGGGGCGGGACACCTGCTGCGCCGTCCTCCTGGGGATCCTCGGCCAGCAGGGAGCAGACGGGCCGTGCTCTCCGCGGGCGGGATCGCGGGGTGGGGCCCGGCCGGCAGGTGCCCGGGAGCAGGTCTGCTGTGCCTGGGGCGGGAGCGGGCACCAAGAGGCCGGGCCGCACACCCAGGCCAGGTGGCTTGGGGACAGGTCGGCCAGCGTGTTGCTCCATGAGTATCAGGAAATGCCCCCGAGGCCCAGCAGGAGCCGCGCGGGGGGTGGGGGGACGGGAGCAGTCTCCTTGAGGACACCCCCGAGGGGGCACGACGGCTCCCCGTCCTGCTTCTGGCCTCTCCCCCCGGTTACCACTGCCCAGCGCCGACCCCACCAGAAACCCCTTCCAGGCATTTCCAGAGGGCTCGGGCCCCTCCCTCGTGTTCACAAACAAATCCCGTTTCATTCTTTTCCCCATTTGCTCCTTTACAAAAAAAAACAGCCATAAATCAATTTTATTTTTTTTATTGAGTTATAATTAACATATAGTATTAGTTTCAGGCGTACAATATAGTGACTTAACAGGTCCATACATTTCTCAGGGCGCACCGCGGGGCAGGATGCTCTGCATCCCCTCTGTCTGTCCCACCTCCTCTCTGGAGACCACCTGTTTGTTCTCTGTATGTAAGAGTCTGGATCTTGGGGCCCCTGGGTGGGGGCTCAGTGGTTGAGCGTCTGCCTTCGGCTCAGGGTGTGACCCCGGGGTCCCGGAATCGAGTCCCGCATCGTCTCCTTGCACAGAGCCTGCTTCTCCCTCTGCCTGGGTCTCTGCCTCTCTCTCTGTGTCTCTCATGAATAAATAAATAAATAAAATCTTTAAAAAAAGTCTGTATCTTTTTGTCTTTTTTTCTTTGCTTATTGTTTTGTTTATTAAATTGCACACATGAGTGAG
The DNA here is from genome assembly GCF_011100685.1 of Canis lupus familiaris. Classification (NCBI taxonomy): domain Eukaryota; kingdom Metazoa; phylum Chordata; class Mammalia; order Carnivora; family Canidae; genus Canis; species Canis lupus. The sequence goes on along the minus strand of NC_049246.1, from coordinate 50,112,161 downwards.
ATCATGTGGCATTTCTTTCTCTGATTGACGTATTTCATTTAGCATAATGCCCTCCAGTTCCATCCGTGTCGTTGCAAATAGCAAGATCTCCTTTTAGTGACTAATACTCCATCATATATACACACACCACATCTTCTTCATCCATTCATCAGTCCATGGATACTTGGGCTATTTCCATAATTTGGCTATTGTAGGGGCCCCTGGTGGCTCAGTGGTTGAGCGTCTGCCTTCATCCCAGGGCATGACCCCGGGGCCCCGGGATCGAGTTCCATGTCGGGCTGCCTGCAGGGAGTCTGCTTCTCCCTCTGCCTGTGTCTCTGCCCCTCTCTCTCTCTCTCTCTCTCTCATGAATGTGTCTCTCATGAATAAATAAATAAAATATTTAAAAAATCATTCGCTATTGTAGATAATGCGGCTGTAAACATAGGGGTGCATGTATCTTTTTAAATCAGTGTTTTTGTATTTTGGGGGCAAATACCCAGTAGTAGAATTACGGAATCATATCCAAAAGAATGTATCTGGATCACTTTCCTACACCGCACACAAAAATAAACCCCAAATGGATCAGAGACCTAAATGTGAAACCATCGAAATCCTAGAAGAGAGCATAGGCAGTGATTTGTCTGACATCAGCCACAGAAACGGTTTTCTAGATGTGCCTCCTGAGGCAAGTGAAGGGAAAAAAAAGCAAAAATGAACTATCGGGACTTCATCAAAATAAAAAGCTTCTGCACATTGAAGGAAACAATCAGCAAAACAAAAAGACAACCTACTGAACGGGGACGGGGGAAGATGTTTGCAAATGACATATCCGATAAGGGGTTAGTATGCAAAATATACAATGAACTGATACAACCCAACACCAAAAAAAAAAAAAAATCAGATAATTCATTTTAAAAATGGGCAGAAGACACGAACAGACATTTCTCCAAAGAAGACATCCAGATGGCCAACAGACACATAAAAAGATGCTGCACATCGCTCAGCATCAGCGAAATGCAAATGGAAACCACCATGAGATACCGCCTTACACCTGTCAGAATGGCTGGGACAAGAACCCAGGAAACAACAGGTGTCGTAGAGAAAAAGGAACCCTCGCGCACTGTTGGTGGGAATGCAAACCGGTGCAGCCATTCTGGAAAACCCTATGGAGGGTCCTCAAAGAAATAAAAACAGAATTATCATAAATCAACTTTTTTTTTTTTTTTTTTTTACCGTAAATCTACTTTAAAATGATGGGAAATCCAACAGAAAAATGGGCAAAGCCTGTTGACAGGAACTCACTGAAGAGACCCTGGACAGGCCGCCTTGCGTATTCACTCAAGGTCACTGATGGTCAGGGACACACTGTGTGTTTGGCTTAAATTAGAAAATCAAGTCCTTGCAAGGACATTGGGGTGAACTGGCAAGTGCCCGCCCCACTGGCAAGGGGTGTACAGTGGCTCCAAGAAGATAGACTTACGTGCTGATCCCTGGAACCTCTGAGTGTGATCTTACTTAGCAAAAGAGTCTTTGCAGATGCAGTTAAGGATCTTGAGATGAAAGCTTCATTTGGAGTATCCAGGTGGGCCCTAAATTCAGTGACCTACCTAATAACCTATAAGAGCAAGGCAGAGGGAGGTTGGACACTGTCATGGGCCGAACCGTGTTCCCAGGATATGGTGAAGTGGTGACTCCAGTACCTGTGGAGGTGACCTGGGTTGGAAAGAAGGTCTTTGCAGATGGTCAAGTTAGGATAAGTCATTAGGGCAGGCCCTAAACCCGTGTGACTGTGTTCTTAGGAAAAGGGGAAATTTGGCCCCAAGACGGGCATGCACACAGAGTGAACGGTGTAGATGGAGCAGAGGTCTGGGTGACACATCACACACCAAGGAATGCCAAGGATTGTCAGCGGCCACCAGAATCCGGAGACAGGCCTGGAACAGTCTCCGTCCCGGCCTCAGAAGAAAACAACCCTGCTGACACCTTGATTTTGGGCTCTTGGCCTCCAGGACTGCGATAGAATACGTCTCTGTTGCCCCAAGCCACTGAGTTTTTGAGTCTTTGTTATGGCAGCGCCAGGAAACTCATACAGGGTGTCAAGCTAAGAATGACCCGGAGTGCCTGGTGCCTGAGCGTCCCCTCCCAGCGGGGCGGGAGGCGGGGTGAGCACAGACCCAGGGTGGGCCCCAGGACGCCTCCGGCTCCCGCTGTTAAAGCGTCACAGGCTGACTCCGCCTGGTGCCCGTCCCCGGGACCACAGACCATCAAGGGCTGTGGGCCACGCTCGCGCCCCGTGCAGTGGTCAGAACCAGCAACACAACACAGGCGCCGTCACACAGGCATCGAGAGAGGAAAGCACAGCCTTGAGACCGGAGCACGATGCTCTGGCCGACGAAAAACTCACACTCAGGAGACGCTGTCTAGTTGACAGAGACACACGTGGAGGGACAGGGGCTGCGTGCGTGTCTGTGTTGGGAACGCGATTCACATGATAAACTGAGGAGGACGTGTTGCCCGGATAGGTTTCTCCGCCTGCCACCCTCTTCCCTGCGGGATTATCAGAACGCGGTGACGGCCGTCTGCCACGGGCAGAGCAGCAGTGACATAGGTGGGACACCGCACGCGCACGCACGCAGGCACACGCACGGCCGGTAACAGGCAAGTCACCAAGAACCCATGGCCAGCAACGGCCTAGGGCTTCTCAATACCTAAGCTCCAGTAGTTACTGGAATTAGACGCTCGTCACGCTCGAAACCACCGGCCGCTTCAGCCTTGGTGCTGCTCCGACTGTAGCTCCTGTGAGAGCCTCGGGGAACAGGCGCCCGAGTGTGACCTTAGGTGCAGCTCCTGTGGGAGAATTCGGGCTGGCCCTGCACACACGTGTCCCCTGGCGGCTCCCCAGCGAGGGCTCGGCCCCGAGGGCTGGCCTCTGAGCCCACACTTTCAGGTCAGGCAGACGATAGAGGGAATCCTTGAGTCCTGAAAACCACGCCCACTGGTTTATGTTAGGGCCCATGTTCAGTTGACCATTCATACTTGAATTGATCAGGGCAGAGGCAACCCCCCAAAAAGCTGCGTGGCTTCCGGCTGGCGACATGGCCCGAGGGAGTCTCAGCTGCCTGGGGCCCCATTTCCCGGGTCGTGGTGGGGGCTCAACGACCCTGCCCTTGGCCCACACGGCCCTGTTCGTGGACCACACGCCACACCTTGCAGGAAGGCGATGGGGCTGGACGAGCCACCGGGCACGTTAGAGTGCTTTGGAAGCGTGACGCCACCTGCGGGACGACCTATGGCCCCGGGACCACTGTTTCCCGCCCAGCTTGGTGATTGTGAGCACAGGTCTAGGGGTGCCCTTTGTCGGAAAGGACCTGCTGCCCGTGAGGTCAAGGAAGAGACATCCCCGGAACGTTTCACCTGCTTCTCTAATAACAAACCCCTGTATTAGCTCCTTATTTCTGTCGTAACAAACCACCACAAACTTAGTGGCTAGAACGACACACATTTACTATCTCATGGTTCTGTTGGTCAGAAGTCCCACTCGGGGGATCCCTGGGTGGCTCAGCGGTTTGGCGCCTGCCTTTGGCCCAGGGCGCGATCCTGGAGACCCGGGATTGAATCCCACGTCGGGCTCCCGGTGCATGGAGCCTGCTTCTCCCTCTGCCTATGTCTCTGCCTCTCTCTCTCTCACTCTGTGTGTGTGTGACTATCATAAATAAAAATTAAAAATTAAAAAAAAAAAAAAGTCCCACTCGGATCCCGCTGGACTAAAATCAAGGTGTCTGGAGGGCTATGTTCTTTCTGGAGACTCCAGGGGCGAATCCACTGCCTTGTCTTTGCAAGCTTCTAGAAGCTTCCCCCACCTTTTGGCTTGTGGCCCCCTTTGTCCGTCCTGAAGGCTAGCAACACTGCATCTCTTCGGCCCTAGTTCTGCTGTCACATCTCTGACCGCAGCTGGGAAAGGTTCAGTTACTGATGACGGCAGTTGGCTATGTTCATAGATCCTCAGATCCCCAAGTATCTCTCAGAAAGAACCCTGAGGAGAGACATAATCATGAACACATGACTGTGCCTGATTTCTATCCTTTCATCTGCCCATCCATCTGCCCATCCATCCATCCATCCATGCATCCATGCATCCATCCATTCATCTGCCCTTCCACCTCCCTACCCACTCTTCTACTACCCACCCATCCGTCTACCCATCCATCCACCTATTCATCCATTTATCCATCCATCTATCCACCTACCAAGCATCAGTTGAGCCATCCATGTGTCCATCTACCCACCCATCCATCTACTCATCCAACTACCCATGCACCCATCCATCCACCCATCACCCACCCATCCAACATTACTACAGTCCATGCCTATGCCAGATTCAGAAGAAACCGGTGAATCGGGTGTGACTTCTGACCACCCGGGGCTCACATTCCAGCGGGGAGACAGACATGCCAGCAAGTAGCTCCTACAGTAGTGTGACGTGCAGTTAGCTTCGTGCAGAATTGTACGAGGAGGGGAGAATTCTTTCTGCCTACAGATTATGAGCACAACTCAGACGTGGTCTCTGCCCCCAGGAGCTGAGGTGGTGCGGGAGACCTAGAAGATAGTCACAGATCACGAGAATGCACATCAGTAAGAGGCTGTGCTGGGAGAGGTCAAAGAGCAGCCCAGCCCAGGGGTCCTGGGATTTAAGAAGAGGGAGTAGTTGCTTCCGACCCGAAGATCACGTCCTGGCCTGGCCACCGGACATGTGCTCCTTTGGCTGACCCAGATTGACATTCGAGCAACACTCCTTCTTGTGCTACATCAAGGGACAAAATGCCTTAGGAAGACCAACATGTGGATTTGAAATTCCAGCTTTGGGTTATTCATTTCTCCAAATCTAATTTTTTAATCTATAAAATGGTGATAATTATACTTATTCTAAAGATGTTGAGGCACCTACAGCAGTGCACGTCAAGCACCTGGCCCACTGCTTGATACCTTCATTGACCAGTTCGTTCAACAAATATCGTGGTTCACCCACAAGGGGCTGAGCATGCATTGGGGGAGGACAGCGGGTGCACCCCAAATCGAATGTGCACCTGCAGGGTGGCGTTATGAGGGGACAGACAGGAGACAGCAGTGGATCCCGACGGACACCTGCTTAGATGAGTGGCCCGGGAAGGCTGCGAGGGGCCTGGACAAGGAGCACGGGTTTGGGGCTGCTGGCCTTCCCCGCCCTCACCCCCTGCTTGCCTGGAGTAAGCAGCTGCAATCCGCGGGCCCCTCGAGACGTCTTAGAAGGGAAAGAGTAATAATGCATATTTTATCAAGTGGGGATGAGGTCACTGATGATTGATGCCTCGGTGGCTCCCAGCCCAGACAGGCGGGGGTCTGCAAGCTGATGCCAGTGCCGCCAGGACGGGGAGGATGTTCCCCCAACCGTGCAGAGCCCTGGAGGACCATTACCACCAGGGAGGATGGGGGACGGTCTGCAATCATTGGGTGCCGCGGCCGGCGGGGGCGGGAGGAGAAGGTGCAGAAGGCGTGGGGCCCACGGCCGAGCGAGGGCACAGAGAACCCACAGAAGGACCCACGGCTCGATCGGAAACGCTACTAACAATCAGGGGGGCCGTTCCGTGTGGCTGTCTGTTCAGAACAAGCAGCCTGTATCCGAGGGCGGGGTGGGGGGGACAGAGAGATGGCTCCGAGGAAGCACAGGTGCTCACTAACCGCAACCGTCACAGCCTTTCTGGGAGCAGATTCTCCGCCCGCCCACGTTTGCCCTGCGCCCTGCGCACATGGCAAGCCGGCCGGTGTCCCCACGGGGGTGCAGGAGACCCTAGGGATGGGTGTCGGGGACGCTGGGGCACAGAGGGCCCTGGAGACCACCCGGCCCACTCGCAGTCTTCCGACGTGACCCTGATGCTCCGCGGGAGCTGGGGGTCACGCAGGAGCCACCGAGTGTCTGCTTCCACGGAGAAGGATCCCCGTGGGCTGAGGCACCGGAAACTCCTCCACGAGCAATGATCATTCCTGGCATGGTCACGGGCAGCTAGGGTGGACTCGCTCTGGAAGGGGGAGCCCGCCTCGCCCTGCAGGGGCAACTTGGCAATTCAGTGAGAATAATGTCCCGGCCAAGGCCTGTGCAGGGTGAGAGGTCGAGCAGGGTGAAGAGGCCCCTGTAGGGTGAGAGGCCCCTGTAGGATGAGAGTTCCATGTAGGGTGAGAGGCGTGAGCAGGGTGAGAGGCCCCTGTAGGGTGAGAGAACCGTGTAGGGTAAGAGGCACCTGTAGGATGAGAGGCCCCTATAGGGTGAGAGGTCCCCTGTAGGGTGAGGCCCGTGCAGGGTGAGAGACCCCATAGGGTACAGGCCCCTGTAGGGTAAGAGGCCGTGTGGCTCCTGTTCCCGCCGCACCACTCAGCCCGAGGCACCCGTTCAGGGGATCTGCTGGACCCCGTCTTCTGTAGGCCCCGCCCCACCTTGCAGGGGCTGGATTCCTAAGGGAACCTCAGCTTGGGACCCAGAGGCCCAGCGTGGCGCTGCAGGGCGCCCAAGCTCACCCCGCAGGAAGGCGCTGAGGGGGACCGCGAGCTTCCCGGCCCCAGGACCCGGAGCACCGGGGGCCCCCCCACAGGCGCCAACCCTCCCTGTTCAGGAGACGCTCTCACAGGACGAGGGTGCCTTTGTCGCCGGACTCCCTCCGTCTCCTGCTCCTCTCGGGAGGCACGTGGTTCAGATTTGTAAAAACCGCCGGTGGCACTTGCTCTTCTTCCCCGACGGCTGGATGGTGAGCATGTTTACGCAGGTTGCACAGCAAGCTTCTTTCCACCCTGAACCCCTTCTCCCGGGAGCTGCTCAGAGCAGGGTGCTTCCCACGCAGCGTGGAGACCGGGGGCTGCAGGCTCCCTTCCTGGTCGCAGCACACGGATGCGGCCGGCCCAGGACAGGGTGGGTGCTGGGCTCTTTGCGGGGACCTCCCTGCAGACCCCGGGCGGGCCCTCGGCCCTCGGCCCTATGGTCCGCTCCTTCCTGCAGGAGACTTCGCGGGTGGGCCTGAAGCCCTTCACCTCCCCCTGGGCCTCTGGGGACCGTGGCCCCCGCTTGGTCTCTGAGTTCCGTGAGCCCCTCCATGCCCTCTGCCCTCACTCCGCGAAGCGTGTGCTGAGTGTAGATAGAGCTGAGCCTCGGGGCAGGCTGAGCCCAGATCTCCTGAGCTCTGCCCAAGGACACGCTGGCACTTCTGCAAGTTCTCAGCAAGGACATGGTGGTCATGCAGGGACAAGCCCCCCGGCACTGCCGCAGAGACCCCTCCCTCCTGCACAAAATGCACCTGACCCCCCGCCGAGTGAGCCCACCTCCTGTCTGGCCGGGGTCCCCTGGGGTGATGCCACAGGCTGGGGAGGCTCAGGGTGACGAGGGAGCCCCCCGTGGCTGCTGCACAGGGCCCCGTCTCTGCCTGGGGACACTCAGCCTCCCGGGGCTCGGTGCCCTCCATCTGGGGAAGCCAAAGCTGCAGGCCTGCGCTGGGCCGCATTGTGCCAGGATGGTGGGGGGCATTGAGCGCTGACACGACACGTTCCCGGCCTCCCTAAGCCCCAGGGCCCTCCCCTGGGACTGAACCTCGGCTATGGCTCTGCTGAGGATTACCTGGGGCACGTGTGACATGCTTTCCTGAAGGGGCCAGGGTGCCCTCGAGGACAGAGGGAGGCCCATGTCTCTGGCCGGGCAGGTGGGCATGGATGTTCTCCTGGTTTCACTCACTGGAGCCTCTGTCCCAGGGCCGAGCCAGGCTGGGCCATACGGGGGAGCGAGCAGCAAACCCCCATCTCCAGCCCAGGTGCTGACAAAGATCCTCGGGGAAGGGACGTGGGGAGGGATGACACTGTCTGCAGGGAGCCTTGAAGCTTCATGGAGAGCATCCCAGGGCCTGCAGGGGTGCAGCGCAGGGCCCCAGGGCCTGGCCCATCAGACCCACCTGGGGAAGAAACGGCCACGTGGGAGCCGACCCAGGCCCCTCCACACCCGTGGCGCAGGCACGGCCACATGAGAGCTGGGGATGTGCCCCGAGAACCCTCTCCCTGGAGAAATGGCCTGCGGAGCTCACACCATCTCCCTGGCACCAGGTCGTGTTTGTAAAGGCCAAGCCCTGAGACCCGGATGGCAGGAGCCAGGGTCTGTGGCTAGTCTGGTGAAGGAGAACCCCGGATGGAGCGGGGACGGACACCCTTGCTCACGGGACCAGGCACACAGGCTCCTGCATCCCTAAGCCGTCTCTGGACCAGGCAGGTCATCCCTTCTCCCGGGAGCACAGCGCTAATGTGCTCCCCCCACACGGTGGCATTCTCCTCGTCCCAGCCACTGGTCCTCCTGGCAGCTTGCTCACTTGTGAGCACCCTTGAGAAGCCTGGGAGGTGCACCCCCACCCGACACCTGCACCCCAGACAGAATCCCCATGACCTGACTGGTCCAGAGGGATGGGAGCTCGTGTGGGAGGGGCTGGTGGACGCAAGCCAGGCTGGTGTTGAAGGTCTCATTGTGCAGCGTGCAGTGGGCAGGGCACAGCGGGCAGTGGGCAGGGCACAGTGGGCAGCATGCAGGGGGCAGGGCGCAGTGGGAAGTGTGCAGTGGGCAGGGTGCAGAGGGCAGGGCACAGCAGGCAGGATGCAGTAGGTTGGATGCAGTGGGCAGTAGGCAGGACGTAGTGGGCAGGGCTCAGTGGGCACCATGCAGTGGGCAGGGCGCAGGGACAGCATGAAGGGGCAAGGCTCCCCGCACCCGCGACGGCTCAAGAGAAGGGCTGTCACTGCACGAAGGTGCGGAAACCTCCATGTGCTTTCTGGGAGGCGAAGCCTGCCACCCCCTACCTCCAGGCTGGGTGGTGGCATCCCCGAGCCGCAGCCCCAGGCAGCGTCCGCTCTGAGCTTCTGGGGCGCGGAGCTGCCCCCCAAGGCCTGCTGGCCCCTGCCGGCCCTCACGTCTCTGCGCCAACTCCCCACAGCGCCGGCTCCCCAGGGCTGAGCTCGGCCTCGGGGGGACGGTGACGGCTATCCTGGGACCCCACGCTGCCCAGGCCCTGAGCCCCATGCAGCCGAGCAGGAGGACGGGGAGCTGCTGCTGGGCCCCCAGGCCCAAGGAGTGTGCGTGGCCCCCAGGCCAGGGTGGCCCGTGGCCGGGAGAATGGGCCTTGCCAGGCACACGCACCACGTCTGCCCGTGAGCTCCAGGTGCGGGAGCTGAGCCCTGGTGGACTGGAGACTCAAGCCCCACACAGCCCCCCACAGCCCCCATGGCCCCCACAGCCCCCCCACAGCCCCCATGGCCCCCACGGCCCCCACGGCCCCCACGGCCCCTGGGGCCCGCAGGCAGGGCATTCGGGGGCCAGGCTGGGTGACTGGCTCTCGTCCTGAAGCGCATGGAGTGGGCAGGCTCAGGTTCTGCCCTTGGGCTCCCGTGAGCCCCTGGTCGGCCTCTGTGGACGTGCCCTCCGCCCTCCGGCCCCTTCCCACCATCATGACGTTGGTTGTCGATGGGTTGACAGACGGGGCCGAGCCACCCTCAACGTGCGTTCTCAGACCTCAGAAGCACAAACAAGGTCGCGCGGGGGCTGGTGGTGCCCCGTCCGGGCCGAAGCAGGGGCGCGCAGACCAGATGCTCAGGAGGCAGCGGGGAGCCAAGCCCACCGACCGCCTCCCCCAGCCGCGGCGCGAGCCGTGCCCACCCTGCGGTTCCACGCACCGCGCCCCGCTTCTCGCCACTTGGCCCATTTCTGCTTTCCGCGGAGCGTTCGCCCAGCTGACGCTTAGAGGGTGCTGCAGGGTTTCGCCCCCCAAATTCCCACATCTGGAGCAAAGTCAGAGCCGTGGCTCCTGATTAATGGAGACGGAACATAAAGCACAGAAGTAACCCCACGTGTGTCGCAGCGTTAGTCCCTTGGCGGAGGCCGAGACCCCGCGTCGTCAGGCGGGGCCAGTGTACGGAGCGAGCCGAATGACAGTGACCCCCCCACCCCGGCCGGGCAGCCCGTCAGCACTCCAGGAGCCGGTCGCCAGGGGGTCGGGGGGAGCCCCGGGCAGCGAGACGAGCAGGCCCCGCAGGGGAGGGGAGGGGAGGGCAGTGAATGGACCAAGGGCTCCGTCCTCCGAGGCCCCTTCTGCTTAGAACGGGTCCTGGCACGTGCTCAGCAAACACTGTGGGAGGAACAGTATCACCGAACCGAGGGTTTGGGCCCGGGGCTGCCTCGTTGGTGAGGGTTGTTCCCTGACCTATTTAGGCAAGAACGGGACAGTTTTGCACACACACCCGTGGAGTGAAGAGGAGCCAAGGCGTTCTCTGTGGGGTTTAGGAGATGCAGCTGTGGCCGAGGGACAGATGCAAGAAAGTTCCCTAGACCTGCCAGGCTGTGGGGACGGGGAGCTCGGGCCGTCAGACAGGGAGCCTGACACGCGCCCGATGCTGTCGGTGGGCCCCGCGGATTTGGGATGACGGGGACGACGAGCTCCACTGTGGGCGTGAGCCCGCCGGGCTGTCTCCGCGGGAGCGGGCTCTTTGGGGCCCAACCACAGGGGGGGGCCTGGGCACGGAGCCTCAAGAGCACTGGTTCCAGGTTTTGCCACGTCTCGCTCACCAACCTCAAGCAGCCCTGACGTCCACAGACTTGTTTTCTCCCGCGTAAAATCCGGGGGCGAATTGAAGAAGAAGCCAGCCTTCCTCTGTTCCTTCCTCCTGGCTCCGTGCAGGAATCACAGAACTCGGGTGGGACCCCCGGTCCCATTAGAAGGGGCAGAGTTGGGGGTCGAGGGCACCTTCGCGGCTTGGGGAGGAGGGCGCATCCCGGGCTTCACGCCGCTTCCGCCTCCGCGGGGTCCCCATGCGGACTGGGTGAAGGGGCGCCAGCGAAGGTGCAGCCGGACCCTGGCGCACACGGTGCTCAGAGCTTGGGCCGAGGAGGATCGGTTGCCGCCCAGGCAGCCGTGTGTGCGGCCACAGCCAAGGCCTTCCCGCCACTGAGCGGAACCAGGACGCAGAGCCGGAGGGGAGGGGAGGATTTGTGTTGAGTAGGGTGAGCCGGGCAGGTGGAGCAGATGCCACGTCCACCGGGCCGCACCCAGCCAGGCAAGGACCCCCAGATCTCGCTGTCTCCCAGCGACCTTCCCTGCTGACCGTCCCCGTGTGACAGCACCACCACCTGGGGGCCACCTTAGGGCTGCCGCTCCCTCTGAGATGACCTCCTAGTCCACTCCCAGAGCAGCCTCATTCCCCAGGTCAGCCCTTCCCAGGACCCTGTGTCTATAGTGGAGGTGCGACCCTAAAATGTCGGCCCAGCATCCGTGAGACAGAGAGCCGTGACGCTGGCCATGTCCACCAGGCATTCACATCTCAGCTCCTCTGCAAGGCTTCCAGTTCCTGCCCCGAAGGGTTCAAGAGGGAAGGCTGTGAGTGGAGGAAAATTGGAGAGAGAGACAAACTACAAGAGACCCCTAACTCTGGGGAAAAAACCAAAGGGTTGTGGAAGGGGAGGAGGGTGAGGGATGGGGTCCCTGGGGGACGGGCACTGGGTATGTATGTTGGCAAATTGAATTTAAATTTTAAAAAAAGTAACTGGTAGCAAAAAAAAGGGGGGGGAAGGCTGGTTGAGTAGAGGTGGCGCTATTTTGCAAACCACATTCACCGTTCGTTTCTTTAATTCACTTTGTTTGTGTGAGTGGCTGCGGGACTCCTGAGCCTCCATTCGCTGTAAGAGGAAAGGTGGGGGAGCTCAGGTAGGGAGGGGGCTGCACGAGGAGCTGCGCTCGGCACACCTTCGGGCTCCGATGCAGCAGGTGGACATAGGGGGTCCGGGCGGGGCTCCTGGGCTGAGGAGGGTGAGCAGCGAGGCCTGGCGAGGCGGGGGTCCCAAGGACTGCGGCCCTCACGCGGGGCCCTCCCCTCTGCTCCTCTGCCCCTGGAGCTCTGGGACTCGCCCTCGCAGGCTCAGCCACCCCGCCTGGCCCCGGGGACGCCGAGGTCTGGGGAGCCCGAGCCCCCTGCTGCAGGAGCCTGTCAGATGAGGCGCCAAACACACTCAGACTTCAGGGTGTTGGGCCAGAGGCCAGTCGCCGTTCCCGAAACAACGACGGCCTGAGAAGCAGGAAGCGACTGTCCCCCTCCACCAGAAACAGGCTTTTTATCACAGAAAATTTCAGGCGGACACAGAAGGGGACAGGATTACGTAATGAACACCTCGGCGCCGTCACTGAGTTTCAGCCGTGAGCTGTTTGGGGACACCCTGCCTCCGTCTGTTTCCCCCCGCGCGTGCACCCGCCCTCCGCACCTGCCCTTTTCCCCCTTGCAGGATATTGCTGAATTCCTCCATCTCCGCGTTCACACTCTCCCGATTGTCTATTGTTCATTTTATAATCTTTAAAAATTTGGGATCCCTGGGTGGCGCAGCGGTTTGGCGCCTGCCTTTGGCCCAGGGCACGATCCTGGAGACCCGGGATCGAATCCCATGTCAGGCTCCCGGTGCATGGAGCCTGCTTCTCCCTCTGCCTGTGTCTCTGTCTCTCTCTCTCTCTCTCTCTCTGTGTGTGACTATCATGAATAAATAAATTTTAAAAAATCTTTAAAAATTTGAGTCAGGACACAATTAAGGACCGTGCATTATAATTGGTTGATAAACCTGTTTTAGTCTATAAACCCATTCTATCTCTTTTTTTAGGTGTTGAATTTCTCTTTCTTTCTTTTTCTTTCTTCTTTCTTTCTTTCTTTCTTTCTTTCTTTCTTTCTTTCTTTCTTTCTTTCTTTCTTTCTTTCTTTCTTCTTCTTTCTTCTTTTTTTCTTTTCCTCTTTCTTTCTGATGGTGACCGCTGTTAAAGAAAATGAACCAGGGGCGCCAGGGTGGCTCAGTCGCTTGAGCGTCCGACTCTTGGTTTCGGCTCAGGTTGTGATCTCGGGGCCATGAGATTGAGTCCCGTGGAGGGGTGTGTGTGTGGGGGGGTCCACGCTTAGCGGAGAGTCTGCTGGAGAATCTCTCTCTCCCTCTCCCTCTGCTCCTCCACCTGCTGACTCTATCTCCAATAAATTTTTAAAAATCTTTAAAATTAAAAAAAAGGAAAATGAGGCATATTTCACTGAATTTTGCTGATTGCATCCTCAGGATGCTTCCACGTGGCCCACTGCCCCCGTTGACCCCTGGTCACTGGTCCTCAGAGCCGGAAGCTCCACGGGCCTCTATGGGGCAATGCTTCTGGGTAACGAGGCTCCCGTCCGTCCAGAGGCACCTGCATCTAGTCCCCTCTCTCTCTGACGGGAGCCGCCACCGACGCTGGGTCGGATGCCCGGACTCGCTCCTTCCTTAGGGCTTAGAAGACACCAGCTCTCTGACTCTCTCAGCAGGAGCGATTCCACAAGACAAACGGCCCTTAATAACAATTTTGTTGCCCTGAGGGACTGTTTGCACAGAAAACAGTAGGGCAAATGCTTCATTTTTATTGTTTATTTACCATTTTTCAGAATAATGAGAAGGCTCTCCAGCAGCAGGCAAAATTGACCACTTGGGGTTGCTGGGGGGTTTTTTTTTTTGGATTAATATGAACTCATAGACTTAAATATAATTGAAATGTTACAACTCATTGCAGTTATTATCATATTAATGCTCAAATTATATCTGATGTTTCTGAAAAGTGGAGAAACCCTTCCCGGGGATCCCCCCCAGCCCTGCCGGCTGCCCCCTCCGCACTCCCCACCGTCTCACGACCATGACGGAGTCTGAGGTCCAAGCCTGATCCCTCGGGCCAGGCTTCCTGAGGATGGATGCGGCACATCGGATCAAACAGACTTCTTTGCCAGGTGGAGGAGGACGAGGGTGGGTTGGTCGCACCTGGGCTGGCTTCTGGGGCTGTGGGTAGACGGAACGCGTGGCTACACGGAAGGCAGCGGGGACAGGGTGTGGTACGGGGCGGAAGACTCTTTGTCGTGCTGGTCAAAGCCCCATCATTCTGAGGTCAGCCCTCCATGGACTGACCCTGCGGGGCCGTGGGACAGAGGGGGCTGACACCATGCACACTGCCCATCTCTGGAGCGAGGCCACCCCCAGCCGGGGCAGGTGCGGGGGCAGATGAGCCAGCGTCCCGCCGAGCTCCCACTACGCTCTCCCCGCGGGAACCAGGAAGCCGGTAAGTGCTCGCAGCCACCTGTGCTCCTCTGAGCCGGCGGTCAGGCTTCCGCTCAGGTGTCCCTCGGGGAGCGGAAGGCCAGGGAGGAGAGGTCCCAGCTGGCAGGACCCCCAGAGCTGGATGCACTCGTTGCAAGGATGCCCTCGCGGGTCCCCTTGGAAAGTCCTCCGGGTGTGATGTGTGCTGAGAGGCCGAGATCCTTGAACACTCCGGTTCCGCGACGAGGCCTAAGGCGTGTAACTCCACACTCCTGTGAGCCACGCAGCTCGGCCCCTGCAGCCCCGGGGCGGACAGCACCCCCCAACCCGCGGGGACCCCAAGTCTCGGGCCACCTGCCCTGTCTGCTGTCTTAAGATGCACACCAGGTGTGAGGATTTACAGTTGTAGAGATGCACATAGGTGTATAAATATACACATGACATTATATTTATATTGCATATGATCATTGCTTCCCAGAAAATCATGATTATCCTCTTCCAATCTGTTTTCCGGGCACACAGATATACTTAGATTGTGTACACACACACATATGCACATAGAATACACACAGATTTTCTTATAGCTACATTTACACATAAATTATGTGTGTGTGTGTGTGTGTGCTTATGTCTCTATCTTTGGTAATACATATTGACGGCATTAGTGCTCGTATAGAATATTTGTCATTGGCACAGTTGCAGCCAAATGTGTCCGTGGGCCACGTCCTCTGTATGTACGAGGTTTCATAAAGGACAAAGATGAATATATCAAAGTGTTGGCGGATGGTCGATGAGCTGGTGTCCTCACAGAAGTGGATATCCACCTGGAAAAATGTCACGACATCTCCGTACCACTGCAGACGTGGAAGGTGTTCCCAGGGGAGTGAGGAGCTCATCAGAGGAGGGGGCGCCGGCCTGGTGCAGCCAGGTAAGCGCCCGACTCTTGGTTTCGGCTCAGGTGGTGACCTGGGGTCGTGGGATCGAGCCCCGTGGCGGGCTCCATGCTCACCATGAAGGCTGCTTGGGCCTCTCTCCTTCTCCCCCTCGCCCTGTTCATGCTCATTCTCTCTCTCAAATGAGTAAATGCATCTTAAAAAAAATGTAAAAAAAAATAAAATAAAATAAAAATAAAATAAATAAAATAAATGTTATCACTCTCTCAAATGAATAAATACATTTTTTAAAAATGTTAAATAAAAAGAACAGAGAAGAACGTCATATTCCCTCTGATGAAGACGTCCATCTGGAATCCCTAAACCTTATGGGAAAAGATGGGAATTTTCCTGATCACGTGAAATTTTGAAAACCTCAGTGTACTGAAACCCACCGTCACTGAAATGAAAAAGCGACGATCGAAGGGAAGGCATTCGTGACTTACATAATAGACTACAAATACGCGTAAAGTATAACAAGCTCCCCAAAAGCAACAAGCAGAAGACATATTTATTTTTATTACATTTTTATTTTTTAAATTTTTTTTTATTGAAGTTTGATTTTTATTTTTTATTTTTTAAATATTTTATTTATTTATTCATGAGAGAGAGAGAGGCAGAGACACAGGCAGAGGGAGAAGCAGGCTCCACGCAGGGAGCCCAATGTAGGACTGGATCCCGGGACCCCAGGGTCATGCCCTGGGCTGAAGGCAGGACTAAACCGCTCAGCCACCCAGGCTGCCCTGAACTTCGATTTTTAAATCCAATTTGCCAACATATAGCATAACACCCAGTGCTCATCCCGCCAAGTGCCCCCCTCAGTGCCCATCACCCAGTCACCCCCACCCCCTGCCCACCTCCCTTCCATAACCCCTTGTTCATCTCCAAGTTAGGAGCCTCTCATGTTCTGTCTCCCTTTCTGATATTTCCCTCTCATTTTTTCTCCTTTCCCCTTTATTCCCTTTCACTATTTTTTATATTCCCCAAATGAATGAGACCATAAAATGTTTGTCCTTCTCCGATTGACTTACTTCTCTCAGCATCATACCCTCCAGGTCCACCCACGTTGAAGCAAATGGAGGGTATTTGTCGTTTCTAATGGCTGAGGAATATTCCATTGTGTACATAGACCACATCTTCTTTATCCATTCATCTGTCGATGGACACCGAGGCTCCTTCCACAGTGTGGCTATTGTGGACATTGCTGCTAGAAACATCGGGGTGCAGGTGTCCCGGCATTTCACTGCATCTGAATCTTTGGGGTAAATCCCCAGCAGTGCAATTGCTGGGTCGTAGGGCAGGTCTATTTTTAACTCTTTGAGGAACCTCCACACAGTTTTCCAGAGTGGCTGCACCAGGTCACATTCCCACCAACAGCGCAAGAGGGTTCCCCTTTCTCCGCATCCTCTCCAACATTTGTGGATTCCTGTCTTGCTAATTTTCCCCATTCTCACTGGGGTGAGGTGGGGTCTCCTTGTGGTTTTGATCTGTATTTCCGTGATGGCCCGTGATGCGGGACATTTTCTCACGTGCCCGTGGGCCGTGTGTATGGAGACAAACATACCTTTAAAACGGACAAAGGATACACCTCGGATTCATACAGGGAAACACGCAAATGACCGAGAGGCCTAAGGAGACACACTTCGCCGGCGCGAGGTTCGAGGCAGCGCCACGACAAGGCGCCGCTTGTGCACCAGACCAGCCGCGGCGACGGTGGTGGACTCCGTGCGGGGAAGCTTTGCCCACGGGCGTGAGGCGCAAAGAGGCCCCTTGCGCCGGGAGGCCCAGGACTGGGAGGTCAAGGGGTCAGAAGCAGCAGCACGGCGCTCACCCCGTGTATTTGCAAACGTGAACACGCACCCCTCCGTGAGGAAGGGGTTGAACAAACCCTGGCCGTCTACGCTCTGAAATGCCTTGTGTGAGCTAGGACAGCCGTGGGAGTGGGAATGTGCGGGGGCGAGACTCCGCAGGTGGAAACGCGCACTCCCGGGCACACACGGGGATGCTGTGAATTCCGGTAGCCATGTGCGTTTTTCCAGCCCCGGTGCGAGGACAGAGGCGCGGTGGTCCCCACAACAGGTGCACGGAGCCCCGAGTTGCTCCCCTGGGGCCTCGGCCGCTGCCCCTCCAGGCCCTCCCTCCAAGGAGGCCTCCGGGGGGCTCGGGCGACTGTCTCCCCTGGCGGGTTCCGGTCTGGGGGTGTCCAGCCCAGGCCAGCAGCCCCATTCATTCCAGCCGGGATGTCCCAGAGATTTGCACACTGTCACACGCACGGACAACCGTTCTCGCTGGATGTGCTACGTTGAACGGGCGTCCCGCGGCTCGGTGACCTGCCGTCTGTCCGCTGCCGTTAGCGGGCCCGGGGCCGCTGTTTGGTCCTCAGGGCTGCAGGACGTGCTGTCCCGTCCTTCGGTGGAGTTCCCGGGTCATCAGGCAGGTCGACACGTACTTTTATGACCTTCGGTCTGGATGGCGGCGGTGCTCTCGCCCCTGTTCCGCGGGGATCACTCCCTCGCAGTGTTTCTGGCTTCCCTCGCCCCAGACCCGAGGCTTCAGCAGGAAACAGTCGTGAGCAGACCCGATCCTGAGATCCACTTGCTCTGCCGACGTCCACAGGGGTTTCCCGTGCGGGGCTCCGGGCGCCCCAGAGTGAGCCCCGCTCTTGGGCCTTCCCGAGGGGAGAGGCCTAACCCAAAACAGCTCCTGCTAAACCGGTGACTCTTCCAGCAGTTTCTCTGACTTTGCAGAGGCGGTGGCTCGTTCACCTTCCAAGGACATAAGTTCTTTGTCTTAGGATAATAACCGTAATGGGCCTCTTGCTTATGCGAAGGGAAAGCAAATAGACTCTGCGGCAGAAAAGCTCTAGTCAGCAAGGAGCTAAATTGCTCTGCATAATGAGGTAAACGGCCGTCTTCCTGGGGCTAGAATTGCATCTTGGCGGATTATGTTTTCTTTAGGAAATTTCTCTTAAATATGGATTTAATCTGCACGGTTCCTGAAGACGGCTGTTTGTTCTTAGAAGAAGCGAGCGTGTGCATGGGTGAGGATACGGGAGTCTAGGAGCGTGCGTGAGCGTGTGGATGTCCGTGCATAAGTGTGCGTGCGTGTGGACGCGTCTGTGTGCGTGCATGTGGGGGTGCACGCACCTGTGCCCTTGTCCGAGCCGCGGCTCAGGGATGGAGGCAGGGAGGCCTGCAGGTGGCCTGAGCTCCCTCCCGCGGCGAGCGGCCTTGCGCTGGGCTGGAACCTGCTGGGGGGCACTGTGTCCCCCGGGGCTCGGGCTGGCCTGGGCCTGAGGGCACAGTCACCGCCTGGGGTAGGAGGCGCGGTCCTGAAAGGAAACGCCATTTCCCCAAGTCCCAGTCTTGGCAGAAGGCAGGTCCCGACGTCACTGGCAAGGGCCCTTCGCAGGTCCCAGAACAACTGCAACGGGGCCGAGGAGAGACCCACCGCCCCACAGCTGGGCGCACAGGATCCCCGCGCGACCTGGGCGTGGCTGCCTATAGCCTTCCCACCACCCACCCCAGGTCGGAGCCTCCGGGGCTCTGGGTCACCCAGGACCTTGTGGCACCCACGGATGTCACTGCCTGGACGCGGCCTCCCCGGGCACCCAGGAGCCTGGCCCCGGCCTGGGGTACAGCCAGGACCCCACCCCAATTCCAGCCGCCTGTGGGTCACAAACTGCATGGGCAAGCGGCATGGGAGGGATGAGGAATGGGAGACGGGCACGGCCTTACCATTTCAGGACCGCCGTGCCCCTGAAGCAGAGTTTACTTAACAACTGAGGCACGAGTGGCTCGGGGGCGACGCTCCAGCTTGGCACCTGCCTGGCGGGAAGGAGAGCCATCCACCAGGTGCACCCAGGCTTAGCGCGGCCCCCGAGGCTGCCAACACCCCTCGTGGGACGATGGCCCCGAGGGGCCAAGGGAATATCATGCCTGACCCCAGGTCCTGGGTGGTGCATGAGGCTGGCTCCTGGGGAGACTGGGGAGCTGGGGCTGGGGACCCGAGTCAGTGCAGAGGCGCCAGGGCTCTGTCCCGCTGCACACGGGGCACCCGGCGCCACCCTGCAGGCCAGCCTGTCCACCCGTCCCTGCACCCTGAAGAGGGAAGGGGCTGGGTCCCCCCGGGGAGACAGGGCAGGGAGGACCAGGGCTGTGAGAGCCCACCGGGACCCAGAGGGGGTTCCGTCCCACCTCCCACTGTTCTCCACTACGGGAGCTGAGGGAGGCTCAGGGGAGGCGGCTCTGGTCCCTCCACGCCCATCCCGACTCATCCCCAGGCCGCGGCAGCTGCTGGCTTCACCCCTGCCCACGGGCACCTCTCCCCCTGCGGCCAGGTGGCCAAGCTCAGCGCCTGCCTCAACTTCCCTCCACCCCACCTGGGCCCTGCCCCACCCAGCAGCCTGGGGAGGTCACCCCGGGACAGGTCCGCGGGCGGGGTGCTCAGCAAACAGGGCTCTGTGGGCGGCGCGAGAGCCCCACGCTGCAGAGGCCGCCGGTCGGGGTCTGGCTGCCACCGCAGACCCAGCTGGCTCTCGGCCGGTGGGCCACCCTCGGAGCAGCAGGGCCGCTGCCTGGCCCGTCGGCCCCCGCTGCCTGCCCTGGGCCCTGCGGCCCTTCTCACTGGCGGGGTCACTGTGGGCGTGGGGCATCCAGCTCGGGCAAGCAGCAGGCAGGAGGGAGGCTGGCCGCCAGCTCTCGACCTTGGGAAAGGGTCACGGGTGCTGCTCTTCTGGCCTCACCGCGTTGGCCCAGATGAGCCTCGGCCCCGAGGCCCCGGGGCCCCTGCCCAGGACGGGGCCAGGAGCGTTGGCTGGTGCAGGGGTGCCTCCCTGCGGCGTGGGAGCTGCCAATGGGCTCGGCCACACGCTCGAGTGTAGACAAGCAGGTGCCTGCCGATGGGCCTAATTAGGCCCAAGGAAACGGAACCCAACACCCCCCACGACCCGGGAGATGCACACTAGAGCCCAGATGAAGGCTGCGGCCGCCTGAGGAAGGACCCGCCTTCGTCTCCCCCCCTTCCTGGCTCCCATGGGCCTGCGCTGTGAGAAAGGCTCCCCGGTGACTCAGGGTGAGTCATCCGTGAGCTCCTGGGACTCCCATCCCGGGAGCGGTGACCATGATGCCAGCCTGGTGGCACCCAGCGTGAGACAGACTACTGTGCGCATCCAGGAGTGGGGGGCGGCCCCTGCCCAGATGGAGACCCGTGGAGGTGGTGGCAGTGCCGGCGGCTGGAGGGACAGGCAGGACAGGCATGGGGGCCTGGGGGCCGAGAGGCCAGCAGGAGCGATGCAGGAGGGGTCGGCCGCCGGGAGCAGAGCAGGGTCCCCAGGGGCGGGGGAGGGGTGGGGATGGGCCTCCGGGCCTGGCACCAGCAAGGGGTGACCAGACGAGGGGTAGACAAATGGAGGAGAAGGGACACGGACAGCTGATCCGAGGGACTGGTCTAAGTATTTAAGCTCGGCCAGGCCCACGCACCCGGCGGCCACCGCGCAGGCCAGATCTCCTGGAAAGCGTCCTTACGCCCACGTCACGGAAGAACCGTGGCCCCAGAGCTCAGGGCAGTCGCCCGCTGGGGAACTTGCAAAGCCAGTCGTCAGGATGTGACACTGTTCTTCCTCACAGTGCCCACCAGGGGCCGCCCCATCTGGACCCCGACACCTGTGGGAGGCTGACAAGGTAAACACGGCCACCCCCCCGCCCCGGGGGACCTGCGAGCCCGGGTCGCCCAGGCCAGGCCAGGGTCAGGGGGCGTGGGGGCGGGCTGCACCGGCTTTGTGCGGAGGGAGGGCCGGTGAGGACGAGCTACCCGCCCTCCGCCATCGCCACGGGGGCCTGGGGCCTCTGAAGCAGCCCACGCCCCGTGCAGAGCTCCTGGAGCGAGGCTGACACGGCGGAGGGACCCAGCACCTCAGCGCCTCGCTGCTGACCAGCCGCCTTCCCACTGGGGTCCAGGTGCCAGCGCCGGGGGTGCCCCCCCACGCCCGGGGAAGGACGGCCACCCAGCTGGGTCACGCAGGGCCCGGTTCACGGGAAGGCGTGATTTCTGCATCTGACCAACGAGGCCCACGCAGACCAGGGCACGGGAGAGCGTTGTCCGTGTTTGTAGGATCAGATGAAGACGTGCGGGGAAGCAGGTGAGGAACCCGTTCCTCCCCACGCAATGACTCTCGGCCTCTTTCTCCCCCACGTGCCCCCCACGCGGGGCCTTCTGCTCGGGCTCACGGCTTGGATACCGTGATGGGGCTGCCCTGAAGGTCACTCCTGCTTCTCCGGACCCCCCCGCCACGAGTTCTCTGCACACACCCACTCTGCAATCCAGACAGAGCGCCAAACAGACACGATCCTGGGGCACCTACGCCCATCATCACCGCCACTCAGACAGGTAGAGTCACCTGAGAAGACCACACTGCCCCCCCCGCCCCCGCCACAGCCAGGGTGCAGAGGTTGACTCAGAACCCAGGAGAGCCAGAGGGGTAGACCCTTGTACAGAGACCTGTGACGTGTCACAGGGTCACCTGAGCACCTGGGGCTGAGGCTCCCCATGGGTTGTCTGTGGCCCCAAATCAAAGACATCCCGGAGCTCAGAATGGGGGTACTCAGAGCAAGTTCTGGAAGAACCTGGTCGCTGGATAGCCATCACAGGCCTAGTGGTTTAGAGATCCAGGCAGGTGGCCCCATCCAGAACCTCGGGTGGTGACCCTATCCAGGACCCAGGCAGGTGGCCCTAGCTAGCATACAGGTAGATCGCTCCTTATCTAGGACCCGGATATTCAGGACATATTCAGGGCAAAGGCAGGTGGCCTCATTTCCAGGACCCAGGCAGGCGGCCCTAAATCCAGGACCTAGGCAAGTGCCCCCATCCAAGCACCAGGCAGATGACACTATCCAGGACCCAGGCAGGTGGCCTCATCCACAACCCAGGCAGGTTATCTCGTCCAAGACCCAGGCAGGTGGCCCCATATCCAGGACACAGGCAGGTGGCCCCAGCCAGGACCCAGGCAGGTGGCCTCATATCCAAGACACAGACAGATGGCCCTAGCCAGGGCCCAGGCAGGTGGCTCCATATCCAGGACCCAGGCAATGGGCCATGCGGCCATCCAGGGACAATGCTGGGGTCCACACCCCTGCGTCTGGTGGCGGGAGAGGAGCCCCTGCTGCTGGAGATAGCCCTACGTCTAATACCCCACGCAGGTGGGTGGCCCCTCCCCTGCTCATCACCTCACTGGCACCCTCCACTCAGTCACCCCTGGGGACTCCAGACACTTTTGAGTAAAGGAGGACCTCTTCCTGGGGAGGCAGCGCTCGGGGGAGCGCAGGGAAGGCCTCCGGCACCTGCACCTCCAGTGACCCAGTGGTAACCGCGGCGGCCCTGGGCCTGCCCGGAGCTTGGGGCCTGCTGATGGCCCCCTCCGACCCCCGGGCCTCCACCCGCCTCTCCTGGCCCTGGGGAGACGGAGGAGCCCTGCGCCCACGCGGTGGGCAGGAGGGCAGGAGGGCAGGACCCAGCCATCCGCAGATCCCGTGGAGAAACACGCGCATCCCCGCGGGGGCTGCTTCCCACACTCCGCGGGCGGCCGGGCACACCTGCCCAACAGGACGGGCGACGTCACGACCTCCTACCGGGCACCTGGCTGGCACCAGGAAGATCCTGCAGGGGGTGGGAGACGCCAATTAGCCTCACCTCTCCACGGCTCCTTGGAGCCAAGTCCCTGCGGGCAAACACCTGCGAGGCCCACCCGGCTCCGGGGGCGGGACTTCCTGCTGAGCCAGGCCCTGGGCTGGGGATCCCCGGCTGCGAGCCTCGCTGCCCGCGTGGGCCCCAGGAGGGTGGGATGGGTGGCGGTCAGCCCACTCAGGGAGAAACTCGGCCGAGAGGAGCTCGGGGACGCACGTTCCTCCCGCAGCCCCTGCCAGCTGCCTCCACGCCATCCCCGCGGGCGCAGCGGGCAGCGCCAGGTCACGGGCTGAGCGAGGACCCGCCCAGGTGCGCCCAGGTGTGCTCACGCTCACGCTCACGCAGCCCCGCGGGGCGGCAGGCCCGGAGCGCTCAGAGCCGCGCGGTGTGCAGGTGCCGGGGGGCCGGAGGGCCGGGGGGCAGGGGGGCCGGCGTCTGACCTGGGACCTGGGAGTGTCACCGCGGCTCTGAGCCCCGGGGCAGGGGTCCAGCCCCTCCCGGGCCTTCCAGTTCCCTCTGCTTCAGTGTCCCCTCCGGGCAGTTTCTGTGCCTGTGGAGGAGGGCGGGGCACTTCCTAAAGGATGCCAGGGACAGGGCGACAGGTTCGCGCCTCTGTGGGGCGGCCCGCGAGGCCCCAAGGAGAGCTCAGCATCCTACCCTCTTGAGACACCTTGTCACCTGCAGGGCGTGGCCACGCCCCCAGCTCAGGCCACGCCCCAACCGCAGACCACGCCCCCCGTTCAGGCCACGCCCCCAAACACAGGCCACGCCCCCCGTTCAGGCCACACCCCAGCGCGGGCCAGGCCCCAGCCACAGGCCACGCCCCCGATCAGGCCACGCCCCTGGTAAAAGGCCACGCCCCCCAGATCAGGCCACGCCCTTCCCTGAGAGCAGATCCATAGCTTGGAAGGTGCTGCATCTCCCACTTCCCTTGTTTGCATTAAAAGTGTGGGGCAGATGCTCCCACGGTGACACGTGCCTGCCTCCCCCACGTCTCCCGTGGCCTGGGCTGTCCTCCTTCCCCGCCTGGTCACCTGCTGGCCGAAGGGCGGGCGGCTGCACCTCAAGGCCTCTGTCTAAAGCCAGAGGGACCCCTGGGCAGAGCTACTGTGCCAGGAGGCCGACCGCAGGACGGGGTCAGGGTTCGGGGTGGAGCCCAGCAGCTCCCCGGCTGCACCCCTGTCACCTGCAGAGCTCGTGGCCCTGCCCCACTGCAGGAGCGGCCGCCCGCAGGGTCCCCAGCTACTTGCTCTCTCCACGGGCCTCCCTCTGCTTATCTGCAGCACCAGAGATCTCAACTAGGGGACCCCGGGCCCCTCTCCCTAACACTGATGAGATGATGGCGCCTTGAGAGAAAGCAGCTTACAGCTTGAGATGAGGTTCAGAAGGTGACTGTGTTGTTGGGAAGCTCACTTAAAAATGAAGCCGGTGAGGCTGGTGGGGCGGATCCTTCCCGCAGGTCAGGCTCCGGGGCGGGGGTTACTGAGTATGGGATGGAGCTCGGGCAGGAACGGGAGGAAGGCGGTCACCCTGCGGCCTCTGCGTGCCCCGCCAGTTCTGCAGTGCTGTCCCCCTGGGGGTGGGGGCGGCTGGGGACTCGTACCCTCGTCAACCCATCATTGGCCCCGGCTGGCCCCCGGGGGCCTCACCTGCAAGGAGGGCTCCTCCTGCAGCAGGGGCGCCCAGGGCCTCGCCCCAGGGGAACGGGGTGGCCTTTCTCCCAGTCGTGGACACGAGTGGCCTCGGGCGGAGCTGGTCGGCAGGTGCGCCAGGCCCTGAGACGGGCGGGGTCCCGCTGTGGGCAGCGGCCGGCGGGAAAGTGGTACCTCTCAGAAGGAGTCACACACCCAGGACCGAAGTGAATTTGTTTTCCTGGAATTTGCCCGCCTCGTCCGTTGTGCTGCACCTTCCTTGTCTCCACAGGAAGGAGGGAGCCTAGGGATGCCAGCACCTGCGCGCAGGCCGAGGGCACTTTCTAAGTCGGGGGCTGGGGCAGCTCCCTTATCCGCGGTCTTCCCGGGGGGCCCGGAAGCCTCCTCCCGGGCCAGCCTCCTGCCCTGCCTCTCTGCTTCTCCCTCCGGGTGTGGGCCCAGCTGGAGGCCCCCCCACCGCTCCCCCTCCGGGGACACTTGCTCCAGGAGGCTTCTCAGTCCTGCAGGCCCAGGCTGCCCCTGAGCAGGGCAGTGCCACCGCCGCTGGGTGGGGGTGTCACCGAGGGCTCTGCCGCCCGCTCCCTGGCACCCGTGCAGAATCCCCAGGTCCCCCAGGGTCTGAGTCTGTCTCTCAGGACTGAGCCAGGGCAGGGGTCCAGTGTGAATGGGAAGCCCAGGCGGGGCGGGGCGGAGCGTTTCCTGTCCGGGAGGCCCTAGCATCGCCAGGCCTGCTGTGGGGTTAGCTCGCTGCGCTCCGTGGCTGCTCCGCGGCTGGAAGTCAGCTCTGGAACCACTTTAAAGGGCCTCAGATGGGGCGGGAGGAGGGGATGCCGGCCGGAGCTGCAAGGAGCCTGACTGCAGGGTGGGGGGTAGGCTGGGGCCGGGCCGGCCGGAGGGGGCTGCTGGTCCACCTCCCCTTGCAGACCCGCCTCCGCCCGTCCTTCCACAGTGGGGCTCGGGTGCGGCGGGCAAGGAGGGAGCGTGGGCTTGCTTTGTTTGCCTTTGCTCGGTTTTCCTGGAGTGGCCGGCAGGATGCCCCCGGCCTGTGTCAACACTTCCCCGTCCTGCTTCCCTTTGATAAATGCCGCAGAGCTGGCTAATGGGAGCAGAGCCTAGGGCCTGGGACGGAGGCTCTCCCGCCCCCCCTGCACCCCCACCCCGGCACCCCTCCACGGCGTGACTCTCCCCATGCGGAGGACGGGCTCCCGGTCCCTGAGCCACGTGGGGTCAGGACCGCGGGCACGGCTGCAGGCGGCGTGTGAGCATCGCCCCAGCGTGAAGGCGCATGTTCTCATCCTCCCACTTTCAACTCTCTGAACGTGTCTCAAAGCTCGTGTGTGCGATTCACCTACGTAATGTTTCTGTCTGGGAATCCTGTTCCCGAAAGATCCTCGGGGAAGTGTCTTTAAATTCAGAGCAACTTTACGTCTTAGGAACGTGCTTCTTGGGGACTGGAAAGATCCCCTCGCCATCCTGGACCTGCTCTTGGCTCCTGGGACCTCCCGGGTCACGTGACCTCGCTGGACCCCCGCCCCCCCAACCGGGATGGTCAGTTCCCGTGGCAAACAAAACATGATATGGATGATACCGATCGACCTATGTTGATCCTGGGGAAACCGCCCTTCTCGTCCCCCGCGCCTCCTCTTGGGGTGTTGGCCAGCACCTGCCCTCATCGTGACACCTGCGGGCCACACACCTCAGGCCGCCCAGCTGGGCCTGGGGCCATGCAGGCGCCCGGGCTGGGGGCCCAGCTCTCGGCTGCGGCGGGCGGGTCTGCACCCCAGCCCCCCGGCTCTCCTGGTCATCGTGGTCAGAGGTGCACGTGCAGACACGTTTGGCCACATCGGGTAGCATCTGAGCACCGCGTCCTGAGCTCATCCTGACCGTCGCTGGCTGACATCGATGGACAGCTTGTGACCCGGCCGTGAGTGCTCTCTGCCTGCAAGACCCTGCTTTTCCACATGTGGAAACTGAGGCTCAGACAGTCCAGGGGTGCCCAGGCCTGGAGGGGCAGGCCAGGGGCCCAGGGGGTGTGACCACAGAGCCCTCCCTCCCTCCCTCCCTGCCCCTGGAGCCTCATCACCAGCCGCCGCCCCCTCACTTGGCTCAGGTAGGCCTGGGCCGTGTGCTGAACTTCCCACAGCCCAGCCCCGCACCTGGAGTGTCCCCTCCTTTCTGTGAAGCACAAGAGCCCCAGAGAGCAGACCCCGGGCCCAGCGAGGTCACGTCCACGTGTGACCGTAAACGCTTCGGTATGTTTGTGAAGGGCCAAGCCCCTGCCTTGCCAGGAACACGGCTGTGCTGCTTCTGTGGTATCCAGGAAAATAGGAGAATTATCAGTGAACCCACGTCTTGGCAGGCCACGCAGGCAGCTTTGATCTGAAACACGCCCATGGCTTCAGAGAGGGTAACGCGAGTGCAGCCGCAGATGGCCGGGGGCAGGATAGAGCTGCTCCCCTTAATGGTTTCAAGTTCTCCTTTTAAAGCAATTATTAAATTCATCTGAAAGTCAAATAAGAGCCACAAATCAGAAACAGAATTAACAAGTAAAAAAGGGGCTGTGGGATTTGATCTGGATGCATTTGCGGGAAATGGACAGTGTCCGCTCCCATCTGGTTAGGCTTAGCCTCCCCGAAGGCCCCCCGGGCCCGGGTCACACTCTCCGTGAGCCAGGTCACGGAATTGGACGTGACGTTTCCAGGCAAGAGCAGCAGCGAACACCCGGCTGCAAATGCCAGCTCGCTTATGAAACCACGGTCTCCAGAAAACCAGTCACCGGGTCCGCGGTGTGACGTCCAGGTTCGCCGGGTCTTTCCGGAGCCCGGGGAGGGACGGGGGCCCGTCGTCCAGCACCCACCCACGGCGGCATCCACCTGAGATGGTTTCGTGTCTGGGGGTGTGTCTGCGCCTCCCTGAAGCCCACCCATCAATCCCAGCGCCGCAGGGGCCGGGCTGTACTGGGGACGGGTGCGGAGGGCCCGGGACACCCTAGTTCAGACCCCATGTCAGTGTGACGGGTGCAGACACGCACGGACTCTCCCTTCCCGCCCACTGGCCCGTGGAGCAGCAGGCCTTCCGTCCCGGCGCTGGCATTTGTGCTGGCCTTGCTTTGAGAAGGAATGTTTCCACTCCGTAAGATTTTCCCCCACTTTCCAAACGTTTTCTCAATTCCCCATGAATTGGGAATTCCAAACACACACACACACACACACACACACACACACACACACGAACTCCATCCCGGGGAACTGCCGTGGGCCCGGCCCCCGGGATCGAGGGCTGGTGATGTGGCTCAGCCACGGCCAGGGAGCTGGTGTGGCCAGCAGACGCCCCGTCCACCAGGCCGTGCAGCAAGGTTGCACTCTGGACGTGAACGAGTGTGTTCCCTGCACACCAGTTTCTCACCGCGCTCAATGCTTAACGCCCCTAGAAAGCCGGCACATCGGGGGCTCGGCTGGGTCCCTGAGGACCATTCCCAGCTGCACCCAGTCTGCAGGTGGCTCCTGACCCGTTCCCTCGCACTCGAGAGCCAGATGGGAAACCTCCTCCGTGGAAGGCCACCATGGCTGATGCTCAGTGGCCAGACGCGCGTGTGCTCGGCCCTGTCTGCCCGGTGCCTGGATCCCAGCACAGCCCTGACCGTGACCTCGGGCCCCTCCCAGTGGGCGGCCCGCTGCAGGCCGGTGGATGCTCTGCAGACCCGCTCGCTGTGCTGAACACACGGGGCCTCTTGTGCCCCCGACAAACACATCCTGAGCATGTCCTGGGTGCCTGTCACCCCCACAGGGTCAGAGAAACAGCTGCGAACAGAACAGTCCAAGCACGTGGCCTGCGGCTGGTTCCGTTTCTAGGGGAGGCAGACAGTAAACCAGTAAATGACAAAAGCGATCATGTCTCATCGTAAGGGCTGTTGTGGAGACACTGAGGCCGGGAAGGGACACGGGAATGCCGGGTGGTGGGAGTCATCACCCGACGGTGGTCAGGGACAGCCTCACCAGGGCACATGCGTGGGAAGACCCTGGGCAGTGGGGACCCGGGGATCTGCCAGGGAGGGAGCGTGAGAGCTCGTCTCAATGGGGCCCGGAGTCCCAGGCCTGGAGGGCCCTCCCCGGCCCGGCAGCCCTGCGGTGTCCCCTGTGAGGCAAGTCCACCTGGGGGGGACTGATGTAGGGGTTTCCCCAGCTGACCTGCCCTCCTGTGCATGTGCTGCGCGGCCGCGTGTGGGGCGTCGTGCTAAGCGGTGAGACGCAGCCGTCACTGTCTCACTCCTCTGGTGTTTGTGTTTAGCGAGGCCTCCCCTGCGAGGTCAGACACCTGCCTGGGGTCACTCCTGCTAACCTGTGGTTCCGTTTTCGAGGCGGCCTCTGTGATCCGCCTCTGTGATCCTCTGCGGGGGATGTGAAGGCCAACACTAGAGTCGGGTTGACCAGTCACCCCAACGCCCCGGGCCAGGGCATCAGGCCAGCAGGTGTCTGGGTCTGGGAGGGGCTGGCCGGGTGGACAGCGCGGGCTCCCTCTCCACTTCCACGTCTGCTTCCTTTTCCTGCTGGACTGTCTCTCCTGCCTCCGCCTCCAATCACCCTCTCCCTTCTTCTCTCCCCAGGTCCTTCCAACTGCCCCTTCTACTCCAGCATCTGGAAGAACCCCTCCCTGGAGCCCTTCCTCTCTTCAGGGCCCTCCCTGTGCTGTGACCCTTTCCCTCAGGGGCCCCTCTCTCGTCCCGTCCTGTCCAGTCGATGCCCCCATGGCCACTCACTAACAGCGTCCCCATCCCCTTCCCGCTCCAGGTCCCCCCCTTTCTCCATGATTGACATTGGAAGTCCCATCTATTTTATTTATTTTATTTTATTTTATTTTATTTTATTTTATTTTATTTCATTTCATTTCATTTTATTTTTTCAAGTTTTTATTTAAATCCCAATTACTCAGCCTACAGTGTAATACGAGTTTCAGGTGCACAGTACAGTGATTCAGCACCGCCGTACGTCACCCGGTGCTCATCACGACAGGCGCCCTCCCTAATCCCCAACACCTAATCGGTTGTTCTCATGCTTGAATGAAGTTTTATATTCTCAAGTTTTTAAAAGCACGTGAGACAGACATGTCATGTCAAACGGCCCCTTCTGGGAGCACAGAGAGAGTGGGGAGACTGAATGTCGCCCTCAACCTTGTGTGTGTGTAGGTGTCACAAAGAACAAGCTTGAATAATCACTCCTTGTCTTCGTGTCACCCTCTCAGTGGGCATCGAGAAAGGGGACACTGAAATGTTGGCCCTGGAGACCTGGCCAGCTGGTCCGTCAGCATGTGGGGACTTACCCGGAGCTGTGGCTGTGAGTGAAATGGGCCAGGACAAGTAGGAATGCATAAGGGCCGGGGTCTGAGTCTTAGGAGCCCAGGACAGGAGGGCGGCCTGCGGAGGAGGCCCAGCAGAGGAGGGGGCGGGTCTCAGGCAAAGGGCCCAAAATCACTAAGGAGAGGTGCTCCCAGACTATTGCCGGCGTGGGGACTGGAGATGCAACCTCAGCCACTCTGGCCGGCAGGATGTCAAGGGAAACCACATGACTCAAAAAGTAGACTTCCTGCATGAAGCCGAGGAGGTGGGCTCCTTTAGGAGATAAAGAGGCCGCCATAAAAGGGACTCTCAGGAGGGGGCAGTCGCAGTAGAGCTTCCGCCACCAGCAGGTGTAGTAGACAGGTACACGGTGCATGCAGTGACGCCTGAAACTTATTTTTTAAAAGATTTTATTTATTTATTCATGAGAGACACAGAGAGAGGCAGAGACACAGGCAGAGGGAGAAGCAGGCTCCCTGCAGGGAGCCCAATGTGGGACTTAACCCCAGGACTCTGGGATCACGCCCTGAGCCCAAGGCAGACACTTGACCACTGAGCCACCCAGGCATCCCTGACCAAAATAATCTTGAAAGAACAAATAGTTGGGACACACTCAGTTCCTCATTCCAAAACCTGTATCAATCGAGACAGTGTGGTACTGACAGGAGGATACAAATGTAGGTTAATGCAATGGAATTGACAGAGTAGAAACAATCCATTGATTTTCAACAAAGGTGCCAAGGCAATTTGCTAGAGAAAGAAGAGTCTTTTCAACAAATGGTGTTGGGATAATGGGATTTTCATAAGCAAAAGAAGAAGAAGGAGAAGGAGAAGGAGAAGAAAGAAGAAGAAGAAGAAGAAGAAGAAGAAGGAGGAGGAGGAGGATGGAGTAGATGATAGGAAGAGGAGGAGACGAGGATGGGAGTCTCTCCTCTGTCGGACGGAGTCCTTCTCCTCCCTTCTTTCTTCAGGGGCTAGGAGGAGGAGATGTATTTCACACCACCTTAAATACTGACTTAAAACAAAGAAAGACCTAAATGTAAGAGCTGAAACTCTAAAATTCTTGGGAGAAAAAATTGGCCTAAACCAACATGACCAAGGTTTAGACACGATGTCTTTCAATATGACACTGAAAGCACAAACCACACATACATAAAAATACATAAATTTGACTTTCTAGGACTAAAACAACTACAATGCTTCAAAGGACAACATAAGGAACGTGAGAGAAAGCCCAGAGAATGGGAGAGAGTATGTGCAAGCTGCGTGTAATAAAGGACCAGTATCTAGAATATATAAAGAACACTAAGACATCAACAATAAGAGCTCAGTTTGAGAACGGGCAAAGGACAGTGCAGACATGGTTCCAAAGAAGATGCACAAACAGCCAATAGTCTCCCCGTAGTTAGCCACGGGGGAGCTGCAAGGCACAGCCCCCGCGATACGCCGCTCCACGCGCACGAGGATGGAAATAACTTTTAAACAACAGTAACAAGCGTTGGCAAGGATGTGGAGAAGTTGGGATCCTCACACTCGCGTTTGGATTGAAAATGAAGCAGCCGCTTTGGAAAACAGTGTGGCGGTTCTTCACACTGCTAAGCCTAGAGTGACCCGAAGGTGTAGCACTTGACCCCGAGGTCTAGGCTCACAAGAAACGAAAACACGTCCACGCAAATCTGCCCACGAATGCTCCTAGCAGCACGACTCAGCCTCGGAACAGTGGAAACAGCTGCAACGTCTGTCTCCTTATCAACGAACGCGTGCAACACAGAGCACACACAACAGGGAATGTTGTTCTACAAAGATGAGGTATGAAGCGCCAGCTCGTGCTGCCCTGTAGATGGATCCTGACCCCATGATCCGAGGCTGTGCCGCATGGACGGGAAACCAGGAACTGCGGGCAAGTCTGCAGAAAGGGAAAGTTGGCAAGTGGTCCCGAGGGTGGCGGGGCAGCTGGGTAGTGCGCACTTACTGCTAAGGGGTGCAGCGCTTCCTCTTTTTGGGGGAAGATGTTCTAAAGGAGGCCCTGCAGGGAGAGGGGGCCCAAGGGCAGGGGTCACGGACAGCGGTGAGCGTGAGGCTGTGGGCCCTGGGGTCCTTCACTTAGCCCAGAACCTGGGGAGCACATGCGCAGGGAGCACGGGCTGCAGGGAGCAGAGGCCGTGGGGAGCACGGGCAGCGGGGAGCAGGGGCCATGGGGAGCAGGGATCGCAGGGAGTAGAAGCCCCGGGGAGCAGAAGCCCCAGGGAGCACAGGCCATGGGGAGCAAGGGCAGCGGGGAGCAGGGGCCGTGGGGAGCAGGGGTCACGGGGAGCACGGGCGGTGGGGAGCACAGACTAATGACCTCGGGGCCTCGGGCAGGGAGCAGGGTTAATTCACAAGGGATATCACGATATCCTGCTATTTTCTTCAGGAAAAGCCCAACTAAATGGCAGCTGTCTCCAAACCACCTCTGGGCTGGGTGACAGCCTCGGGTCATGTCCCCTCCTACAGCCTCAAAAACGTGAGTCTAGGGGATCCCCGTCCCCACATCGCCTCACTGCCTTGAGAGGGGAGATGGGACTGTACACAGGCCCGCTCTGTGAGCCTCCTTGGCACCTGGGAGGGGCTCACCTGTGTCCAGACGCTCCCAGAGACGACCGCCCGGTTCACAGGCTCGGCATGGACACGCTAGCTCCTGGGTCTAGGCCCCCTGTGATCGCTACGCCGGGGTCCACGCTCGCGGTTCCCAGAGATCTAAATGACCAAGGAGTGTCCCAGTGCAGGGAAAAGGGCGCTGCCCAGGGCAGAGGCAGGTGTCGGGGGTGGGGGGGGGTGATGGGGACTCCCATGCTAGGTCACAGGCTGGTGCCCTGCAGACGGCAGCCTCGGCCCAGAGCGGGCAGGGTGGCCCAGTGAGGGCACCTCCTCTGCAGCCACAGCTCTTCCCACCTCCCTCCTGCCCTGCAGACCCCTCTACCGCAGCCCAAGTGCACCATGGACGCTCTCGGTGCGTACCCCGCCGTCCTCCCATCCCACCGCCCTTGGCCTGGGCAGGAGGGGGGTCCATCTGCCCCGACACGCCCCACCTGACTCTTCCCTCTGGTGGCTCTTCGGACACTTGGGCCTTCTCACAAGCCCCTGGACTCCAGTCCCGGGCCTGGTTTCCAGACACCAGGGAAGACCTACGAGCGCCCTGAACGTCCGCTTCCACTCCTGTCAAGTGAGGGCGGTGCCCGCAGGCGCCAACATCGTCACAGAGGCAAAACGACACGTCCCGGTGGACGTGTCTGTCGGATGCCAGGAGTGAGCGTAAGTACTCGGATCCACACGGGAATGATGAGCGCCAGGAACGGCAACTTTGTGGATAAATACAAAGTACTTGCGTCTTAAATTCTTTGAGGAGAATTAACCGTTCAAGTAAAACAAGGCATTATGAGAGGTAAAATCACAGGCAGATTTAAATGTGATAATTACGATGAACATAAATCATCTAAGCCCTTCAAATAAAGGGCAAAAGCTCTCAGATTGGATCAGAGAACAAGATCCAACCATAAGCTGCCTCCGAGAAACGCACCTCGAATATAAAGACATAAATGGAACAAAAGCAGAAAGGCCCGAACAGACACGCCGCATGAACGCTGATCGTAGGGACGCTGGGGAGTCTGTTAGCATCGGACGAAGCTCGGGGACAGGGAGCATTACCAGGAACACCGAGGAACATTCTATCGCGATACAAGGGTTAGTTCATCACGAGGACGTAACAAATCTAAATACACAAAGCGAAGCTGGAACAACCGAAGGGCCCTGTAAGCAAATCCCAAAACGTCGTTGGAGATGTCAGCGCCTCTCCTGACAGGTGGAAGGAGCAGATGGAGAGTCGGGGAGTCGGGGAGGGGCGGGAGCCTCGGCAGCCGACCAGCAGCCCGACCCACAGGACTCAACCAGCACCCGCCCACCCGAGAGAGCGAAGCCTCGTGCATTCTTCTCAGTAGGACTCCCCAGCCTCAGA
The DNA here is from genome assembly GCF_011100685.1 of Canis lupus familiaris. Lineage (NCBI taxonomy): Eukaryota > Metazoa > Chordata > Mammalia > Carnivora > Canidae > Canis > Canis lupus. The sequence continues at coordinate 50,078,476 of NC_049246.1, read as the reverse complement.
GGTGGTGCTCCTCTCCTCAGTGGGGAAAGGATCCGGCGAGCGGTGCTCGGAATTTGCTGTCCGCGCGGAGAAAATAAAATAAAAACCAGATCCCGACTCCCACGGCACCCGGGGATAAAATCTAGGTGGGTCGAGCTTCGTGGTGCAAAGTCAGTCGTTAGAAGTTTTGTTAGAAACTGGAGGGAGGTGTTTTGTGACTTTGCGGTAGGGAAGGGTTTATTAGGAAGTCCCAAAAGGCACGGGACCGGAGTGGTCAGTCTGATGGTACTAACAGTACGAAGTGTACATTGGAGGGTTGCATCACGAATGCAAGGGAAGGCCAGCGCGTGGGCGAAGGTGTCTGTACCACCAACACGGTCAGATGGTGAAAATCCAGTGTTTGCAAGAATTCCTGGGGCACGTGGGCGGCTCGGTCTGCTGAGCACCCGACTTGATTTTGGCTCAGGTCATGACCTTAGGGTCATGGGATCGAGCCCCTCACTGGGTTCCCCATCACGTGTGTACACACTCTTTCTCTCTCTCTCTCTCAAAAAAAAAAAAAAATAGTATCCTCCAAAACTGTTAAATGATAAAGACTACAAAAATATTTTTTAATATATTTTTTAAGATTTATTTATTTATGATAGAGAGAGAGGCAGAGACACAGGCAGAGGGAGAAGCAGGCTCCATGCAGGGAGCCTGATGTGGGACTCGATCCTGGGACTCCAGGATCACGCCCTGGACCAAAGGCAGGCGCTGAACCGCTGAGCCACCCGGGGGTCCCCAGAGTACAAAAATATTAAGAGTTGAGAAGGCGATAGTCAATGGTAACTAGATTCAAAGACATGACCGACCTCATTAATACTCAAAGAAAAGCAAATTACGCTGCAATAGAATTCCATCCCATGCCACGAGGTCCACAAAATTTTACAAGTCTCATTGCCCCAAATACTGCAGAAGATGTAAAAGACGAGAACCCCCGGCAACGTCCTCGGGCAGCCAAGGGCCAACATCTAGTGAAGCTGAGAACGCAGGTGCCGGGTGATGGGACAACCCCACGTAGGTAGGAAGACAGAATATATTAATATAGTATAATTATCATAATCATAATATATTCTAACATCCATAGTTTATATTACATTTTCACATTATAGTCATTGTCTAGTATGATGTTACATTATATTGATAATTATTAAAATCATAATGAAATATGACAATGTTATTAAATCCGATACTAATGTTATAGATTATTATTATTATGATGTGAGCGACTTGGAGAGGCTTCCCACGCACCGGTGCTGTTTGTTACAGGGCTGTTTCTCCTACCAATACGACGTTTCCTCGAGGGGCGGGGTAGGCTGGCTGCAAACTATACATTTAACATTTCATTCCGTGAGCTGATTGTTGGGGTCATGGACAAATATATATTTTTAAGACTTTATTTAGTTATTCATGAGACACAGAGAGAGAGGCAGAGACACAGGCAGAGGGAGAAGCAGGCTCCACGAGGGAGCGGGATGCGGGACTCGATCCCACGACCTGAGCTGAAATCAGGAGCAGGTCGCTGAACCCACTGAACCCCCCGAGCGCCCCAAGGTAGTTTAAATACTTTCAAGTCTCTGTATAGGTAGCGACGCTCATTAGAAAGGTAGCGTTGATGCGGAAAGTTGAGTTTTAAATTGTCCCATTTGATGGGAAGGGACCGCGGTGGAGCTTGCTAAGCTTCCCTTCAATGTGTCCTGTAGGAACATTTCGTGCACTCGGCAGGCGGGGAGGGTGAGGAGATGGGGCTCCCCCGGTGACCTGACGGCGGAGGAAGTATTCGTGGGGCTGTGTGCAGGCCCTGGGTGCCTCAGAGCTCTGGGTGCAGCACCGAGCGGCCGCTTCGTGGCGACAGGTGCATGTTTGCAGCGACGGTGCAAAGCCGCGGCAGGTGAGGCTGACGACGGGGGAGGCTGAGGACGTACCCTGGTCAAGGCCGTGGCACCTGCCCCTGCACACCCCACCACCAGGCACCCGGGGAACATGGGAAAATTATTGCTTTTATTAAATCTCAACGCCCGAGGTGCCCCTCCTTTTAATCTTCCAAAGTGGGAAGAGCCCATGGAGCGCTTCGGGGGCTGAAACACGGAGGCGTGGAGGGCAAGCGCGGCCCCCTCCTGCCACGGGGCACCACTGCTCCTCTGCACCATCTGCCACCCGCAAGCTACTCAGATTTCTTGACTTGGCAGCTACTTTCTGGAGAATGAAAGGAGTGAACCCGTGCGTCAAGGGAAATGACTCACAGTGTTGCCGGCGATACGACGTCACCTTTCCAGTGAAAACTGGAATTTCGGAAAACGTGGGTCCACCGCGGAAAACCTCAGAGCTTCCCCGTTACGTGAAGACCTGAGACAGGGTGACACCAGGGACTGGGACCTTCCGGAGTTGGACAACGGGACGTGTCTTCCTGTGAAGCTCGGCGTGACCCAGAGAACCGGTATTTCCCAAACGACAGAGACATCACGTTGCAAAATCGCGCGAAGGTAGGAGATCCACCCGGTGCGTCTGGATGTGACAGAGGGGAAGGTCGCTGGGAGGGTTCCGGGTCCCAGTGGCCCGAGCTGTCAAGGAACCGCCTCGTGTCTGGCCGGCGGCAGTGCCGAAGGCGGCACCCACGGTTACCGGGAAAAAAACCCACGAGAAACGCTTTCCTTCCGGACGGCGGCCTGCAGGCTTCTGACTCGCTGCGCACTCAACCGGAGCAGCATACTCGGAATTTGCCGGCGTTGTAGACACGGCCGTGGGGGGCTGCGCGCCCCGCCCCGCGGGTCCGAGGACATTTGCTAAATTGTAAAGCGGTACCTCCGCTTCCTACCAAACGAGACAGGTCACTGGCCTGCGACCCCACGGCTGCCCTCGGGGCACTCCCCCCACAGAAAGGAACACTTCCGTGCACGCAGAGGCACAGACCAACGCTCCGGAGGCCTCATTCCCAACAGCCCCCAACCGGAGAGCACGCGGATGCCCCGCGGGCGCGGGCAGGGGGAAGGGATGGGCCCGTCCGCGTACAGAGCACGCAGCCACGCCAAGCCCTGGGTGATCACGGGGGACTGGCATCGGGGGGAGGTTGTGTGCCGGTGAGACCGGAGCTGGGCGCTGACCGGGGGTGGGGAGGGAGGCCGCGGCCGCCGTGACGGGGGCTCCAGGCTGCCCCTCAGCCGTCCTGGGTGCTCCCGGCGGCGCTGGATTCGGGCGCCCGCGTGTGGTCCGCTTGCGTGACACTAAACGCACCCCCGCCCCCCGGAAGGGTGCACAGAGGCCTGGTGACATCAGAGCCGGGCGCGTGGGCCGCGCCGAAGCCACTTCCCTGGTTGTGACACGGGGCTGTCCGCGGTCAGGAGGCTGCCTTCGGGGGGAGCCCGGCAGAAGGGTCCAAGGGGTCGCTTCTTACAGCTGCACGGGAATTAGGATTATCTCAAAATAAAAAGGCTTATCGTTTGTGTTTATTTTGTTAAAGACAGAGACAAATACATGGATCTCACGCGGTCTCCGTGGAGAGTCCTCAGGGCCCCAGGGACAGCGGGGTGAGCATGGCCGAGTGGTTCTTGGCCAGTGACTGCGCCCGGAGTGCACGGCCCTGTCACCCAACAGGAGACACTGAAGGCTTAGCCCTGGACGAGACCGGGCGAGCGGGTCAGGGGACGGCCAGGGGAGGGGACGGCGACTCAGGACCTGCTCCCCGCAGTCCAGGGCCACCTCTTCCACCTGCATCGCCACCACCCGGATCGGATCAGAAGGCCCGGCTCCGATCGGGGCACCAAGCTACGAGTTACACTGGCCAGCGCCGGTCCAGAGCCTTGTCACCGCTGTCGAGGGCACGTGCCGTTGCCGAGAGGGGCAGTTCACACTCACCATCCTCTTTGATTCACAAATTTTAATCTCTTCTAAGAGTGTGGCTGGGCTTGGCAGTTAAGGGAAGCTCCCCAAGTGCACATAGGTCTGCCCAGCCGTAGGCACGTACGCGCCAATTTTACACCTTTGCCAAACCCCTCAATTCCAGGGGATACGCGATTCCTATTAAAATCAAACAAAATCAGAGCACGTGTCAAGGGGCTTTCTGATCCACTTCTTAGGTCCGCTCAGCAGGGCAGCGTGTGCCCTGACGGGCGTGAGGCAGCCCCATGCCCACCTCTCTGATGGGGTGGACACCAGGCCCCGCCACCCAGCCCCGCAGCCCGGGCCGTGGACCGCGCTCCGCGATGCCAGGGGAGCCACGCGCTTGCTGGCCCTCCTCCCTGGCGACTGACGGATCCCGGCTGGGCCTCGGTGTCCTCACCTGCAGCAGGTGTGACGTGCTTGGCACCAGGTCTGGTGCACGGTAGGTTCCCAGAAAGCTGGTAGCTCCGCCCCCCTCGGCCCCTGCAGGATTTTTAGAATTTTCACAGTAAACTTGCTCACTGGCCCACGTCAAACAGCTCGTGTGCTTTCCTGCGAACTTCGAGACACCGTGTTCCACGAGCGCCCATGAGCTTCTCCAGGGCTGGCTACAGGACTTCCGCGACGGGGACAAGCATCTGGCTGGGCTGTCTGAGGCCCCCTGAGACCTCGTCGGGTCCTGTGCCAGCTGAGTGGCCCAGGGCGGCTGAGGATGCCCAAGGAACACGACCTACACCCCGGCCCTCGGCCTCCTCCTGCCCAGCCTGCCCCTGAGAGGCGTCAGGGGGGTGTCTCTCTGCCTTTCCTCTTGGGTCCCAAATTCAGGAAATCCCACTCAGAGCCACACAGGCCTGGGCAGGGGTAGAGGGAGCTGCCCAAAGCCCAGCGACAGTCCCCCCGTGCTTGGGAGGTTCCCAATGGGCCCACGGGTCCTGCGCTGCTCCCCAGCGGCCTCTCAGGGCTGCTTCTGTCTGTGGGGAGGCTGTTCGCCCCCAGCCCAGCTGCAGAGCCGCCCCGAGCACCCCGCAGCGCCGAGGGCTGTCTCCATGCTTCTGGCAACCGGACAGTCACCCCCTCGGCTCTGGTCACGGGGACCCTCTGGTTCTCCTACTGGAGGAAGGTGGAGGGAAGGGGATGCTGCACCCCCACCTCCGGGGAGGGAGGAGGGTGCAAAGAAGAAAGTATTGCCGGATCAAAAATAAACACATAAATGCACTCTGCACACCAGACAGGAAGTGTGCAAGCGTTTGTCAAATGCAAGATACTATATACATCTCCGGAGGAGTCTGCAGATGGCCAATAAGCACATGAAAGAGGCTCAACATCATTAGCCATCAGGGAGATGCAAATCACAGCCGCGATGAGCCCCGATGAGCCGCGCTGCACAGGCACGAGGCTGGCTGTAATCAGAGGCGCACAATGCAGCCGCCAGGACGGGGACTGTCGCGGCCTCGCACCGCGGGTCGGGCAAGCCGGTGCAGCTGCTCTGCGCAAGCGGAGAGTTAACCGCGGCGTCGCCGCATGACCCGGCAGTTCCACGCCGCGCTCGCGTGGGGGCCCGCAGACCCTTGCGGGGGGAAGGCCCACGGCGGCCAAGCAGCAGAAAGAACCCGCAGGTCCTCGGGACAGAGCGTGGATTGCGGTCTGCCCAGGAAGGGGGGGGGGGCGGCAAGGGGAGGGGGGGCGGCAGGGGGAGGGGGACGGGGTGATGGCGGCGACAGCAGGGGAGGCAGGCGAAGAAATGCTCCAGGATCGGTGGCGCTGATGGCCTCCCGAAGTCACGAGTCGCGCGCAGAGGACCGGAGGATGATGACTCCCCACAGCGGCCAACAAGACACCGCTAGGCGGCGAGGGCCGCTCACCAGCCCCCTGGGCGAGGCTGCGGGGCCGGCTCGGCCTCTGGGTCCCCCAGGCGCCCAGGATTTCTGTCCTGGGATTTCGTGGGTCCTCCTGATCGTGCAGCTGGTCCTCCCTGCTCGGGGAGGGGGGTGCCGAGAGCAGCTGCCCCTGGGCCCCTGCCTTGTGGGGACAGGCGGTGTCCCAGGCACCAGGCAGACACTTGGCCACGGCTTCGCTGATGTTGAGGACACGCAGGGTTGTTCCCTAAGACCACACCGCACGCCGGGTAGAGCCTCGTCCTCCGGGGTGGCCCCCACCTCATCCCTGCAGAGCCTGCATGGGGGGCAGGGGTGGGGGGAGATGGGTCCCGTCCCCTCCAGGGCTTGACCCCTCTGCCCCGGGCCTTGTATATGCACAGGAGGGCGAGCTTGGGGTGCCCGGAGTTTGAATTAGTGGGAGCGACGTGTCGAGGAGCCCAGAGTGGGAAGCTGAGGCGGTTGCCCAGCCGGCGGGTGAGAGCCCCGCGTGGGCCCTCCCCCAGCACGGCAGCTGTGCAGTGAGCGAGCCCCCAGATGAGGCTGCCGGCCACTCCGGTGACACCTGGCCCTCGCACACTCGGGCTCTGGTCCCCCGTGCCCACAGGGTCAGGGTCGGAGGCTGGAGGGTCTCCCCCAGGTGGACCACGATGGAACCAGGTGGCCCCCCGGTCTCAGGGACGAGAGGGCTCTCCACCAGCAGCTGCCCTGTGTGCTGCGGGCACGTCCGCGGTGACTGGCCCCGGGTCCCTGGGCCTGCAGCCGGAGGCCGGAAGTCTGCCCTGGAGAGATGCAGGGTCCCGGGCTCTGAGGGCTCTGCGGGGCTCCCCGGGGCTGGCCACCGTGCGGCACTTCTCTGGGAGCCCGGAGAGGTGAGAGCGAGAGTGCCCAGCCGAGGGGGGGGTGGGCTGGAGTCACAGCAGAAGAGCTTGCCAAGCCCTCAGGCTGCCCTCCATGTGCCCCCCCTGCCAGTGTACCCCCGGCCCTGTCCCCCCAGGGCCCCGAGCTTGGTGTCCAGAGCCTCACCCCCAAGCTGCACGTCTGTTCCTGCTCCTTCTGGCAGCTTCCTCTCCTGTGGAGACCGTCCCGAGGTCCTCCCCCGCTCAGAGGCTGTTCCCAGGCCAGCCGGCTTCAAGGTCCCTGCAGGTCACTGCTTCTGGGGAGGAGACCGGGAACATTGGATCCGCGCTGATGGCCGGCTCAGATAACAGCCCTGGCCGCCCGCTGGGGTCTGGAGCCTCCCACTGCTCCTGGAAACTTCCCTCCTCAGCCCCGGCCTCCCCGCCTCCTAACCAGGCCCAGCATCTGGATGCAAAACGTGTCGTGCGTCGCTGTGAGAGAGGACGCTTGTCTCCATCCCTGAGGCCAGGGTGGCTGGCTGGGCACCGGCCCGGACACCCTGGACCAGCAGCGAGCTGCAGCCGGTTAGCAACGCAGCCGTCGCAAGCACTGACCTTCGCGGGCCCTGGCTGGAGGGAGCCCGGGGCCCTGGGGCTGTCACCGGTTGGTCCCATTCCCCAGGGGAAAGGCTACGGGCATCGCTCCCCGCTGAGGAGTGGCAGGGGCGGCCCGGGACCCCGGCCACCTCTGCTCCATCCTGCGGGGTACACCCTCGGGGTCCGACCCTCATGCACACATCACAGGGAACGCGCAGTCCCCGCAGGGCGGGAAGACGATTCTTTGCATCTGCAAAAATGTGTAAAGCAATATTGATTTTTTTTTCAAATAATCTAAAAAATGACAGACGCTAAAAATGTTAACCAATAAGAGCAAATACAGTAAGATGGTTACTGCAGATCCACCCCCGGGCACACTGGGCCGAGCTCGGCGCCGCGGGAATGGCGTCGTGTGGTTTTCTTACCGTTTTACATATTCGTAAAAGCATCCCCGGTACTCGTCTGAGCGTATTTCACGGATGTAGGAGATGTTACCTACCGCCCAGGTGTTTACATGCGTGTTCATTAAGCCCGGACACCCAGGTGCAGCTGCAGGCCAGGTACGAGGGGCCCAGACGCGGGTCTGAGGGAGCACAGCCTGACCTCCCTGTGCTGGCCCAGCCTTGTCCAGCTTAGAGGGCCCAGTTTCGCCCGTGGGATGCTCACCAGCGGTGCAGCCGCTTTAGAGGAGGACGCCCGAGCTGAGCCCCTGCTCCCCCAGGTGTACAGAGACCCCGGACAGACGCCCCCAGCTCCCCCAGGGGGAACCCTCAAGTCAGCTCTTTAGGCAAAGGAAATCCTTTCACCCACACTCCTGTGGGTCACAAGCGGGCATTGTTACCCCGATCCCACTCAGGGGCACACAAGGGTCAGCCCTCGCGTCCCCCTCGGTAGCGCATCACTCGTTTATCTTGTTACTTCATAATCTTGAGAATCATAGTAGAGGCTTATGAGCTTCAATCCAGTCAGCGAGCCGTGAATGACCTACCCGGTCCCCACCGACAGGCATCCCATTTGCTTTCCGGGTGGTGCGACTCTGCAACTAACCTCTTCGTGCAGAGGCTTTTGTCCATTTTTGGACTTGTCTTCTAGAACGATTTCCCAGAAATGTCGCCGCGAGGTCAAACGGAGCAAACAAGTCTACGATTCGTGTTATGTGCTGCCAAACGCGTTCCCAAACGGCTTGCCCCGCTTTGGGGCACCCGGGAACCTGGGAGCGGGCAGGTGGCAGGTGGCCCCCCACCCGGTGGTGGCGGCCGACTGGCCAGAGAACCGGGGCGGCTCCTGGCCGGGGCGTCCTGGAGAGGCTGCAGGTGTGGGGGGACGAGTCCAGCCGGCCCAGAGCGCCGAGGCTTGGGGACAGGGTGGCACGTCCTGGCTCGGCCGCGGGGCTGCCGGGAGGCGCCTGGCCTACATCTGATCCGCAGAGGTTTGATCGCGACAACCGGGAGCTCCGCCCGGGCCCAGCCCGCCCATTTGTCCCACGTGTCCGAGGCGTGAGTGCCCCGTGCGGGTGTCACCCAGGCTGTTTCTGTTACGCACACAGGCCTCCGCGGCCAAATGTGGGGCGGTTGGAGCGTCACATACAGAGCGATGGCGACTGGTTCTAACCCGCAGAACCACGCAGGGATCCGTGAGACGGTGCCGCTACGGAAACCACGGAGGCCGTGAGCGGGCGAAGGAAAGCGCTGCCCCCCCCCCCGCCGGGCGTCGGAGTAAACGTGGGGGGGTGGTCACCACCCGGCGTGTAAATGACGGGGACCCCGAGCTCCAAGGGCCTCTGGTCGGGAGCTGCGGGGACTCTCAGACGGGGCCTCACAAGGGAGGCAGAGGACGAGGCCACCTAGCGGAGAAGCCGGGGGCCACGGCGGGCGGCCAGGGGCCTGCCCCACAGCCTCACCTGGGCGCACCCGCCGCCCGCCCTGGGCCCCCCTGCGAAACAGCTGCCCGCACTCTCCAGGGAGACGGGGGCGTGGGCAGCCGTTCCCGAGATGGCCAACCTGCAGACTGGCCACAGGGACAAACAGCGGGGCGCCCGGGAAACCGGAGGAGGAGTTTATGACGGCTGATGGCCCGTGAAGAATATCTCTGTTCTTAAGGACGGGAGAGGATTGTCTCAGGATGGTGCAGTGAAGAGGTGGCAGGGTCTGGTCTTTGCTGCGATTCCGGGTGATGAGATGATGGGTCCCTAGCAGGGCCCCCTCCTGGCTCCTGCACCTCAGTGCAGGCTCCGTGACACCCCGGAAGTAGAGGGGAAGCAACACCACAAAGCCCAAGGTCTGTTCTGGTAGCTGGGTCCCGGGGTGTGGGGAGGAACTGGGGTCTGGAGAGGAGATGGGGCAGGTCCTGGCGGTGCGATGCGGGATGTGGGATGTGGGGTATGGGATGCAGGATGTGGGGTGCAGGATGTGGGGTGTGGGATAAGGGGTACAGGATGTGGGATTTGGGGTGCGGGATGAGGGATGCGGAATGAGGGATGTGGGGGGGTGCAGGATGTGGGATGAGGGATGCAGGATGTGGGATGAGGGATTCAGGATGCAGGATGAGGGATATGGGGTGTGGGATGCAAGATGCAGGATATGGGATACAGGATGCAAGGTGTGGGATGTGGGATGCGGGATGCAGGATGTGGGATGTGGGGTGCGGGATGTGAGGTGTGGGATGAGGGATGTGGAGTGTGGAATGTGGGGTGAGGGATGCAGGATGCAGGATGTGGGATGAGGGGTGCGGGGTGCTGGGTGCAGGTGCGGATGGAGGAGCCTCTGGACCACAGTTCCCTGCCCGCAGCCACCACGAGGTCTTCAGCCTCCACGGGGTAGTTCGACGTGGGAATCGGCAGCCCGCTGGGGAAAGTCACGGAAAGAAGGCCCCAGCGCTTTGGATCCCAGAGCAGCAGAGCCCCTCCCGGGTGAGCGGCCAGCGCCGACCCCCTCTGGGCGCATTTCCGAGTCCGGGCAGGGGCTGCGGGGCTCGCCCTCGGCACAGGGACAGTCTGAGCAAAAGCCAGTGCGGGTATTTATAAGGGCGGCCCAGGAGCTGAGGCCAGCGGAGGCCCACCCGTGTAGCCGCGTTCTGGGCGGAGCGAGTCCGAGGTGGCGCTGCCGGGAGCGCGGGGACGGCCGCGGGCGGCCTGGTGGCTCCAGCTTTGCTGCGGGCAACTCCGGACCCCAGGCGGCCCCGCCGTCTGCCGCGCGGCGTGTCGGGGTGGGCCTGGGTGCAGGCCGGCGGGGAGGGCGTGGATGCGGAAGGCAGACGGCCTCCCCGGGGCCCGGCCTCCCCAGGGCCCGGCCTCCGCAGCCTTCCGGGGCTTGCACAGAGCGCCCCGCTCCTCTCCGGCTCGTTGCTTAAGTCGGTTCCTCCTTTCATGTCCCGTTGGTTCAGCTTCTCCGGAGAACCCAGACGAACACAGCCACCGTCCCTCAGACCCAGAAGCCCGCGAGGGAGAGAGCCCAAGGCCGCGCCCCAGTCCCGACGGGCTCGGTTCCTAACCGGGTGGCAGGGTTGTCCCCCTCTGCCCAGCACAGCCCCCGGGGGTGTCCTCCGTTCGCCAGCTTTAGACTCCCTTCTTTTTCTGCTCACGCCGTCTGACCTAGAATAACAACGTACGTGAATCAGACCCGGAACCTTCCACAGACAGACGCAGAGAGCGGGGCCCTCCTGAGAGGCCAGGCCCACGGGGACCCGATGTCCCAGGGCGGCAGAGGGTTACCTGCTGGGGTCTGGGGGCGCAGGGGGGGGGTTAGGCATGACCCGGCGTTCTGAAAGGGGGTCCCGGTGGCAGACATGGGGACAGGACTGCAGACAGGTCCAGGCGAGAACAGAGGAGCGGCCTGTGTCGGGAGGGACACACGGAGGCCCCGCTCGGTGACCAGCCACACGTGTGACGAGACCCAGGAGTACTGACCCCCAGGGTGAGCTCCATCCACAAGGCTGCCTTGCCCTGGCCCCTGCACCTGCCTCCCGGGACCGCTAGCGCCGCGGTGACCACCGTCAGGCCCGTCCTCCCGCCGGATGCCACAGAGAAACGGCAAAAGGAGGCTTCGCGCCGAGAAAGTGAACGCCTGCAACTACTTAACATTTTATTATGAAAGTGCACTTAGAGCCATTTGCATAGTTTTGACTTTTCATTGCTCAAAAATAGGCGAGGATAACTACCAACAGTTGCTATAGATATGCTCTTACCAGTACTAGACTTTATTTTTAAAAATAATTGGCTTTATTGTGCTAGAAATAGTCACTGTACGTATCACGTGCATTTAAAGTTGGCTTGCTTTGACGTCCATGCACCCGATAAATACGATTAATTCCATTTTTCATGATGAACTAGGTAAATTTGTTAGGCAAAGAGTTGGATGAATGTCTCACGTTGCATCGTCCAGTGCTCTTGCCATGCGGCCCCCGGCGCACCTGGCGGTGCTGAGGGGCTGGGTCTGCACCGCCTGCTGCCCTGCGAGTGTGGTTTGGGGTCCCGGGCCTGCAGGGAGCGTGGCGAGACCCTCCTTGAGGGCCGCTCAGAGCTCGGCATCCGACCAAGGCGGATGTGTGCTGTGCATCTTGCACAGAAAGGGTCTCTGACCTGCTCATCGCCCTCGTGGCACCTGGAAGAGCCTCCAGATCCTTGCACCAGGAGTCAGTCCGAGAGGTCTATGCGGCCCGGCGGAAACATGGGTGTGTGGCTCTGCCTGCCGTGGGGCTCAGGGTCCTGCAGACCCCGGCAGACCGGAGACACTGGGCCAACAGGAGGCCGGGCAGGTTGAGAACGAATGGAACGAACGGAACGGGCAGTGGGCAGGCCAAGCAATGGCGACGGGAGTCGTGCTGCATCATCCCGAGGACCTTCCCCCTCGGGGAGCAGTGATCGTGGGGGCAGGGAGCAGGATCGCCACCTCCACGCCTGGATGTGGCTCTGGAAAGAGCAGCCCAGGGCCCAGCTCCAGGGCTGTGGGCAGCACTGAGTCGGTGCATGTGGGGGGCAGAGGAGGATGTGTGGGGACAGTGATGCCCCAGGTCCCTGAGCTGTGCAGGACCAGAGCAGGTGGACAGCTGGGGACGGGAGTAGGCCGTACGGTGGGGCAGGCTCCCCCTCCCTCCCCTCCCGCCCCCCCGCCCTCCCCCTCTGCACTGACCACATGGGCGGGCACTACTTTATTGGCCAAGAATATCTGAAATTTTCTTTCTGTTTTCTGCGGCTGCGGGGTGAGTGCACGCGTGTGGAAGTGACCCCACGTGTGAGGGCGGGTGTGTGTGCACGTGGCCCAGACCCTCGGGTCTTCCCTCCATCCACCTTCCCCGCTTGTCCACTTGTCCCCTGCCTGCCCGAGGCCAGCCCGGCAGGGCCCCCCGACCTCCCCACTGCCCCCAGCGGGTCCCAGCTTGGAGGCGGAAGCAGCCCTGCCCCCCGCCCCCCGGCCCGGGGACTGACCCACACCCGTTGCCTCCAGAGAGGGACCCCGTGACCCGGCCACCCCGCCGGACCCTTTCTCTGGAGTTTCCCCTGGATCGCAGCTTCTGGGAGAGGGGCTCCCCGACTCCAGGCCGAGGTCTCCCTGAGAACGAATTCCCGCTTCGTCCCGTGCAACCCCCCGCTCAGAGCATCTGCGTCCTGCACAAACCCCAAGCCCGGAAAACACGTTCTCGGAACCAGACCCAGTTGGGAGGGGCCTCTTGACTGGTTTCCTGGGATAAATACCTGGGTGTTGCCTTTGATGAAAGAACATCTTGAGAGTTAATCGGGGATGGCCGGGCCTCTGGCCTTCCTCTGGCAGCAGGAAGGCGCTCATCCCGTGCTGGGCGGCCTGGCTGTGAGGGCCGGGGCCGGGCCTCTCCCCTGCCTGCTTCGTCCTGGGTGAGCCCAGGTGCCTGCAGCTCAGGCCTCCCCACGCCCTGGCCCAACCACACGCTCCTCGGCATGGGTCGGCAAAATGAATGAGTGAATGAATGAATGAGCAAAGGGAGCTCAGGAGCTGGCGCCTGGTTACGTGGCTCCATGGTGTGGCGGGGCAGGGGCCTCACCCCTGCAGGCGCTGGGACTCCTCACCGTCCTGAAAGCCACTGAGCTGGTGTAGAAACAGTAACACCCCCCTACGTGTTAACATAGGTAATACACTTTGAGACTAAAATAGCATATTTCCCCCCAAAAAAGAGACGGCGCCGTCTGACGTCTTTGCGGCTCTTTCCCACGCCTGCAGGCACAGGACGGGCCGCGTGCCTCCCACGTGCGCCTGCACCCGACCTGCTGCACCGCGCCGTTCAGCTGGGGCTGCACGCGAGACTTGGCCCCGCCCGCACGGCCCGCGGCGAGAAGCGGGGAGCGAGCTCACGGCTCCTCGGGGGATTGTGGACGTGCTGCTGTGACTCCGCGCCCGAACCCGACAGCGACGGTTGCTCAAAGCTGCTGGGCATGTGGAGTCCGAAAACACGCCGGCGAGCTTCCGGTCCTCGGCCGCAGGGAAGCGCGTTGGTCTGTGCTGCGCTCTGCGTGGGGCTTTCACGGGGCGGGATCTAAGGTCACGGCGGGTCGTGGAAACTGCCTCTTCACCGAGTCACGCAGATTTTCGGGACGTTGCCGCGTCTCCTTGGACGATATTCCGGATAGCACCTTCGTTAATGTCGACCTGCACTCACCTGAAGAGTATCGGGGGCCGTCGGGCTCGTGGTGGGGACACGCGCTTTCCAAAAGTCTGATTTTCCTTTGAATTGTGGGCGGCGAACACTGCCAGGGGGTTGCCATCAGCAACAGGCTCCCTTCCTTCACCTTTGAGACGAGATCCGCCGACACCCAAGTCTGAACAACACCCCCCCCACCCGGCGTGTGTCGGTTGTGCTTTCGTGTGAAAACTGCGCCCATTGACATCACGCACGTTCGAGGCAGCGAGTGCTTCTCTCCGGGCAATCAGCGCCCTCCGCGTGCGGCCTGCGAGCTGTGTGGCCTCCCTGTTTTGTCCCACAGACTGTTACAAGGGTCAGGACTTAACGCAAATGAGATTTTTGTTTTTGTTTCTGTTTTTCAGAGAAAGAGAGAGGGTGGGGAGGGGCAGAGGGAGAGAGAGAACCTCAAGCAGGCTCCCTGCTGAGCGCAGAGCCTGATGCAGGGGCTTAGTCCTGCGACCCTGAGGTCATGACTGAGCCCGAACCGTGATTCGGATGCTCAACCGACTGAGCCACCCAGGCACCCCCCCCCCCAAGTAAGGATTTTTGTTGCTTATCAAGGATACTCTTAAGTAAGATTGACATTTTTTTAAGACCATGATGGCCACAAGGGACATCTGGGTGGCGCAGCAGTTGGGCATCTGCCTTCGGTCCAGGGCGTGATCCTGGAGTCCCGGGATTGAGTCCCACATCGGGCTCCTTGCATGGAGCCTGCTTCTCCCTCTGCCTGTGTCTCTGCCTCTCTCTGTGTCTCTCATGAATAAATAAATAAAATCTTAAAAAAAAGAAAAAGACCACGATGGCCTGGAATCCAGGGCTGCTTGCTGCCCCTCGGGGCTCCCACCTTGGCCCTCGGCTGACACTGCCAGGACAGAAGGAGGGAGGACGTCTGGAGGCCACTGTGGCCACAGTTTTCCCGTGTGGGTCCTTGAAACGGGGTCCCCGACCTTGAGCATCTCTGCCGCGGAGTCAGCTCACAAGGCCCCACTGAGGGAACGTGGGTCTTTCAGAGCCAATGACTTTCGTCTCTTATTTTCCATAAATGTTGGAAATGTCTGCTCCTGTCCCCGGCTCCGTGGTGGCTGTCCTGCCGCCCCCCCCGCGCCCCATGTGGGTCCTGCCCTGCTCAAGGGGGAGGCAGGCTCCCTAGCATCCCATCCAACAGCAGACGGCCAGCCGTCGGCGAGGCCCAGCGGACCCTCCCCGGGCGGACTGCAGCAGCCGTGGCCCACGGTCCAGCCGAGGGCAGGGTGTGCGCACGGACACCCGTGACCAGGTTTTCTTGGGCTGGGCGACCACCTCAACCCCACGGCTTCTTCTGGGGTGTGCTCCGGGATGAGTTGGTGAGATGTGGCCACGAAGGATGCAACACCACTGCTGTGCGGGGCCGGGGCTCCTCACGCAGACTGGGTGCTGCCTCAGAGCCCACCTCCCTCCCTCCCAGGTGTCCAATGGCCCTGTGGGGAAGGGGAGGGGGGCGGGACAGGGAGGAAAGGGTGGAGGGAGGGGGAGGGAGAGGGGAGAGAGGGGAGGGGGGTAGGGGAGGGAGAGGGAGGGGAGGGGGGAGGGAGGAGGGGAGGGAAGAGAGGGGTGGAGGGAGGGGGAGGGAGAGGGGAGGGAGGGGAGGGGGGGAGGGGAGGGAGAGGGAGGGGAGGGGGGAGGGGGAGGGGAGGGAGGGGAGGGGTGGAGACGGGAGGGGAAGGGGGGGAAGGAGGGAGAGACAGGAGGGGCGGGGCAAGGGGCAGGAGGCCAGGGAACCCAAGGGGGAGGCTTGGCTCTGTGCAACCCCCGTTGCTGACCCCGCAGCGTGTGTCCCCGAGTGGCCCAGAGCTGGGGGAGCTCCCAGCGTCTCCATCAGAAATACGTGCGCAGCCCAAGCCGCCGTGGCTGCCGGGAAGCCAGCCCGTGTTTTTTTAATTTAAATTAATTAATTAATTAATTAATTTTTTAATAAATTTATTTTTTATTGGTGTTCAATTTATCAACATACAGAATAACACCCAGGGCTCATCCCGTGTTACACAGAGAGGTTAACAGTGACCCTGGTGGCCGGTGACCCTTGGGGCAGGTGCTGGGTCTTGACAACCTGGCAACAATACGGTTTTTTGTTTTTTGTTTTTTGTTTTTTTGTTTGTTTTTGTTTTTGTTTTTACACAAAGAGCCCCGCACAGTAAGTGCCAATGCTGCTCTTGGGACACTCGAGCTATTTTTACTGAACCCAAAACAAAATAGAAGTTGTCTCTCTCCCGAACAAACGCCAGCGCTCTGTTTCCATGGACCCCGTGGGTGCGCACTCGTCTGTAACTCATTCTTCAGCGCCCGAACCCCCACCCGCACGCCAGCCTCGGGTCAGGGGCTGGACGGGGCTGGGGAAGGACCGAGGACCGGGGTCGGAGGGTCGGGCCCCCCGTGACAGCCCCACTGACCGGCGCCCCGGGTGGGCCTCCTCGTCCGCACGCGCAGCTGCTGGACGGTCACGGCAAGAATCCGCGGGGACTGAGGCTGTTTCGCGGGTGGTAGTGGCGCGCGGCCCCGCACCCCAAGAGCCAGAGCAGGTGTCCCGTCGGCTAGTGACCGCATGATGCGCACCTTTGCGGAAATGGATTTCCAACATTGACAAATTTCAAAAGGTCCGTAAATAAAATTCTTTGGATGTCCATCTTTTTTCTCGCACTCACGAATCTACCTCTTGTCTTTCTTGGGTTCTTGCTGCAGCTCGTGCCCCCCACCCCGCCCCCGCCGGGATGTCAGGAGCCCCGAGGACCACGGACGCCCTGGGCGGCCTCCAGTGTGCGGCCACTGCTGGGCGGGGGCTTCCCGGGACGCAGGGAAGTAGGTGCTTGGGCCACCTGCCCCCCGGGGCTGCTGGCCTCCCGCCTCCCCTGCTTCTCCAAACAGGACGGTTAGTCATCAGCGGAAGCCTCGGAACCAGGGGGAGCCCAGGCCTCTGAGTTGAGGCCCTGGGGGCGCAGGCAGGGACCCCACCGCCGTGTGGCTTGGACCCCGCAGGCGTGCGGCTGAGCTTGCACGTGTGCAGCGCGCATCGGGGGCTCGGGCGGGAGCTGGAGACGGGGGCGGGGGAGCAGGCGGGCTCCCGGGGACCCAGGTGGCCTCCCCTGGCTGCAGCCTCAGCCCGGCTGGAGCACAGGCTCCTTGGGCCTCCTTCACAGACTTCTCTCCCTGCAGCGAGGGAGGGGAGGGAGGCGCGAGGTGAGGAAGGGCAGGAACCCACCGTGGGACAGGCTGCGGGAGCTCAGAGACGGCGCGTCACCAGCAGCGCAGTCCCTGCCTCCAGGAACGTGGGTCACCCCCGAAGAAACTGCCATGTCGGGCTCCCTGAGGCCCCCGCGGGGTCCTCCGTGCGGAGCCCCACCCCAGTCCTGTCTGCAGGGAGGACAGACCACCCCACACTCAACCACTCAGACCCAGCGGGTGCCCCGGGTGCTGAGGAGCACCCCAGCCTGGCGAGGCGGCCGGCATCACAGGCGGGCTCTCAGCATCGTCAGGCCACCCAGGCGAGGCCTGGGCTGGGGACAGCTGCCCCGTGCTCCAGGAGGGCCGTCGAGTCACCCGAGCGGGGCGACGCGTGGCCAGAGCCCGCCACATGCCTGCAGCGGAGAGGGAGAGCAAGGCTTGCTGGAGGTTCCCGGCCCTCGAACCGCTCATTTCCCAGGGAGCCAGCCTGGGATCAAAGCAACGTTTCTCCCAGAGCCGGCCTGGGGTGCTCGCTGCGCCCCAGCTACCCACCTCTAGCTGCCCAGGCAGAGCCAAGCCCCCGAGCACAGCACCCCGAACGGCAGAACCTAGAAGGACAGCAGGACCAAGCTCTCCGTGGCCATTGCCGGGATCCTCGTGTTGTCCTGGCGGCCGGCGGGAGGGTGGAGGGGCGGGTGAGGTGGGGTGGAACCCGGGGTTGGGGGGAATCCCAGCTCCATGCTGTCCGCTGCCCGATGCTGGGCCTCAGTCTCCCCATCTGTAAAGTGGGGTAGTAAGGACGCTCATCAGTACTGAGCGAGCGTGTGATTGTGGTAAGTGCTCAGCCCAGGTCCTGACACCTGCTGTTTTAAAAATATGAGCTCCACGCAGACCCAGGAATCCCCTAATGAACAGCTCAGAACGAAGGAGGGCTCTCCGCTCTCCCTGGCTTCCCTCGAGTTCTGTGTGTGGTCAGGGGCTCACGCCAACGTGGTCAGAAGGGGACATGAGGTGACAGTCTTAGACGCTCCAGCAACGAGGGCCCCCTAGTACGTGGGGCAATATGTTCAAGCTGTGGCCTGAATATCTGTGTCGCCCCCCAAATACATGTGAAATCCTAACCCCAGGGTGATGGAAGCAGGAGGTGGAGCTTTTGCAGGTGCGTAGGTCATGAGGATGGGGCCCCCGTGATGGGACTGATGCCCTCATAAAAGATCCCACATAGCTGCCTGGCCCTTCTGTCAGATGAGGACCCAGTGAGGACCTGGCACCTTGCAGCCCAGGACTGGGGGAGGGGGCGGGGGGGGTCTCAGCAGAGCCCAGGCAGGCTGGTGCCCTGATCCTGACCTTCCTGGACTCAGAACTGAGGGATAAATTTCTGTTGTTTATAAGCAGCTGGAGCCGACTGAGAGCTGAGTACCCCAGAGAAGGAGAAGACAAATAGAGCAGCAGAAGGAGAGAGATTTTTGGCAGCTGCCGTGATGGGTCAGTCCTTGGAAAAGGAGAAAAGGAGAGACTTTTAGGAATCTTTATGTAGGATATGCTATGTAAACCTTCTCTTGTGCCCTTTAAAAAAATGTGTAAAGATGCATTGTGTCCTAAGGTGTCGAGAGCAAGATCACGGGAGCTGGGTCACACTATGCAGAGACCGAGCCACATGGAGCCCCAGATCCATATGGGTTGCACTGACAATTATTATTCTTTGATAATAAGAAAATCAGAGATTTTTCATGGGGAGGACAGCAGCGGGGTTGGAGCTCCTGAGTCCGTTCCTCTGAACGGGAGAATTTAACTCTGGTGCTTACCCTTTAGCCGACAGTAAGCGAAAGGCTTGGCTCAAGAGCTGAGCGAGCTTCCACCACCAGGTGGGAGAGCAAGAGTCTGTGACAGATAGTCCCACCTGCTTGCTGCCCTAGAAGCTCCTCAGCTCAGCAGAGCCTGGCCCACTGGCTCGGTGTAGACTGGGGAAACACCACAGACCAGCGCCAGAGCCCCGGGCTTCCAGAGGAGGCGGGCCGGGGGGGCTTCGAGGGGGGAAGCGTGAGTGGGGCCTCGGAAGTCAGGTGGAACAGAGATGAGAAGACACGAAGGTGGGACTGACGTCATCAGGTGAGGGGCAACAGCCATCCCAACACTGAAGGAGCCATGCTCCAACCTGTTCATCATGGTAGGGATGACGCTTGGCGCCTTCCGCCCCTAAGGTTGATGCTTCGCTGCCTTTGGTCCCTAAGGTCATCAGTGAACCTTATATCAATATTAGTGAATTTAAACGCTTGACTTCTTTATTCCTAATGTGACACTGTTTTGATGCAAAGCTCAAAGTACCATAGGCCTAAGCCATGGTGATTATTAGAAGATCCGTGGCTCATCCCCAACATGGCCAGCTGGCTTCCTCGAGGCTAATCACATCAGCTCGGTTAGGGCCTCCCTCTGCTATCCCTACTCAGTGCTTTGAGTCTTTCAGAACACTGCCTCACACAGGCCTGCTTTGATCTGAGCCCACAGCAGCACAGGCTAAGGAATGAGGACCAGAGAGCAGTGGAGTTGCTGGTCCATAGCGTCCCAGTGAAGGGCACATGCAGAACTCAACCCCAAGACCCTGCTTCCTGGTCCAGGCCGAGGTGTCAGCAAACTAGGCTTCTCCTTCTTGCAAGGGGCTTCTGTGGATAGAGAAGCAGCAAAGGGTAGGTCCCTACCCTTGGAATGTTAGCAGCCTGTGGGAGAGACAAGATGCTAACAAGTGAACATTTAAACAGCCGTGAAGAGCCTTGTAACAGTCTGGCCTCCTGCTGGATGACACATGTTGGTACTTGCATCTGGCCCACAAACTATGTAGGCAGTCAGCTCATCACCTGCCTCTGTCAGGGGGGAAGAGAGGAAGGTATTGCAAGTAAGGGAGTGAGCAGGGAGGTAGGGGGCTGTGGATCCAACAGAGAGGGTGAGAGGCTAGGACAGAAGTGTGGGAAGTGAGGGCAGGAACAACTGGAGGCAGAGCCAGGGTCTCGGCCCAGTTGTGACTTTACTCAGTCTCAGGGTCAGGGCAGGAGACCTCTGGATGTTTACTGAGGAATTGCCAACCAGTGTTTTAGGGAACCCATCTGCTCCAAAGGAGCCTCTGGTGGGAGAGGAAGGGAGACTCAGGCAGCAAGTGCTCAGTCATGCTCGGACCTGAGCCTGGACCAGAGTGGGTGGGTATGGGGAGGGAAAGGGGTGTCAGCAAAATGGATGAGGTGAAACCCCCAGCATGACTGAGCAGTGAGGGCAAGATGAGGGCAGCACAGGGGCAGGCTAGGGCAAGATTGATATCAAGGCCCCAGGCAGAGACTCTGGGAGAAATGAAACAGAAAAGTAAAGATTGGTCACAGTCTGGGTGGACGGCAAGATGTCCAGATTTAGGGAGGAGGAGTGGTCAGCAGCTCAGCTCACCAGAGTCAGGAGGACAGAGCATGTTCTAAGGAAAACTGAATGCACTGCCAATGGGAAGAGTTCCAGGAAGCCCCCATAATGCCAAGAGTACCTGGATGGGGACCCATGGAAGTCCTAGGGAATGAAGAGAAATAGCCAGGTGTGACAGGACAAGGCCATTGATCAACCCCCCAAAATGTTTTGGTAAAAAAATAATAATAAAAGGATAGGAAGAAGGCAGATGCAAAAAATCAAGAAGAGAAGGAGCCAGTGAAGTGGAGGCCATGTGGACAAGGAGCTGGCACCCCAGCAGTGAGGGAAAAGTGAGTGAGACAGTGGGGCTGGAGGCTCAGTGGGGAAACACATCTAAGGTATACATGGATGGAGGTTGGGTAAGTCGGTAGGCAAAAGGGAGAAGGTGGGCAGAGCTAGTGTGGCCCATCAGCTTTGTCCCTTCCTGGTCCCAAAGTCTGGGGCTTCATTTATCTGTCTTGAGTGAACATTGGATGTGGTTGCCCAGGAGAGGTATGATCCTGGGTGATATCTGGAGGGTCTTAGAGTTTGAAGGTGTCTGCCTCCATCATGTCAGTACCTGGGGCAACAGGTCTTCCCTTGTGGGAGACCCAGGGGGACCATCTCCTTAGTCACCAGACCTGAAAATAAAACTGGCCATCAAAGAAACCAGGAACAGTCCAACATGCAACTCAGAGTAGGTGCTCCCAAGAGATGTCGGAGACCAATCACAGAGGTCACTCTCCAAAATAGGTGGCTCGGCTCTAAAGTGTCCAATTGATGGCCACTGATGTCAAACCCATAGGTGGCAGGAGAAATGAGGCTGTATAAAGAGCCTGGAAGATAGGTAGATGATGTTGCAGATGTTGCAGGTAGATGAATGCAGCCCCTGGAATCACACCACCCGAAATTCCATAGCTAAGACCATATCTATGACCTACAGAGCTGTGACCATGAGCAGCTTCTCCACCCTCTGCCTCAGTTTCCTTACAAGAACATATAATCACAGGAGAAGAGTACACATGATAATCATGAAAAGCACTTAGAACAGTGCCTTTCATAAGAAGCCTGCAATAAATATCCTTTAATTAGTGTTATTTTTAGAAGAAACTGGCTGTTGGTGCAGCTGGGTGGAGAGAGATGGCGATCAATGACAGTCAGCAGAAGAGACAAACAGTGAGTTACCAAGTCTGAGATGCAGAAGATGCCCTATAAGCTGATCAGACCCTGTTGTCCACTCTGAACAGGAGAACCTGAGGTGCTCAGAGCAGAAGCAAGAATAAGCACCCAGGTGCAGTAAACAGGAGAGCTGGTTTTTAAAGATTGATCTCAGAGGACATTTAAACAAGGCTGCCCATTTCTCATAGTATTTTTCAGCAAGATGCTCATCAAAAGAAAGGGTCTCATTCCTATCTAAATACCAACCAAAACATGCACACATGTTCTTTATAGACATTCTCAGGAAAAATGCAGAAAACAAAGACTATTGTCATCAAAGGGAAAGGGGAACACATTTCCAAAGAAGTGTGTTAGGAAAATAAAAATATTTCAGGCAAAAAAATCTCCCTAATGTCAAGAGAATTTAAAACACAGTCTCTTGGAAACAAAAACCAAAGGAAGAGATACAAAGAATGATAGGTCACAAGAGATTAAAAATAAGCTCTTATTTTTAAGATACTAACTTTAACTGTGGAGTTCAGACAAAGAAATAAAACATAAGTGTTTAAATATAGAGAAATCAAAGCCATAATAGAATTAGAACAAATAAGAGTACTTATTGATTTAAAAAAATGAAGAATATGAAAAAGCAGGATAAAATGGGGAAGAAAACATTAAAATGATGGGAGAGAAAATAACAGACCTGGAAGACAGACAGAAAGAGGGAGCACACACTCAAGCTGATGTTTCTGAAGAAGAGAACAGAAAAAAATAGAGCCAAAAGATTAGAGATTCAAAGATATAATAGAAGAAAGGAGAAATTAAAAGCATGAATCTGCTCATTGAAGGGGCGTTCTATTCCCCAAGAAAATTTTAAACAGAACAGATTCCGGTAAGATGGGCAGGTTTCAAGAATAAAGAATCCTGTGAGCATCTAGAAAGAAACAAAATAAACGTGAATTAGCCGCTAGAGGATTCGCTCCAGATTTCCTCCATGTCTGTGGAGAATCCCCCCGGACAAATTGTTGCTCACATATAAATTATATAGACATCTTGAAACTAGCAACGACTTGGGGAATGGGGCCCCTGGGTTCGATGTGAGAAAACAACCTTGCATAATCCATCAAAGATGAGGGAAGATATCAGTAAAACACTGGCGATGCCCCACAGCGAAGTACAGAGCTATCGCTGAACTTCTCTGTGAATTTTTCTTATAGATCAGACTTAATTTATAAATGTGCCAATGAAGAACTAAGCATCTAAAACCACAAAATCAGGAAACGGAGCGGGAAATGTAAAGCTGGTAGATCGAGCACTAGAAATTCCACACAATGGTATAATCATGAAAAGTTAAAAATATGGTATAACCTAAGGTGGGCGGGGGAGGAGAGGGGAGCAGGGTAAGAGAAGGGATACAGGAGCAAGTTCTGTGGGGTGGTTGGAAGAGATGAGATGCTAACCCTTGTCATCAAGAAATAGGAGCTTTACTATATTCCTAAAAGTCGTCAGCAACAATGAGACCATAACCAGGCAATAAACTATTAGAAATAACTATTGTTTCTATCTACTAGATAGAAACTATTAGAAATACCACCCACATAAAGCACACGTGCCTGTGTGCAAAAACACACTCACGCAGCATGAATCATAGGGCTTATAGTAAACCAAGGCTCTTCCAAAAGATAAATAAGATGCGGAACTAGAAAAAAATACATGTGTCCTATCATTACACACGCACAGATACAACTTGCCCATTAGTGGAGAAGAATAAGATCCTGGCGTTAAAGCCCACACTTAACTGATTCGCCGCTACGACAGCTGCATCTAAACACAGGGACCCAGCAGGATGAGAGGGAAGGATGGTGGGAAAAGCAACAATGACAAGAAAAGCAAAACCAAACAGGGCAATCTGCAGTGAGGATAGGTCAAATGTTTTCTGGGGCAGATAATGTAACATGAAAACGTTTACAGCAAAAACAGCCAGCCACGTGAGGATGACTACGCGTAGCCTTCAAAAACATGCCATCCCTCGGCGGTTTAGCGCCGCCTTCAGCCCAGGGCCTGATCCTGGAGACCCGAGATCGAGTCCCACGTTGGGCTCCCTGCATGGAGCCTGCTTCTCCCTCTGCCTGTGTCTCTGCCTCTCTCTCTAATAAATAAAATCTTTAAAAAAAAAAAAAAAAAAAAAAAAAAAAAAAAAAAAAAAAACATGCCATCCTCTGAACGGTTCCAGAGAAGGTAGGTATCCAGACACTTTGTGCCAGGTCAGCGTAACGGTGGCTCCCAGGGCTAACAGAACACACAGAAGGAAAAACCTGAGCACAATCTCCTTCATAAATATTAATGTAAAAAATATAAACAGGTGGAATGGAACAGAGCATTAAGAACATACCGCATGACAGTCAGAGTTTATCTGAAGAATAGAGATTGATCAATATAAGGAAAGCTATTACACAATCCACCAACGAGCAGGTCACTGGAAAAAAAGCCAGGTGGCCAGCCAGTCAGATTTTTTGTGATTAGATTTTTTTTTTTAAATTTTAGACCATTGTAGACTCACATGCAATTGCAAGAAACAATACCAAGACTTCTTGTACGCTTTACTCAGTTTCCCCGACGGGAGCGTCCCGGGAGGCTGCAGCACTACACCACCAGCAGAATATTGACAGGTACAGGGCATTTCTGTCGCCTTGCGGTGCCTTTTATCATGACACCGTCCCCGCCCCCTGGAAATCGCTAACCCGTAGTCCAGTCCTGTAAACCTGTCATTTCAAGAATGTCATGTGAAGGTAATCATATACTACAAAGTTTCAGGGTAAGATTTTTTTTCACTCAGCACAATTCTCTGGGGATCCATCAAGTTGTCTGTGTCAGTTGTCGGTTCTCTTTTACCTCTGAGTATTTATTCTGCTCCTTTAGGACATCTGAATTGTTCCCAATTTTTGACTTTCAGGAATTACACTGCTATGAATATCTGTGTACAGTAAGCATGAGTTTTCACTCCTCCGAGAGAAATTCCCAAGGGAGCAGTTGCTGGACGATAGAGGAGGTGTGCGGTGAGCTTTACAGGAAAATGCCAAACTCTTTCCCAGAGCGGCTGTGCCATTTCACATCCTGCTGGTGGCGTGTGAGTGACGCAGTCTCTGCATCTCTGCTGGCGTTGGGTGCCGTCGCTTTCTTGGTTAGCCATCCTGCCCGTGGTGCATTAATAACGCATCACATTTGCATTTGCATTCCCCTTGTAGCTAAGGATGTGGAGCATCTTTGCAGGTGTGCGTTTGCCATCTTTAGTGTCAAGTTTTTGCTCATTTTCTAACTAAATTGTTTATTTTTACTGTTGAGCTCTAAGAGTCCTTTATGTGCTCTCCATGTACATGTTTTGTCAGATAACGTGGTTTGCAGATATTCTCTCCCATTCAGTGGCTTGTCTTTTCACCCTCTTCAGAGAGCAGAAGCTTTTCGTTTTGATGAAGTTCAATTTATCAGATTTTTCTTTTTTTGCTTTTGGTGTCAAATCTAAGAATGGCTTATCTCGCCCTGGGGCCCAAGATTTTATCTCATGTTTTTCTGAAAGATCTGTAGTTTTATATTTAAGTCCATGATTCTATCTGAGGGTTTGTTTGCTTTTTTTTTTTTTAATAAGGTCTCTGGTTTAGGTTGAGGGAGTTTGGTTGATTGGGTTGGTTTAGTTGGATTAGTTAGATCCGTTGGGTTGGTTAGTTGATACAGTTTGGTTTGTTGGGTTGGTTGGGTTAGTTTGGGTTAGTTGGATTGGTTGCCTGGGTTAGTTTGGTTGGTTGCCTGGGTTGGTTTGGTTGGTTGTCTGGGTTGGTTTGGATGGTTGGTTGGGTTGGGTTAATTGGTTGGGTTGGGTCAGTTGGGTTGGTTTGGCTCATGTTTTGCCCATGGATGTCCAATTGCTCCAACACCATGTGTTGCAAAGACTACCCTTTTCATTTCAGTTGCCTTTGGACCTTTTCCAATAATCACTTTTGAACTTTTAAATTACAAATTCAACTCCTTCAGTGGTTTTATGATTAATCAGATTCTATATATCATCTTGATTGAGTCTTGGTAGTTTTTAGTTTTTGAAAAGTTGGTCCATCTTTTCTAAGTTGTCAAATTTATGAGAACAACGTTGTTTGCTCAGATCTCTTATCATCCCTATAGTACTGTAGGATCTATAGTGAACGCTTCTGGTATCATCCCTGATATATCATTCCTGATACTGGTGACTTGTGTCTTTTCTTCTTTAATCTTAGTCAATCTTGTTAGAGATCTATCAATTTTACTGATTTTTCCCCCCAAGACCAGTTTTTGTTTCATTGATTTTTCTCAATTGCTTTCCTGTTTTCAGTTTCATCGATTTCTGCCCCTACTAGTTCTTTCTTCTGGGTGCTTTGGATTTATTTTACTTTCTTTTCTAGTTTCTTGAGGTAGAAACTCAGAATACTGATTTGAGATTTTCCCTCTCTTCTAAGATAAACATTTATAAACTTATAAAATCCTCTTTCAGCTATAACCCAAGTGTTTTGCTTTGTCGCATGTTCATTTTCATTCAGTTCTATGTATTTGTTTTATTTCCTTTGAAACTTCATCTTTGACCCATGGATTATTTTGAAATGTCTGGTTTCATTTCTAAGTGTTCAGAGATTTTCCTGTTAATCTTTCTGTATCGACTTCTAATTTGATTCCCTTTTCTCAGAAAAAACAACGTGCATGATTTTAATCTTAAATACTTCTTGAGGCTAAGGATAGGATCTATGTCGGTGAATGTTCCATGGTTGCTTAACAAAGTAATGTAGATTCTGCTGCTACTACCTACAGTTTTCTCTGTGTATCAACTGGAGACCAGTAGTTGATTGTGTTGTTCAGTTTTTCACCAACTTGCTGGTTTTCTGCCTAAGTTATTTCTGCTGAAAGCAGGTACTGAAGAGCCCACCTACAGGGGTGGCTGTGTCCACTTCTCGGTAAAGCTCTATCAGTTTTGGCCTCATGTATTTCAAGGCTCTGTTTGGTGTATATGCGTCGGGGATGGCTGTGTCTCCCTGCTGGGCCGATCCTTTTCTCCTGTGACATCTCTCTTTGTCTCTAGTCATCTCTGATATGAAGTCTGCTTTGTCTGACATTAGTAGAGCGGCCCTTGCTTTTTTCTTTATTAATGTCTGCATGGAGTATGTTTCCGTCCTCTCACTATCAACCAACCTACACAGTTACATCTGAAGTGAGCTCCTTCTAGACACATTGTTATTGGATCCTGGTGTGTGTGTGTGTGTGTGTGTAATCCATTCTCACTCTTTGTCTTTTTTGCAGTGTATTTAGACCATTTACGTTTAGGGTCATGGTTGATAAGTTAGGGCTAGAGTCTGCCTTTTCCGTCTGTGCACGCTTCTTCTATTTTCCTTTTCTAACCTCCCCGTGGGTTATCGAACCATTTTTAGAATGCCATCTTGGTTTGTTCGTGGTGTTTTTGAGTGTGTCCCCTGTGTTCTTAGAGGTTGCTCCAGGTGTTATGATATACATACACAATTTGTACTCTCCCGGTACCGGGGTTTGCTATTTTGAGTGAAGTTTAGAAGTCTTGTTTCCTCTGAGATATCTTCCTCTCCTCCTTGTCTCAAGTGTTTCCTCAAAATACGGTGAGCACCACATCTAGCGATGCTATAATTTTTGCTTCCACCATCAAGTACATTTAAGAAACTCGTGAGAAAAAAGGGTTATCTATTAGATTCACCCCTATTTTATTGATTCTAGTGTTATTCCCTTTCTGAAACTTCTGGCCTTCTGTTATCATTTCCTTTTTGTTTAAAGAACTTCTTTTAACCATTCTTTGTAAGGGTAGATTTGCTAGCAGCAAATTTTCCTAGACAGTGGGAATGTGAGAATGTCTTTCTTCCCGCTTCATTCCAGAAGGGTGTTTTCAACAGACACAGCATCAGAGACAGCTCTTTTCGTCCAGGACTTGAGAAATGGGTGCCGTTTGCTACCGGCTCTCATAATTTCTGACGAGAAGTCTACCATCACTCAAGCTGTTTCCCTGCAGGTAGCATATAACCCTCCTGACCCTGGGCAGGGGAACCTGGGCGGGTTGCCTGCTTCTGAGATGCAGGGTGGGGAGGGCAGGGCTGGGATGGAAGGGCCAAGTCCCCCTTGCTCAGCTGCACCTGGAGGAGGCCCTGTGTGCACATGCTCACTTGGTGCTGGATTGGAGCAGGGCAGGGGTTCCCAAAACAGTTTGCTGCTACCGAGATGCTCTTTGGCCAGAGCAACACACTGCTCTCAAAGCCTTTTTTTGTCTGTGTCTGCTGTCAGTTTAGGGCTGGAGCCAACAAGGAAGCCCAAGGACTCCCTGTGAGTCCTTTCTCCTAAGTCCTGAGTGCCCTTGGCCGCCCACCTCCTTCCCCCACATTCCCTTCTTCCCGTGCCCGTGTGTTGTGTGTATCAGAGATTTTTGCTAAGGGAGGGAGGAATGAGGCTACTTCATGTGGGTGGAACAGGAGGTCTCTACTGCTTGGATTTTGAAAGCCACTCTATAAAATTCAATATCCATTCTGGCTTCAAGTGCTTAATAAAAATAAGAGAGATGCTTGGATAATTCCTTAGAAGCATCAGAATATTTATCTCAAAGAAAAAGCCAGAATCACTCTTAAGAGTAAGAGAAAAGTAAATGCCCTCTTGAATGTTGAGAGCAAGCAAGGCTATCCCAAAGTACTGCATCACTTTTCTAGAAGTGCTTTCAACACAATAGAAAATGCGACTAAATGAGAAAAGAAACAGTGTCTGATTATTTACTTTCCACTTCCAAACTGTGCTGAAAATGTAATGGAAAATAGTGAGAAACTTTAAATATGCAGCACAGTGCTGGTCCCAAAATTAATATATCCTGCTCTTACACAAATAATAACCTGTTAAAAAAATTAAGGAAAAAAAGACAAAAAAAAAAAAAAAGGAAAACACCTGGGAACATATTTGACAAGAAATTTGCAAAACCGTATTAAGAAAAGCTTAACATCCTACTGAGGTACAAGAAAAAAAAAAAGACTCAAATACATGGTGAGGTAGATCTTAATTTTGGGCAAGAACTCAATTTTCAGAAGAATTGGTGCATTAGTGACTTTCACAAACCTTAATGGGATCCTAATAAAATACCAGCAGGAACTTGACAAGCTAATTCTAGAGTTTATTTGGAAAAATAAACAGGATGACAGCCACGGAGGATCATGGAGCACAGGGCCAAGAAGGGTTAACTGCCCCTCCCACCGCCCAGGGGTAGCAGGTTCATCCTCCCGACATCACTAACCACCTGGACAAAGTGTGTGAAACGGTGCTGGTAGGTTAGGCAGGTGAGCGCTCCCTGGGGGAAGAGGCCAAGGGGGTGATCCCGGCAGGACAGAGTGCAGAGGGGGACGCTGCACACAGAGAACATTCTGGAGAATATGCAAACATGCAGAGGCCCCCCCCCCCCCCCAAGCTGTGAGCTAAGAAACCACTAAGGCATGTGCACCTGCTGCACGGAGCGGGAGGGAGAGGGTTCCATTCCCACCAGCTGGGTGCAGCCCCTCCTCGTTCCTGGGCACCCAGTAGAATCCTGGCCACGGTTTGCCCGAGATTAGATGTTGCACAGACCCCACCCTGTCCCCCGGACCCAGACCTGAAGGACCAGACTTGCCTCACAGCTCACCTGCACCCCAGAAAAGAGCTCAGGAAAGGCCGTAATGCTCACACGACCCCAGTCATCTGGTAGTGCTTGTGGAATCATGCCCCCCAAGACAGGCATCCTTCGGTATGATCATTTTTAAGTTAAAAAAAATAGAGTATATGCTGCGTTTCCATTACGGACATTTCCAGAAAACAAAGTGGATAGTGCAGGCACAGCAGAGGGCTCCCAAGGGGCACCAGGAAAATCCGGGCTTGATCCTGGTGACGGGTTCAAGTGTGTGCACACGTGTGTGCACCTGCATGTGCCCAATGCGTCAAAGTGTACTCTTCAAACATGTGCATGTCTCTGCAGTAAAGCTGTTAACGTTGTCCCAGACGCGCAGCCCTCCCGGCCTGTTACAGAGCCGCGGGCCTGCAGGGCGGTGAGGAGACACCCGGCGGGACGGCAGCTTCCCTGTGCTCCGAGGCCCCTCGGCTGAGGGCGCAGAGCTGGGCACGGGCCTGAGAACGGGACCTGCCCCGCCGACATGCACACCCCCACCACGCGCCACGCCGCCACCACTTGCATGACACACACAACACCTACGCACCACACGTGTGCACCACGCCACAGCACACTGCACACTCGTGCACACCACGTACTCCCCCCACGCGAACCGCCCGTCAGCACCCTTATCGTTGCCCAGCGGGCCTCGCCTTGCCTCCCAGACACAGGCCCCAGGACAGGGTGCAGGGCTCCCCCCGCCCAGCAGGGCCAGGGCGCTGCCCGGGTGCTGGGGGAGGGAAGAGCCCGAGAGCGACACGGGGAGGATGGGGAGGACGGGGAGGACGGGGAGGATGGGAGGACGAGGGCTGTGGGCCTGCGGCTCCCAGGGCAGCGGCGGTGGGAGGTCGGGGCCACTTGGGCGGGTCGAGGCCCCCGGGCCACCTGTCCTGCGGGGGGACCCAGAGCCCTCTGCCACCCGCGCCTGGGCATTTCGATATCCCGACGATCCTTTTAAACAAACAAACAAAAATGAACGAGACTCGTATTTTACGTCGCAAACCCGACTCCGGCGAGGGTCTGAAGTGCTTGTTTTCCTGCTTCTGTAGAGCGGGGAGGTGAGAGTACCCTCCTCTAATTGACTCCTCACTGGAGAGCCGTTAACCTCGGAACCGTCTACCCGGGGAGCCGCAGCATCTCTGGGATATCATAATTTGAAGGATGGGTGTATGTTAGATTAAAAATCTTTCTGAGTTTGCTATTACCCTCTCTAAACACGGGAAGGCCCTATATTGAGGATCTCAGATTTGGTATAATTAACTTTTAAGGGCTTGAACCTGTCTGGATGTGTAATTTCTTCCCAGAACATTTGGGAGCTATTATGTAGCCCATGATATCATTAACATAATTATTGTCAGCATTTCACGGTGCAGTTTCTTCCGCGGATCGCCGAAGTTGCATGCATAATCGTTTCTCTCCTCTGCTGGCCACTCTCTGTACCCTGTTCTGCAGAAACTGCACGGCTTCCCACCTCCTGCACACAGGGCCCGCTCTGGGGCGTGCAGGGCGCTCCGGCCACGCGGGACATCGGGCCCCACGCCCCCACCTCCGAGACATGGCGTGTCCACGATCCGCGCTCTGGCCGACGCTGCACCTCACGGCTGAGTTGCAAGGTCCCTTCCACCCCCCGCCTGCAGAAAGTCCTCCAGGGTCCCCACACCATGGTTCACACACAAAAGGGGGGCTAGAACACGGCCGCCCTGACCCCAGATTCCTGCACATTCCCAGCGGAGCATCAGGATGACGGTCGTGTCCGGCCTGCCAAGAGCCGGGTTAAAGCCCAAGGTCAAAGTTCTGCAGGGTCTGGTAGTCCGTCTCCAGGAAAGGGAAGGGCCCTGTTGGCCGGGAAGGGCTGGACCCAGCTCCCACTTCCTCGGGGTCGTGGTTGGTGCCCAGACCACGAGCTCCTGAAACATGCACCACGCTCCACGGTCATGTTGGGAATCAGAGGAATGCGCTTGCAAAACTGGCAAAGGGGACAGAGCTGGGGGCCTATTTGCCAGGTGTTGTGCTAGGAATCGAGCTTATGTTTGGCCCTATTTGTGGATAGAAAATAAAAATCAGGGCAGCTCGGGTGGCTCAGCGGTTTAGCGTCACCTTCGGCCCAAGGTCTGATCCTGGGGACCCGAGATCGAGTCCTGTGTCGGGCTCCCTGCATGGAGCCTGCTTCTCCCTCTGCCTGTGTCTCTGCCTCTCTCTCTCTCTGTGTCTCTCATGAATAAATAAATGAAATCTTTTTAAAAAAAAGAAAAGAAAAATCATGTGATTACTTGCCCTTTGGAACATTTTCTATGACCCACTAGTCTTTCTCCAATTTGCAGTTTTGGGGATTCCTCCCCAGCAGGAAGGAAAAGCTGCTGTTAAGTACCCTGGAGGGTGTATGGGAGCTTTGGGTGACAAACGTTTATAAGGTAAATGAGGGGCACACAGGAGGAAGATGGACCACGTGGACAAAGCATTGCAGCCCAGAGTGAAATCCAGGGCAACAGGTGCTATGGGTTTGCCACCAACATGCCCCATCCCCCATTTGCTGGCTTGGGGGCACCTGCCTGGACTCCTGGCTGCACCCAGGCCCTGGGCAGTGTCTGTCTGGGAGCTTACACAGTGGTCAGCCCATGACGGCCTGGGGTGGGATTACAGAGTCCCGACCCTGAGGACTCCCTCGGGTACAGTCACCCTCCAGACCCCCTGCAGGATCAACGCAGGCTGGGCCTCCACCTGAACACCCCGCTTGCCCCCCACTCCCTGCCCTGCCCCACAAGTTACGGGCTTCTCTAGAGAGCACTTGCTTCGTAAACCCCATGCTCACATGCTGCATCTCAGGGTCTGCTTCTACAGATCTCAGCCTGGGTGTCCTGAAGCCTGCAGGGAACTTCCAGAACCGGGCACGAAGCCCAGAGTGGAGCAGCGGGAGAGGAGGTGCCCGTGACTCTCCATTTCCTGGAACGGGTCTGGGCCCAGTTACATTCTGAAGTGGGCGTTGTAAGCGGAGACGTGGCGCTGTGACCAGTTGGAAGCCCGGCACCTGGAGTCTGCGGCCCAGGCCTCCCCTAAGGCCTCTGCTCCCAGGACCCGGTCACCCGGTGTCACCAGCCTCATGCTGCTCGGCTGCACTTTGACCCGCAGCCCCCGAGAGGATGGAAGACCACAGTGAAAGTAGACATACCTGGTGCGTAAGGCATTGCAAAATAACAAATTACGACATTTCAGGTGACTACCCTGAGGAGAATGTTTCGGGCTGTATAATTAGGTCTGCAATTTGAGGGAGAGGGAATGGGCCGTGGGTGGGGCATTGGGCGCTCTGCTCGCAGGAGTGGTGCCCCCAGGTGCCAGGCTCCCGCGGGCCGTGCCGCAGAGGGCGGGATAGCCTAGCTGCATAGCCTAGCTGCTGCATAGCCAGCCCCCCGTCCCCCGTCCCTCGACAGGCAGCGGCTCGGCCACATCACGTGGTGCGGTGGTGGGAGCTCGAGCTGCGCCGGGGGCGCTCCCCCTGCGTGCCGGGTTCTCCGCACCTGTGCCAGGCCGAGGGTCTGTTCTTGATGGGGCCTGGGGGTGCACACCTGAGCGCAGAACCATTGTTGCAACGTGGGCAGGGGCCCCCCTCTCTACTGATGGGACAGCCGGGCAAGGGCGCCAACACCTGCCCATGCCCCGTGCCTCGCTGCGTGTCCCGGTGGCCACAGAGGCAGCGTGACCTGCCAACGCTTCTTCCTGCTTATATTTCAGGTCGTTCGGAGTGGCTTGGCCAGCAATCCAGGCAGACAAACAACTCCTCATTTAGCTTTCCCACCCTCTCTCCGTGGAGAAAACATTTCGGTTTCCTCTGGGTTGAGCACATTCTAGCGACAGCCTTTCCCACCAGACATCCAGCAGTTTTTTCCCAAGGCCCGACACTGCTGAGACAGAGGCTCTGAACCGTCCCACTTGCAGTCACTGGTTGGCTGTTGGCTCCTTTGTTTAATGTCCTTAATTTCTGGCTCTACTTCTTTTGTCTTCTTGTTATACCTTGTAATCATGTCTGATTATAGCTCTCGTACCAACGTTTTATATAAGCTCGTCTCTAACGTTTACAGGCAATCTGGTTACTTCCATTGCTTAAAACATGTCATTGCCTCATCCGGCTGCTGGAGGCCCCTCCAGCTCGTGTTCTGGGCATTTAATTTCCAGGAAGGAGGGTGTGGGGCCCCCTGGGATCCCCGAGGGGACAGAGCCATGTTCTTCCTGTCAGCCCTTGTCCTCATCCATTTGGACTTGCTGGCGTCGGCGGCAGAGAAGAGAGCATCCATCTGGGCCCACGAGAGCTGTGAAGCCAGAGCCAGGAGAGCAAGCGGTATCGACCCCAGTCACCCTGCCCCTTACCAGGGCTACCACCTGTCTGCCCCTCCCTGAGCACCCAGATTTCCCTTGAAGGGTCTCGGGCTTCATTTCCACCCCCTAGAAGTGGCGTGTGTTGGGAGCATCCCCCTCTCCCACAGGCTGCAGAGATGCAGCAGGAGGCAGCTCACCGGGCAGGTCCTGAGTGGGTCATTCCTATCTCCCAGGCAATGTCCTAAGCCCTAACTCTCAGGCCATTCTTCCCCAAGCCCACAGAGACGACAGCACTTTTGTACACATTGTGCAGAGAGGAAAATAAGGCTTCGGAGATGTAGCTGGGGGGCGGGTGTTGGTGCTGCGAGGAGAGAGACAGGCTGTAGGACGCCGTGGACCGTGGCTGCGTTCCCTTATTGCGGGGGCTGTGCATCAGTGACCAACTGTGGCCTAGCATATTGCTTGGAAACCGAGCAGGTCGAAACAGCAAATACTTATTACCTCACAGAGTTTCCGAGGGTCGGAAGTCTCGGAGCTGCTGAGCTGGGTGGTTCTGGGTCAGAGGCTCTCATGGGGTTTCAATCAGGCTGCCAGCTGGAGCCGCGGTCTCATCCGAAGGCTCAGCCAAGCCTGACGCTCCCACTGCTGAGCTCATGCGCACGGTCGTCCACAGGGGGGCTCGCTGCCTTGTCCTGCCGGTTTCCCCCGAGCAACAGATCCAAGGAGGTGAGAGAGAACGGAATCGGAACGGAAGCCCCAGTGCCTTAACATCTGACCTTAGAAGTGATGTGCCACCACAGCCAGGCACTTGGACCCACCCTGGTACACGGAGGAGGTGGCTGTGGGGGAGGGGGCAGGCACACAGGGGGCCCTGGGGGAGGCAGACAGCCACAGGCCACCTCCTGCTTGGTTTGGAAAGGGTGGGAATCCCCGAATTCAAAGTATAGCTAAAGATGATCATGTACGGGGCATCGCATCACCTTGTCTGTGGCACGGGCGTGGGTCATGCTGACTGCTCGTCCCCCCAGCGAAGTGAAGTGGGCCTCGCATTCTACAAGAAGGGCCAGTGTGGTCCAGTGACTCGCCCCCCAGGGAGCCCCGCCTGGCTCAGGATTCTCCGTGACAATAGCAGGCACCTCCCCATCAGGCAGGCTGTAAACTGGAGGATGCGGCCCCAGCCCAGGTGGGAGGCTGCGCTGGGTGGGGCCTGAGTGGTGACCACGCTCCAGGCCTCCGCATCCTCCTGGCTTCACATGTGGGCTGAGGTCTCGGCGCAGGCATGGGAGTTGCTGTGCCTGAGAAAGAGAAGGACCAGGGTCCCACGCCAGAGGAAGTACGCCCAGCCTTGGTGGGATCCCCAAAGAGAAGCTCCCATCCCAGACCCCAGGAGCACGTGGCTTCAGGGGCTGACTGGTTCCCAGGAAGGCCCCTGGGTGAGGAAGAGGGCTGCCGCCGCCGGCATCCCCGGAATTACAGAGCCGTGGGTGTTTGTGGGCAGGGATCTCCCCGTCAGGCTGCCCAGCCCTCCATCAGCAGATAAAGAGGCCGTGCTCCAGAAGTTTAAGGAGATGCTCTGGCCCCATGAACGGTGAGGACAGATCTTCGTGAAGACCAGGCAAAGGTAAGGGGGCCGTGGCTGACCTCACGCCCTTGCACGCGGCGTCCACTCATCCCCGGAGCCTCCAGGATGGGCACTGACATCACCTGCATTCCACGATGTGGGAACTCAGTCTCAGAGGTGAACAAATTGCCTTTCGCCTGCGCAGCCCTACACCACCCGCCCCCGGAGGGTTTTCCCACATCCCAGCTCCATCTCCCAGGCTGGCTCTCTCAGAGGAGAAATCTGCTCTGCCAATGTGACCAGTAGAGATTCTTTCCCTGGGTTTATTTTCTCTTGACCCACAGCTTCAATGAAGCGCATTTTGAAAATTGCCAGCCTGTTTCCACTGGATTCAAGGAAAGAGAGGCCCTGGGAGAGAGCGTTAGGGGGCCAGGAGGTCCCATCCGTCGTGCGGGAGACTCACCTGCATCTTGGGTACCGAAGGCGTGGGGAGGTGAGGCCCACCTCGGCCGAGGCTGGGAGGGTCTTCACTGGCCTCCGGGACTGAGGACAAGGAGAGGACGGGCCTCTGAATCGGTTTGGACAAGCTGCAGGACAAGGGAGCACCAGGAGCGGGGGCCCGAGGGCCTTCCAGGCAGGAGTGGGCTCCCCAGGCTACACAGAGGATGGTCCACGACGGGGGCAAAGAAGAGGTTAGAAACTCCTTTAGATGTGAGCTCCTTGTTTCCATTCTCCCTCTGTGTCCTGACAACATCACGGTGCACACTGTACGAATCCACCAATTAAAATTAAGATGAAGTGTATTTTAAAACTATTTTCTATGGGACACTGGCGTGGCTCAGTGGTTGAGCATCTGTCTTCGGCTCAGGGCGTGACCCTGGAGTCCTGGGAGCCTGCTTCTCCCTCTGCCTGTGTCCCTGCCTCTCTCTCTGTGTCTCTTGTGAATAAAGAAATTAAAAAAAAATTTAAAAACCCCATTTTTTTTTTATAAAAATGCAACAGTTTGGAGATCATTTTAGGACCAATCCTGGCCCAGAAGGAGACTGTCATATCTGGCTCTTTATTTCCATTTTAGAGGTGCTCTGAAGTTACATTCAGGACAAAGGAAAGCAGCTGGGAAGGTCCAAGAGCAGGGCACAAACATTTAAACACTGTCCGGCGGCCGGGCACACTGCCAGGTGCACCCATCTGTCTGCTCACTGATAAAGTGGGTAGTATCATTGCCTCTATTCCGCCCATCAGAAAACTGAGTAACTCCTTCAAGAGACATGGGCTCAGTGCTACTAGGGGTGCTGGGTACTTCTAGGGAGTGCTGGGTGCTGCTGGGCATTCTGGGTGCTGCTGCTAAGGGTGCTGGGGTTCTGGGTGCTATTGGAGGGGGTCTGATCACTGGGATCACTCCCAGCACTCAGCTGCACTGAGCAGCTCCCTGAGAGGGATGCTGGGTACTTTGAGGGAGTGCTGGAAGGTTCTGGGTGCTACTGGAGGATTCTGGGTGCTGCTCAGAGTGGTGCCAGGTGCTGCTGGGCAGTTCTGGGTGCTGCTGAGAGGTAATGCATGCTCCTGGGAGTTCTAGGTGGCATTAGGGATTCTGGGTG
Source organism: Canis lupus familiaris (assembly GCF_011100685.1). Taxonomy (NCBI): domain Eukaryota; kingdom Metazoa; phylum Chordata; class Mammalia; order Carnivora; family Canidae; genus Canis; species Canis lupus. The sequence goes on along the minus strand of NC_049246.1, from coordinate 50,041,682 downwards.
CTACTGAAGAGTTCTAAGAGGGGTTCTGCTACTTCTAGGGAGTGCTAGGTGCTGCTGGAGGTTCTAGGTGTTGCTGGGGGGTTCTGGGTGCTGCTGGAGGGTTCTGGGTGCTGCTGGGGAGTTCTAGATACTCCTGGAAGGTACTAAGTACTGCTAAGAGGGATGCTGGGTACTTCTAGGGGGTGCTGGGTGCTGCTGGGGGGTTATGGATGCTGCTGGAGGATTCTAGGTGCTGTTGATAGGGGTTCTGGGTACTTCTAGGGAGTGCTGGGTGCTGCTGGGGGGTGCTGGGTGCTGATGGGGGTGCTGGGTGCTGCTGGAGGGTATGGATCCTGCTGGGGGCTTCTAGGTGCTGCTGGGGGGTGCTGCATGCTGCCTGGCTCCGCGTGTCAGATTTTCTTAGTTTTCAGCCCCGAGGCCTTTGCCACTCCCTGGGGGAGCCACAGAAGGACCGCAGGAGGGAGGGAGGGCAGCACGGAAGGAGGGTCTGCTGGCCTCAGGACGGAGGGGATCAAGTGCAGCCCTCGCCGTCAGGTCCATTCCAGATGAAGCAAGGTGCACAGCACTGATTTCCTGTTCGACTGAAGCGAACCCTCACCTGGACGGCCTTTTATCTGGGGCCCCTATGGCACCCACAGGTGGGGTGAGGCCCCAAAGTCAGCGGCGGTGCCCCCCGTGTTCCCTCGGAGCCCCGTCCCACGGCCCCTGTGAACCCGACTGCTGCGGACGAGCTCCTGGGCCTCCGCCTCACCCGCTCTGTCCAGTTCAGCCCCTGCGGGAAGCGTCTCCACATGGCCCAGACGGCGGGGATCATGGACGGACAGGCGTGGGGTGGAAACGCACAGCCCCTCAGTTCCTGGCCGGGGCACCTCTGGGTCCCAGGACTCGCCACGGGCTTCGGTCCCATCACCCCCTGGGCCTTGTGACCCCCCAGAGGGCTGCTGCCCGTGTCCCCGCACCCGCTGGAGGAGCCACCCACAGCTTTCCCCACTGGGCCCTCCGCGGGGCGCCCAGCTAGGCCACGACCCCCCACACAGGCAGCCGAGCGCACTCACAGGCACGTCACCTGGGGGCTGGAGGCCTCACAGGTGGGGCAGGGCCGTGCGCCCACGGGCACGCGTGAGGTGCCAAGCGAGAGCCCCATGACCCGGGCTGCGGGCTTGGCCGTGGGCTCCGCGTGGCTGCCTCCCACCGCTGTTCCCTCCCCGGCTCGCTGCTTCCCTGTTTCTCGGTCACCCGCCGTGACTCCCCCGTCCCCCACTCCCCTGAACGCTGTGCGGGGGACGCCGCAGGTGACAGGCCTGGTGCTCCTGGGGGTGGCCACTCGGGGTCTCCTGAAACAAATGATTCACAAACCTGGTACTTAGACGTCCTTGGCCTTGAACTATGGACGGACACTCGTGACCCAGCAGCGTCCTGAGCCCGCGGAGGGAGGATGCGACGTGCCCCGAGCCTCCCGCGTGGCCCCGCATCGGGTCCCCGTGCCGCCGAGGTCGCGGCTCAGGTGGGATGGCAGCCCCTTACAAGTTTAATAGAGCAACTTTAAGGACGGAGGCGCTTCTCCAGGGGTCGCAGCCCGCCAGCCGAGGACAGCGCGCGGGGACACGAGGACGGCGCGGCCGTGGCGGTGATTGATGCTGCCCTCTGCGGTGCGCGGCGTTGTTGAGCTAATAGGAGAATTACAGCTCTCTGAGTCTCCATAACAGGTCTCATTAAACCTAAGCAAACATTTGGTACTTAGGAGCTCCGCATTACAAATCTAATTAAGACTCCATAAAATAAAATAACTCAAGTCTGCATTCAACCATTCCATTATCTCGCACGGTATATGATTGCTGCTTTATTAAACAACAACAAAGAGAGACAAGTTCCAAATGGATCTGTCCGTGTGTTTGGGAGCTGGCGAAACAATGGGGAGCTCAATCACGCCTCACAATGGGCCCCGTCTTCCCGGGGTTCTCAGCTGCTGTGAGCCTTGCGCTCACCACGCACATGCCACGGGCCGAGGCTGGATTCCGGGTGGGCGCTGGGCTGGGTGGGCTGGGCCGCGGGAATTCCCGGCCCCAAAGGGCTTCACGGATGGGGGAGCGGGGTCGCGTGTCCTGCAGGGAGCGCAGGGCGGGGGCCCCCGGGAGGACGCCCGAGCACGCTGGAGCGCCGGCGGCCTCCAAGCAGTCACAGGTCGTCCAGAGCACCGGAGGCTCCTGAGCGCAAGGCCTTCCTGCCCTCCGCGGGGACACGGGACGCGGGGCGGCTGCCGGGGCTCCTGCCCCCAGGGCCGGCCTGGCTCACCGCTGCCTCCCCGGCTCCAGGCACCGCTAGCGGGTATTCACTAGGTTCACAAAACAAAATGCGTGAAACCTGAAATCCACTTCACACACGTCTTCACCCGATCCGAGCTGCCCCCCTCTGGCTCTTGCCGACGGGGGCCCTGTAAGCGGAGGCCCATGGCTGGGTGCCCTGCAGTTCCCACGGGGAGTGCGGCCCCACATGCCGCTGGCTCCGGGCCCTGAAGCACCTGCAGAGGGGGGCCTCTCCTCGCCGGCCCCGCGGGGGACCCCAGCTCTCCTGGGGGGGGGGTGGCTACACAGGTGGGCTGCGGGGAGAGAGCCGGCGGCGTTCTTTACCGTGAGGACGCACAACCAGGAGCGCCGGTTCCCTCTCCCGGGCTCACGTCCCCGCCAGGGGACAGCGGGACAGGTTATGGTGCCTCCGCCAGGCGCCCTGAGGACAAGGCTTTACACCCACCTGCGCCCCCTCCCCGCCTCGGGAAGACGAAGGAGCTGTCGCGTAGAAACGGCATTTTACAAATAAAAGTTTACATTTGGTGGGAAGTGCTTTTCTGTGAAAAAACAGAATGAAGCTTTAAATGGATAAACAATCGACCAGGAGCTGGGATGACAGGGGTTCTAACAGCCCGTGGGTAAGCGGCCCGGCCGGCCCCACCGGCAGCTCAACACAGAGCCATGTTCCCAGAGTTAGGGACTTGGTGGGATGAGCACTGACTTGGTGCTACACTAATCTGTTGACAAATTGAATTTAAGGTTTTTAAAAAATGTAAAAAAAGTAATAAATAAAAACTCACAATTGAGCAAAAATAAATAAAAATAAATAAATAAAATAAAATAAAATAAGGCAGCGAGCACACGGTTTGGTACAGAAAACATCTGCTGACGCCGTATGGCTGCCTGCGTCAGCCCAGGGGTTCCCTTGTCTGAAAACACAAGGTGAGTCCCGTTTTGAGGGGCTGTGGTTGAGATTAGCAAAGCGGCCAGATTTGCCATGGTTCTTTCTCAGTCGCAGCCGCCGGCGTCCACTCCGGCTGGTTTGAATAAGGTGTCACACTCGGGGAAGCCTGAAATGGAAGGACCCGTTGTACCAGCAGATCCCGGAGGAGGGAGGAGGGGGCCACAAGGGAGGAGCACCGGGGAGCAGGCTCAGTGGGAGACAGGGACCCCAGAGAGCCCGGGGACATGGGCGGCCAGTGCCTCCTCGGGGTCAGCGGGGAGGAGGGGGAAGCCCTGGAACGTCTCAGGGTGCACTGGAATGTCCCCCGGTCACGGTTAGGGGCTGGGGTGGAGAAGCGGGGAGGCCTTCCACCTTGGCGTGCCTGGTCACTCGGGCAGGGAGCTCACAGCACGTCGGTGGGGAGGGTCGAGGCAGCAGAAAAATATGAAGTCTCAAAAACATGCAATGCAGAAGGAAAATCTGAACTCTGAGCCGCTAGAAGAGGACAGACTTACCTGCCATTCACCGATGTATCCGCCAGATGTGCATTCAGTGCCCGTGGTGTTCCAGGAGGGATTGCAAATGCTGGGGGCACGGTACGGATAAAGTGAGCAAGATCCTTGGAAAGGATCGTAAATCAGGTGATGGCAAGCTGGGTAGGTAGATAGTCTGATAGGTAGGAAGGCAGGTAGTGATAGATGGATGAATGCATGCACATATACATAGCAGATAGGCAGGTGACGGGTAGAAGGATACGTACATGCCACTTACAGCGTTGGTAGATGGATGGTAGGTGGTAGGCGATGGGCAGGTAGGTAGGTACATACACCTGCATAGATACGTGTATAGGTAGGCAGCAGATAAGAGCTGGATACACAGAGGGATGGCGGTGGGTGGATGATACGTACATGCCACATACGGAGTTGGTAGTCAGATGGTAGGCGGTAGGTGATGGGCAGGTGGATGACAGATCGGTCGATCGATAGACGCCTATAAGAGAGAAGGAGAAGCCGGGGAGAGATCTGTGAGGAAGCGGCAAGATCGGATAATGCAAATACCGTAGCTCTGCTTAGCTATCGTAGAAAAGATCCGGATAAAACCTCTGGCGAAACAACGGGTGCACCCAGGTCTGAGTGATGATGGGAACAGGGCACGCAAAGAGGAAACAGGAGCATCCTGGACGGGGGCCGAGTTAATGCAAAGACCCTGAGGTGGAGAGAAGCAACTTGTGTTCCTAACTCAATACGTAAGACGGCCTTTCCTGCCCAGACCGGCCGGGCCGCAGGGCCAGGGGACACGGAGGGGCCAGCGGACGGGCAGGACCTGAGAAGAGACCCCAGACCCGTGGGAGATGTTCCCAGGAAGGCGTCACAGTTCCCGGTGGGGGGGCGGGGGGGGGGGGACTGAACATCAGCCTGGGATCAAACCAAATCGTGTCCGTCTTTTACTGCTGTGGCAGTCTGCTCCGGGCGCCGCGGCACAGACACGCTCGTCTCTTCGTAACTGGCTTCAAGGCCCGCTGGCTCAACGTGGACACAAGACAAGAAGCCCGGCCCTGAGCCGCCTGACCGGGGGCTTCGCCACCGCCGGCGCTCGCAGAAACCCAGCAGACAGTGCAGCCACTCGCCAGCTTGAGTCGTGATCGAGGGATTTTCAGACATTTCGGTAAATGTCACCATTTCCGAGTTAGTTTTCTGTGCCAGGAAAGCCCAGTGCCAACATGGGCAGTTCCAAACAGCACAGCCATCTCGGCATTCTTGGGGTGTGCAGTCTCCTCGTGGAAGTGAGCACGAGTGCCCTCCTCACCCACCAGGACCCACCGCTGTGGATTTCCGCAGGTCACGTGAGGTGCGTCTGGAGGGCAGAGGCCGGAGCAGGATCTTGAGTTTTCACTCACTGATGGCCACTGGGGCCTCGGCCTGCCTCGCGGGGAAGGCAGCACGTAGGGCTGGGGACTGAATGGCGTGGATGTCCGTGAGTTGGACAAGCGTCCAAGCAAAGCGTTACGGCAATGCCAGTCTCCGTGGACTCCAGTTTCAGAGCTCTGGGGCTGCCCCACTTTGGTGGGAACTAGCCAAGAGTTGCGGGAAGCTTCCTGAACCCAAGAACGACACACAACCTCCTGACTGGCACCCGGACTATGGCCCAACCACGTAATACCACTCGCCCTCCCCCAAAACCGTGTGCCACACCAGCCTTCATGTAGACTGCCCATCCCTGCTCTCTCCACCTGCACCCTCTAGGGCCACCCGTCATGGTCCTCTCAGGCCCCGTCTCCCGGGGGTTGCCCTCTGCCGTGCTGTCTTCCTCAATTTAAGAGCTTTAAGATGCAGACATCATCACGCAGTGAGCCGCGCAGAGCCCGCTCATACCGGAGCCCAGACCTCATCCTGGGCATGGCCACCGGGCTCCTAGAGCGGGCCCTGGCATGCTGGCTGGCTGTCCACCTCTCTATAAATATTGGCGGTTGACCCCGTTGTCCATCACCGCAGCGCCTCCCAGAGAGCCTCCTTCACGGTGGTTCGCGTTGTCGGCTCCATAGAAGACTCTGCGGTGGAAACCACAGCCCACTGGGGCCATTTCCTTGAACGTGGACAGGCTGGACAACAGGTCCTTCCTTCTACAAACCGCATGTTGGAAATTCAGAGATGAAGTTCGCTTGAGACTTTCTCTGCTTCTACTCCGTTGGAGCTGCAGATGCTTCCAGCTGGCGGAGCATGGCTTGAGGCTCATTCAGCGCGTCTGGGCTGCTGCAACAGGATGGCCCTGGCTGGCAAGCTAAATGGACATTTAGCTCTCTTCCTAGTTCTCGAGTCTCGGAAATCCACAATCAAGGGGCCAGCATGGTCGGGTCTGGGAGCCGATGCCTTCCACTGAGCCCTCACACGGTGCAAGGGACCTGGGATCTCTCCTCTCTGTGACACTAATCCCTCTCAGGGGGATCCACCCTCACGCCCCACCCCCCAGCACCAACACCATCATCACCACTCTGGGGACTAGGAGCCAACATATGAATTTGGGAGGACACACTCAGATTACAGCAGGGGCCATGTCGAGAATGTCATCTGGGGACGGTGAGGCCAGGGCGAGACTCTAGACCCAGTGTCCACTGTGTGTGGGTGTGGCTGGTCCCTGGTCTATGGGAACATGAAGACCGCCATCACACTAGCACCCCTTCCTGTTGGTCCCTGCACGTGACCCAGACAACCTTGGCCTTGTCCAACGTTCTGTGCCAGAAAGACAGAAAGTGAGGGAAGGGAAGCTCTGTGTTACATAGCAGGTCCTGGGGAAATAGCTCCAATGCCCAAAAGTGATTCACTTGGAGAATGGGTTAGCTTGCGCCCCAGCCATCGAGGTGTCCTGAGGAACTGTCCCTCTGTGATGTGAGGGGTCACACACTAATACTTGAGCTACGTGTCACTCTTGACCTGTTGTAGGACTGTGGTTTTGAAGCACAGCCAAGGAACAGTGAGCCGGAGGGTGGCAGGCTGGACCACCTGGCACCTCTGCCCAGGCTGGGGATGCAGGGAGGGAGAAAGGGAGGACAGAGGCCACCTGCAGGGCCTCCTCCACCCCAGGCACAGGTGAACACACACATGCACACACATCCATCCTTGGGGGGCCAGGGGAGACCCAGGCATCAATGCAGTCCCAGGCTATTGCCCAACCCCACCAAGGACTGTGGCCAGTAACTTGGGAAGCCCTTGTACCCATTGGGGAGGGGGCAGGTGAGTTTTTCTTCACACACGGGGTCGGGGGCCGACAGCTACTGACACTTGCCTGTACTTTGATCCTTGGTTCTGGAGAAAAGCAAGGTGTCCTGAAATAACCGAATTCCTGTCTACCAGCCAGACAAAGCCATGGGAGACCCTGAGTGGGGGTGGAGGTGGGCCTGGCAGCCATCCTGGGGAAATGAGCCAATGTCCCACCTGAACACACACCCTCCTTCTCGTGCAAAGAATCTAGCACTGGGCACACTCTGGTCCTAGAGTGATATTCTTTGGGACCCTGTATTCCCATCATCAAAGTGAGCATAATAATGATAGTTCTCCAAATGCTTATTATAAGAAATGGGCAGACAATTTATATCCCAGAGCTGTGAAAACTATCAAGGACAAATAGCGGTTGTGGTTCACCCCAGAAATTCAATCAATGTTGAGAGGTCATTTATCAAAACATCGGGGAAAACAGCGTGCAGTTGGAGTTTGCCAGGTACCAAGTTCTGGGGAGAGTTAGAGGCATCAGCAGGAGAGTCTCTTCCCTCCAGGAGGTTCTGCACACACCAGAAGTTCTGCACACACCAGGAGAATCTTTACATCCTAGGAGGGTCTGCACACCCCAGAGGGAGGTTTGCACACCCCAGGAACGTCTCCACATACCAGTAGGTTCTGCACACATCCGGAAGATCTCCATACCCCCAAGAAGGTCTACATACACCAGGGGGGTCTGCCCACACCAGGCACTGGAATGGAAGAGACCTCAGAGGTCCTGGGTGTTCTTCACTCCTTGATTCAACAGAGATTGCTAAGTGCATCCACCTGTGTTTGGCAAACAGAACTGCTAAGACAGGAACCCCTCCCCAGGGATTGTCTCTGTCCCCTGAGGCTACTGTAACAAGTACCACGCACTGGGTGGTTCCAACAACAGAAATTTAGTTTGGTCAGTTCTGGAGGCCAGACGTTGGGGTGCTGACAGGGTTGGTTCCATTTGAAGGTGTCAGAATCTGCTCCAGGCGCCTCTCCTTGACTTGGAGACAGCCATCTTCTCCCAGTGTCCTCACTGCCTCTTCCCATAAGGACACCAGTCGTGTCGGATTGGAACCCATCCCAGTGTCCTTGCTTTAACTGGATTATCTTTGCAAATAATTATCCCCAAATAAGGTCACATTTTGAGGTGTTGGGGGTTAAGACGCCAACATATGGATTGGGGGAGACACAATTCAGCCCATGACAGGGATGCCAAGTCAAGTGTGGAAGACAGAGCCAGGCAGAGGGAAGCCAGGAACTGTGGGGACTCAGAGTGGCTGAGGACAGGCTGGCATCCCCAGAGGAGATGGTCTTTGACCTGATGGCAAAGAGAAGGTGGACATGGTTACTGGGAAGAAGTACCTGGCAGGGGGAAAGTGTGTGTGAGTCCCAGAGACACAAAATGGATGAAATACAGAGAATCAGCCATGTAGACAGGGGCGAAGGGGACCCAGCCCTCTCCCACCACACTCCCCTGCCTGCTCCAAACAAACTCTGACAACTCCTGGGATTCACACACCGTCCAGGCACTGAATGAACCAATACCCAGCAGGTAGGAGGTGGGAACAGATGCCAAGTATTTAAAGGTTGATATACAAGGTCTGGTTCAGAAATGTTTGGAGAGGGTGGTAAGAAAGAGGACCAAGAATGACTCTCATGTTGGAAAGATGTAGTGTGAGGTTCAGGAGGGAGTGAAAAAGGTGACCACAGTTGAGCCTGGTTGAAGGCATCTGGGGAGTCATATCAGGCTGACACAGAGCAAGGTCAGGCGCACAATGTAGAAAGTGTGTTACCAGCATTTAAAAGCCACTGAAAATCTGAGCTTGGTGAGAGCACCAGGAGATTTGTTTTGTCGTCCACTCATTCCTTGTTCACGCGGTTACTATTCAAAGAGAATCTGTTGCATAGAGAAGTTGGGGAGACCTTGCCAGCCCTCACATGGCATGGAGCTGATGGGAGAGCCTGGGTTTGACAATGGCCCTTGAAAGGTGTTTTGGTGTCAGAGCTGGCCACTGTAGGTGTGAGGGGAAGACGGCTCCCGCCAGCTATCCCCCAAGACCAAAACATCCAGAATAATGTAAATGTCCTCCCAGTAGAGAAGAGATAAGTTACCTGCGATGAGCTCAAACATCAGAATGCTACCTTGCAGCGCTAATTCCAACTAAACTCACCAATGTGGATGGATCACCAACAAATTGTGGGAAGTCAGAAAGCATATATTCGGTGTGGTTCTATTTATATGAATTTTTAGAATGCACAAAACTAAACACATGCTGTCCAGGGGCATATAAATAATGTAGTAAAACAAAATGAAACACATAGGGGATTATATAGAATTCAGGGCGACAGTCACCTCTGGGATGGGGGAAGAAAGAGCCCTGCATCTGCACATGGAGGGGCTCCAGGACTTAATCTGGGGGTGGTTCACAGATGTACAACATATTATAATTATTTCTTGCACATAGATGTTAAATATTCTTTCATATCAATTCAATATTTAAACTGAAAAACAAATTGATAAATATTCCCACAAATGCCTACCTAATGACACAGCACGATGGGAGCTACAAAGGAAAAGAATAGGATGTAAGAGAATGACAAGTTGCTATTTTTCCATCAGGGAACAGGGAAGGCCGCTAAGGAGTCACATGGAGCCCAAGAGTTGAAGGAGGAAAGGCACTGACCTTGAGAAAGGCAAAGGAAGGCACATACCAGGGAGAGGGGACAGTACAGGTCCAATCCTTGGAGTGGAGAATCTGGGGAGCTAGGGCATCATGAAGAGATTGTGGAGATGACACTGGGCAAGGAGGCCATGCCAATACCCTGAGATTTTATTCTAGGATATGGGGAGCCATTGGCAGATTTTAAATAGGAGGAGGCATGACCCCAACTCATAATTCTGCAAGGTGTAAGCAGTCAGCTGTAGAGGCAAAACAAGATTCCACCATAGAAAACCTAAGTATGAGCAAAGAATTGCTTTTGACTGGTCCCAGGAACGTATATGTTAGCATCCCACATCCAAATGCTAGTAGACGACAATGTGGTGGGGAAATCCTCTCTACCATGTATTCAACAAGAGTGGAACTCTTGTTGGTTATGCAAATATTAAATTGTAATCACATTGCCAATACTAGTCAGGGTGGATGCCAAATCGGGGTGGACACATGCTCTAGCCTTTAGCCAAGAACAGTAAGCCTCGAAAGATGACTTGCTCATGTCCAATGCCTGCATCAAATCAACAAGCCCTTTGAGCAGATCCCTCTGCAATGGCTAAGCCAAGATAAAACTAGAATAGAGTGGGTCAAGAAAGTACACCTCAGATACACTAATTCTCCTCCTCACCTTATAGAAGGGGAAACTGAGGCCTACTGAGGCAGTGAGATCTTCCCAGTGTTGCCTGGGGAGATGGCAAGGTGGTGAATAGCAGATTTTAATAGTGAGGAACAAGTACCGTAGATGGGAAGCTTTACCTGCTAAGTATAGACATGCAAATAAAACTCATCATTAAACCAAAGGTATCAATGGCATGAATCTCAGGGGCAGGGATGTTCTGGGTGTCTCCACTGTAAAGCCTCTTTTCATGTCATCTCGCCCCTGGACAGTAAAATATCATATGCTCTGGAGTTGACAAAAAGATAAATGTGCTTTGGGAACAACTGATATTGGTTTTAACAATTTCTTAAGCCAAAAAACACAGGCCAGCACAGGAAATGTGAATTCAAAAGCCAACTTCTGGCTGTGACAGAGCTGATTTCAGTCTAACCATCCTGATTCATGGAGGCCAACACCTGCCTGAAAGCTGCTATTGGAAGTTCCTGGAGAACAACCAAAGCAGTCAGGGCATCAGGGGTCAAGGTCCTGGAAGGAAGGGAAGTGCATGGAGGTGAGCCCATGGTGAAGCCCCTTCCCTCTCAGGTATGGTTGCTGGGTGGCAGCACAGGCCATGCAGAGGGAAGTGTGGGCTGGAACTTGCAGCAGTTTAGAAATTTAACTGGAGTTTGAGACAACCAAAACAATCACAGCATGAGCACAAGATCCAGAGGAAAAAGAATCACACAGAAGTGAGCTCAGAAAGCTGCAATTTTCCTTGAGACTTTTTCCAAAACCCAAGATGCATGACTCAGGTTGAAACCTCAAGAAACCAGTCAGAGAAAAGAAAGAAAGAAAGAAAGAAAGAAAGAAAGAAAGAAAGAAAGAAAGAAAGAAAGAAAGAAAGAAAGAAAGCCAGTCAGAGAGCAGCTTCTATGAGGTTAAAGGATTGAGCTGGGATTATAGAAGTCTCATGGAACTGAGATGATAAAAATTGTTCAGGTCCACCAGAGGGGAGGGGCTCCAGCAACAACCTAGGCCCTCAGTCGAGGCACTAGAAATAAGGGCAAATTGCAAATGGAGGAGTCTTACGTAGGTAATGGTGATCCTCCTAAACTCATCTGTCTGGAAGAAGAAGAAGAAGAAGAAGAAGAAGAAGAAGAAGAAGAAGAAGAAGAAGAAGAAGAAGAAGAAGGAGGAGGAGGAGGAGGAGGAGGAGGAGGAGGAGGAGGAGGAGGAGGAGGAGGAAAATAATTTGTGGAAAACAATAACATCATTCAATAATTCAATAATGAGCTTATAATTTTTCACAAATAATATTTCACATTCAATCAAAAATTACAAGCATGCATAGGCCCAAATGAGAGGAAAGTAAGGAAAAAATATGGTTCACAGAAACAATGTCACAGGTGATCCAGGCATTTGACTTATCTAGAACAGAATTTAAATAAATATGATTAAGATATTCAAGGAAGGGAATCCCTGGGTGGCTCAGTGGTTTAGCACCTGCCTTTGGCCAAGGGCATGATCCTGGAGTCCCGGGTTTGAGTCCCATGTCAGGCTCCCTGCCGGGAGCCTGCTTCTCCCTCTGCCTGTGTCTCTGCCTCTCTCTGTGTATTTCATGAATAAATAAATAAAATCTTTTAAAAAAAAGATATTCAAGAAAACAGGTGAAAAATTAATTTCATCAGAGAACTTGAATCAATAAAAAAATACTCAATTGGAAATCTTAGAACTGAAAAAAAATAACATAATAACTGAAATTGAAATTTCATAGATTAATTTAAAAGCAAATTAGATGTAGCAGAAGAGAAGATTAGTAAAATGGAATAGATGCTACTGGAAGATATTTCAGATTGAAGCATAGAAAAAAGAGTGGTTGGAAATGTGAAGGGAGAAAATGAGTCATATGGAACACAGCAGAAAAGTCTACCATACATGTAATTGGATTTCCAGGAGGACCTATGACATGGATATTGGAGCAAGAGAAATATTTGAAGATATACCTACTGAGAGTTTTATAAAGTGATAAATAACTCTAAACAGGAAAAAAACATACAAAAATAAACCTACACACATCATAGTAAAACTGCACAGAAACAAAAACAAAAGAGGAAAAACACCGAGAATAAAAAGATATATTACTGTCATAGAAGCAATAAGATTGGGAGGTATTTTTCCACAGACATTATTGAAACCAGAATGTGATGGAACAACATCTTTAAAATGCGAAAAGAGGGTCACCTAGGTGGCTAAGCGGTTGGACATCTGCCTTCCACTCAGGGCATGATCCCAGCATCCTGGGATCGAGTCCCGCATTGGGCTCCCCACAGGGAGCCTGCTTCTCCCTCTGCCTGTCTCTGTCTCTCTCTGTGTGTCTCTCATGAACAAATAATAAAATCTTTTTTAAAAGTTTTTTTAATCAAGAAATAAAATGCTAAAAGAAAATTACTGCCAACAAAAATTCTATATCTATGGCAAACATCCCTCAAAAAAAAGAGGATATATTAAAAACTTTTCAGACAGGCAAAAACAGAGAATTTATTGCCAGCAGACCCTCAAATAAACACTGTAGGAAGTTGTCAGGCAGAAGGACAATAATGCCAGGCGGAAATATGACAATGCCAGAAGAAACTAGAAAGTGCTTATATTTAGATTAAACCTAAAGGATCATTGGGTGTTTAAAACACTAATAGAAATGACCTGTAGGGTTTAAGAATAAGTGTTTAATTAAAGTTCCTTATAACTATAGTGCCAAAGTTGAGAGGAATAAGCAGGATTAAACTGTTGCAGAGTCTTCACATTGTCCACAAAATGATAAACCTTCTAATTTAAGGTTGAATCTAATAATGATATGTCAAGGATGCATGCTGCAATCTCTAGGGAAACCACTGAAGAAAAATAAAAAGTGTAAGTTACTAAAAAGTTAAGTCAAAAACTAGAATGATAAAAATGATAGATCAATTCAAAAGAAAGTAACAAAGAAAAAATGATAAAGAACAAATCGCATTAATAACATTCCAATAGCAAGATGGTAGATTTTTTTTAAAGATTTATTTATTTATCTGAAAAAGAGAAAGCGCAGAGAGAGAGAGAGAGAGAGAGAGCCCAAGCTAGAGGGAGAGGCAGAGGGAGAGGGAGAAGCAGACTTCCTGCTGCTTGAGCAAGGAGCCCAGGGCAAGGCTCCATCCCAGGACCCTGAGATCATGACTTGAGCTGAAGGCAGACACTTAACCAGCTGAGCCACCCAGACTCCCCACAAGATGGTAGATGTAAACCTAACATAGCTGCAGTGACATTAAATGTAAATGGACTATATTCTCTATTTAAAATTCTTTTTTTTTTTTTTTTTAGTTTTTATTTTAATTCCAGCATAGTTAACATCCAGTGCTATACTAGTTCCAGGTCTACAATATAGTGATTCAGCACTTCCATAATATACCCGGTGCTCATCGCAACAGGTGCACTCCTTCATCCCCATCCCCTATTTAACCCATCCCCACACCCACCTCCCCTCTGGTAACCATCAGTTTCTTCTCTGAGAGTCTGAAGACGTCAGCTCTTTCCAATAAATCTACAGAGTCCAGGCAATTCTCATAAAAATCCCAGCAACTTTTCTTAGTAAAACTTGATAAGCTAATTCTAATATTTACAATAAAATGTGAAGTGTCAAGAAAAGGCAAGAAGATCTTGAAGAAGATTAAAATTGGATGACCCAGTTCTCTACTGTGGTTCAAAAAACTGATCCCAAATGCAGGGGTTGGAAACAACAATTATTTATTTGGGGACAAGGCCTGATGGGAATCACATACTCTTGTTCCAGTGTCAGGAACCCCATCTGGGATGACTTGAATAGACTCATTGTTAGTCTCGGGGCCTCTGAATGTGTCCCTTCTCATGTCCCTCAGGCACGTGGCTTCATTGTAGTTGGACTAATCGTGTGGCTCAGAGTTCAAAAAGCAAAGGACACAAGGACAAGAAGTTGGAGCTAACAGTTTTGAAGGCCTGGGCCTGGAAATCAGCCTGGAATCCCTGCAGCCACTTTGGTCCAGAAGTCGCTGAGCCCACCAGGACTGATGAGAGAAATGTCAGAGCACCTGTGGCACTGCAGCCCCGCCACAGTGAAGACACATGCTATCTGGTAAAAAAATTCATTTTTAAGTGTAAATAAACCTAAAAATTGAAGAAAGGATAGACAAATAGCCAGAATAACAGAATAGAAAGCCCAGAAAAAGATTCACGTGGTTTTGTTTTGTTTTGTTTTTTTTAGATTTTTTTTAACTTTTTTTTTTTTTATGATAGTCACAGAGAGAGAGAGAGGCAGAGACACAGGCAGAGGGAGAAATAGGCTCCATGCTGGGATCCCAACGCGGGACTCAATCCCGGGACTCCAGGATCGCGCCCTGGGCCAAAGGCAGGCGCTAAACTGCTGAGCCACTGAGGCATCCCCCTCCACGTGGTTTTTGACAAAGATTCCTGCAATGTAGTAGAGAAAAGCAGCCATTTCAGCAGACGGTGGTGTTCTTGACTGATATTCAATATAATAAGAGTAAACTTTGATTCCTACCTCACACCATATACAGAGTTCAATTCCAGAAACTACAAGTCTTTAAGTGAAAAGTTAAAAAAAAAAAAAAACAAGAAGTTCCTAAGAAAAAAAATAAAATGTTTTCATGATTTTGGTCTCAGTAAGAATCGCTTAAAGAAGACATAAAAGTGCTGAGCTAAGAGGAAACATTTTACGAATTTTGTTTCATTAAGGTGAATAACACTGATTAATCAAAATACACAAAAGCAGAAATGAAGTCGAGCTGTAATGTGGGAGAGGATGTTTGCAATATACCCAACACAGAACTTGTATCCAGAACATGAAAAGAACTTTATCAAGTCAATACGATGATCGCACAAAAAAACTAGAAAAATATTAAAGTTTTTCGTAAAAAAAAAAAAAAGTATACACAAAGAGCAATAAATATGTGAACAGTGCACAGTGTAATTAGTTTTCAGGGAAATGAAAACCACAGTGAAGGGACGCCTGGGGGGCTCAGTGGCTGAATGTCTGCCTTCAGCTTGGGGCATGATCCCGGGATCCTGGGATCGAGTCCTACATCCAGCTCCCTGCAGGGAGCCTGCTTCTCCCTCTGCCTGTGTCTCCTCCTCTCTCTCTGTGTCTCTCATGAATAAATAAAAATCAAATAAATAAATAAATAAATAAATCCACACAGAAGTTCCAGTACACATTCACCAAAATGTCTAAAAGCTCAACTATATATACAGGCTAAGTGTTGGAGAGAACGTGGGGACAAACGGAAGCATGACACTCTGCTATATGAGTGTAAATCGGCACAACCACTTTGGAAAGCCATTTGGCAGTATTTATAAAACCTAAGCATGCACACACTCTATAATCCATGATTTCCTCATGAGCGTGTCCCCGGGGGATAGACAGCCGTGTGTGCCCCAAAGTATTCAGAGCGACGGTGTCGTAACAGCTGAGCACTGAAAGCAGTCCAAGTGTCCTTCAACAACGGGTTTTATAACAACAAATAAACGAGAGCGTCCTTCTGCAGCGGAATAGTGCACCACGAGTAGAGGAACAAGCCTCTGCTACGTGCAGCAAACGGGCGAATCTCAGAGACACAAATACTATAGAGCAAAAGAGTCGAGATGTAAGGGATCCGTACCGTATTGTTCTATTTTTTTTTTAACTAAAATTCAAAAATGGGCAAATGAATGGATGGTGACGGAAGTCACAATAGCGGTTGCCTGTCGAGGGGGCAATGACTGGGAATGGGTTCACTGGTTTTAGAAAGTTCTAGATCTCGACTGGGCAGATTTTACATGCGTGTGTCCCCCTGATGAAAACACATCGAGCTGTACATTGAAGATGTGTGCGCGCAGATATGCACATTACATTTCAATTCAAGAAACATCATAAAATCCGATTTTTAAAAAAGCCTGAGCTCGCTTCTCACGAGCCGTGTTGCCCGGTCCTCCGAGAAAGACGGGTGAGCCTGCAGGTATCGAGGGCCAGCACCCGAGGGGGGAGTGCTGCGCAGGCGCCGTGAGCCCGCGGAGCCATCCAACCCCGTGCAGGGCCGACCCCAGGGGAGGGAAGGAGTGAGGAAGGTTGTCTGCAAGAACTTAGGCTCGATTCTAGCAAATTCTAAGGTCGTCCCAAGGAAGGTTAGCAAGGCCCAGACAGCCCAGGTCACCCACCAGAGGAGCCGACGCCCCAGGACAGGCCTGCCTTGCACCCTGTGGGCTCAGCCATCTACGAGGAGCAGCCCCTGGGACACCCGACACGGCCTTGGGGTTTCGAGCGAGGTAGCTGGAGGGTCACGGCTGTCCCCAAAGTCAGAGTTCCAAGGGCCATGTGGCTGTGGCGGGCAGCGCACCTGCTGCCCCATATGGATCTTCCCTCGCTGGTGCAGCCGAGGAGAGCACGACCCATGGACCCGACGGCAGCCCGGGTCACTGTGGCGACGTGGGGGCCACAGCACCCCCTGTCCTTCCTCAACCTCCTTCCCGAACTCCCTTCATCCACAGCTCTCCCCAGCAGGTGATGTGGTGTGACTTGGGTCACACTCGTTCTTGAACGGTCTGAGCCTTTGGTTGTCGAACCTGCTCGGCCCAGCAGGGCGGCACCGGGGGAGGATGAGGAGCACCCATTGGTTGGTTCCCACCCCCTGCTGCAGCCCGAGCTTGAGGGTGTCAGGGGGTTCACCCCTGTAGGGACGGCCGCTCCTCTCTGGCCTCCTGGCTCCGGGCACAAGGACTCCAAGGAGCTCTGGCTGCAGCCCTAGGTTGTACCCTGGTCGGGTCCTGGGTGTCTCCCCGGGCAAGAGTGCACCCCTACAGCGCCCGGGACCTCCAATCCCATGATTCCAGAGCTGGAGGACGGGAGGCACAAAATGTCCCAGTGAGTCATCCGCGGTGGCAGTCCCCGGGGTTCCTCGGCTCCACTCAGGGCCCGGGGCCCCCCAGGCCGTGAGCCTCACACAACACACCTGCCCTGGCTGAGCAAGCAAAGCTGTGCCTGCACCCCCGTGCTGAGGTCTGCAGCTGCTGCCGAGCTGAGTCGGCTCTCCCACTACTGGGGACGAGGGCCGCTGGCTCCCAGGCACGGCCACTAGCTCTTACCAGTGGCCCTCCGTCCCCCGTTCCCCGTCTATGGGCCCAGCACCCTCAGGTACACCTGTCAGCTTTGCTCACTGCAGCTTTGTTCACCCCATCTTGGTTCAGACGCTTACGTCACTGCACCTGCCAGGGCACCTGAGGGACTCCCAGCCCTACACGCGGTGCCGGGGCCTGCCCAGGGCCCACGGAGCACGCCAGTGCCTGCCGAGTGACACGTGAGAGGGCCCCAAACCTCCATCTGACCATGTTTTCTCTGCACCACTTGTGTTCATTTGTGTCCTCGGAGAAGCGGCCACCCAGAGGGGAAGGGATGCTGCAGGGCAGTGCCCGCGAGGGGGAAGGGGCGCCAACGGGGAGGCGGGCTGACCCCAGCCCATGAGAGGGAACAGGAGAAGGTGGGAGAAGCATGGCAGCCTCCGTGCATCCCAAGAGGTCAGCAAGGCGGGTGGGAATCCGGCACCGGCAGGGTCGCCCGCCTGCCCGGTCAGCGGGGTAGCCAAGGGCCCGGGGAGCGCAGCGCGGGCGGCATGAGGGGCCGCAGGGCGCGGCCGGGGAGCTCAGGGAAGCACCCCACCCCCGAGGCCTCGGTGGCCTGTTGTCTGTCTCCGATGTGGGGATGTCACCTCTGTGGACATGGGCCTCGCCCGTCCCCGTCTCCCGGCGTAGATCTCTGTAGCCCGTGGCCGCTCATGTGCTTGTTGCCGTCCGTTTATCCTTTTCCACGAAAAAGAGATCCAGCAGCTTCCGCACTTAGCCAGTGTGGCCTGGCTACGACCAGGTCCTCCTCCCTGCCCCGGCTGGGAGTCCTGGCTCAGCCAGGGTGCCCAGGCCATCGCACCCCACCAAAGCACAGAGGGGGAAGCACGCAACTTTTCTAGCTGAGGCTCGACCAGACAGGTGAGCCCAGCCCGCACCCCGACAGGTTATTAAACACTCACTACCCCTCAGAGCTCCCAGCCCAGGTGCCCCTAACGGACGGAGTGTCTAGAGACCCACGGAGCCATCACGACGGACGTCATGTGTGTGCCAACTGCTCTCTCCGAGAGCTTCTGGTCCACGCCCACCATGTCCCAGCGTTACATGCACGTGGGTGACAGGGATCAAGCTGAGCTACCTGAACACCCAGTGGACAGGCGTCACCGAACCCAAGAAATCTGAAGTTTTCCCGTCCAGGGAAACTGGAGTCGCGGGCTGGCTCTGGCACCTGCACGTGGCTCCGCAGCAGCAGGACGATCAGGGCCGCTGGCCGACATCGGGGCTCAGGTGGGAGCGAAGTGGGGGTGCGCTTGCCTGGGCAGAGGCCGAGGTGGCTGGTTCTCCGTGTGTCGATCTAGGGTGCATGCGATGCCTGGAGGTGCGGTCGGGCCCACGGCCCCTGCTGGGAGGCCCCCAGGAGGGGGGCGAGCAGAGCTGGGCTCCGACCCCGGCCCTCCTGCAGCTCCTGCTCTCGGCTCCCCTCCCGCCGCGCCGCTGCTCCCGGTGTCCTGCCTTCCCTCACCGGGCTTCCGGCCGCACTCCCCCGGGGTGACGCCGGGACGGGCCCTGGAGCCGTGGCCGTCTCCTCAGACGGACCGCTCGGCTTCCCCTCGTGCCCCCGGTGCCCCGATGTGGACCCCGAGTCCTGCACGCGGCCTGGTGGGCAGTAACCGCTCAGCCGCCCGGAGCCCGCGAGTCTCTGAGCTTCTTCGCCAACTACCAGCGCGGTGGGTGAGAGGCGGGTGTGAGAAGCGGGGTGGATGGTGTAGACGGTGTCCTGGCGGGGTGACCCCTGCTGGCGGCTCAGCCAGGCTCTCGCCTCTGCTGGCGGGGGGTCGGGTGCACGGGCCTGCCAGATGCCGCCAACTGGGAGGCCCTGCCCGGAGCCCCAGGCCGCCCCCAGGCCTCAGCCGGCCTCTCCGGCTCCCGGAGCCTCCTCTTCCAGGCTGGCCTCATCTCCGGGGTAACGAACGGAGCCTCATCTCGGCTTCGCGGCCCATTTATCACCTCCGCTGATGTATAATTAATATTTCTCCCTCGGCCTATCGGAGCTCTCCGACGCGGCCCGCACATCTCAACACTCCCAACGCTTTTAAATTTCTGATTAAATATAAATGAGGAAATAAAGACTCAAAGGGCAGTTTTTATGGGGCCTGTTTTATTGCGTCCCAAACAACGGGCAGGTGGAAATCTCGCGTATCGGATTTCTAAGGTCATTTTCAAAGAGATGAGGTAGGTAAATTCTCAAATACACATATTTTCCTAAGTAATCACTATCTCCCTGTTACCCTCACTGTTAACATTTACACATTAGCTTGTGTTGTTACTTAATAGCAGGAGCCTTATTAATAGTGACTCATTCATTGCCAGGAGCCATGATGTGAAAACACCATCTGCTGAACTTTGGGGAAAGACACAAAGAGGGGAGGGGAGTGAAGAGGTGGGGGGGAGGGGAGAGGGAAGGGGAGGGGGAGGGGAGTGAAGAGGTGGGGGAGGGGAGAGGGAAGAGGTGGGGGGAGGGGAGAGAAGGGGAGGGGGAGGGGAGTGAAGAGGTGGGGGAGGGGAGAGGGAAGGGGAGGGGGAGGGGAGGGGGAGGGGAGTGAAGAGGTGGGGGGAGGGGAGAGAAGGGGAAGGGAGAGGGAAGGGGAGGGGAGGGAGGGCAGGGGAGGAAGGTGGCACAGACACACACACACACACACACACACACACAGGAGTGGCGCCGCCCTGCGCAGGAGCTCTGCGGTCTGCAGGCCGTCTCTGCTGCTGACCCTGCGGCCCTCCCATGACCTGGAGGGGCACCACCTCCAGTTACCCTGAGCTCATCCCTGCCACACATGCCCTGCTCCGTCACGGATTCCCGGCACCTCATTTTCCCTGGTCCCCTCCTGACCCACCTCTGCCCCCTGCCCCTGGGGCTGACCAGACTCATCCTGGTCTCACTGAGGCAGAGTCCAGGGAGACAGCCACCTTCTCTGTGCCCTCAGCCCTCCGTCCTTCCTCTCTGCCCCAATTACATGTCATGATTCCCCGATCCAGTTCTGATCCCACCGTCCTTCCCCCACACCACCAGAACACCCCCCTCACCCTTACAACACCACCCTCACCCCTACAATACCCCCCTCACCCCTACAGCACCCCCACCCTCACCCTTACAGCACCCCTCCCCCTCCCCCTCCCACACCCCTCCCACACCCCTAGACCAGCTCTGTCCAAATACCCCTGCCACATGCAAGCCTGTGCTCATGGGACCCCTCACCGACCAGGTACCGCCATCAGTGTGACCATGCGCAGTGGCGTCCACGCAGGGTGCTGTGTGGCTGCCGCAGGTACAGTGGCCGCAGGACGACATGTAGTAGTTCAGGGTTAGTTGATCCGTGGTACCCAGAGGTATGTAAAAAATCTGAGAAAGTATGAGTACGTAATTGTTGTTATAATCTGTTGCTTTTACAATTGCTTTAAGTTTTAGTTAGGCCTTTTTTACGATTTACCCTTTCACACTATTCATACGCTAAATTAGGGAAGTAAAATCTGTGTTATTTTTAACTCTGCCGTAGTGATTGCACAAAGGTACGCGCTTTTGAAATGCAGCAGAAGTGGCGGCCTGAGCGGCTGGGAGCCGAGTGTTGCCACAGGAATGACATGAGGGCGTGGAGCCGTTTCCCCAGAGCTCGGACCCGCGGACACGGAGCTCCGTCTTGCAGCCCAGCTGATGGGGAAGGGCCGACGCCACCTGCAGTGTTTGTGAAGATGTAGCAAGAGCTAAGGGAGCCATGCAACTGTCAACGCGTAAGCAGGGTTTACGTACAAAACATAAAGAATCTGAAAACCCCAAAAATGTATTCTTTGAAAGAGTAAGTATTGCATTAAAAAGCTGAGAGATGGGCAGCCCCGGGTGGCTCAGCGGTTTAGAGCCACCTGCAGCCCAGGGCGTGATCCTGGAGACCCGGGATCGAGTCCCACGTCGGGCTCCCTGCATGGAGCCTGCTTCTCCCTCTGCCTGTGTCTCTGCCTCTCTCTCTCTCTCTCTCTCTCTCTCTCTCTGTGTCTCTCATGAATAAATAAATAAAATCTTTTAAAAAAAAAAAGCTAAGAGAAGGGCGCACCTGGATGGCTCAGTTGGTGAAGCATCTGCCTTGGGTTCAGGGCGTGATCCCAGGGTCCTGGGATCGAGTCCCGCATCCAGCTCCCTGCTCAGCGAGGGGTCTGCATCTCCCTCTCCCTCTGCTTGTGCTCTCTCTCTCTCCCTTTCTGTCAAATAAATGAGTAAAATCCCTTAAATTAAATAAAATAAAAAATAAAAAGTTAAGAGAAGCGGAAGCTCGATATTCTACACAGATCTTAACGTGTCGTGGTTTCCTGCAGAGCCGCGCCGGGGGGCTGCTAAGCCAGACCGGGTCACGGCAGGGCTGCAGGGCCACTCACCCACCCACCGACGCTTGGGTGGGAACGATGGCAGAGGCCGCAGGGAGGAAGGTAGCAGGTCCCACTCCCCGGTGACACCATAGCTCCATATATTCAGAAACTGGCTTGTGATAGGGAAGACCAACCCTGCAGAACAAAAAAGGCCAAAAGGCAGTTTTTCACTAAGGGTTTACAAAAACACTGATATTTGAGCACACTTGTGATTCAAACATGATGCAAGGAAAGAAGTCTGTTCGTCTCCACTCCAGGGCACACGACCAGCTCTGAACTGCGTAAAACCGCGAGGGACTGTGTTGTGGACAAACGGGGAGCCGGGACTGAATTTAGGGGCTCACACCAGGATGCAAACTCACCACTTCCTTCATCAATGAAGTCTTGCTTTGGAGGAAAAAAAAACCAAAACCCAAACCAAAAAGCTGAGCATCTGGACCAGATGGTGCTGCGTGGAAGAGCAAACACGAAGCACTTTGTAGCGGGTGGGCCTGCCCGGCCGGTCAGCCTGCAGCAGGAGCGATTTCCAAGCAGGCGAGCTGGCTCTGTGATCGGAGGAGGCGGGTCACCAACACCTGTTGGGGCGTCAGCCACCGAAGGGGGAGCCCTGCCCGGAGTGTGGTATGCCTGGGGAGCTCTCCCACTGCCGTGGGGGATAAGAAAGCAGCTTGGTCCTGGTACCTCTAAAGACCAGGTTTGCAGACTAACTGGTTTACTCCTGCGATGTCCCTGCAAGAGGCGTGCAAGAGGGAAGAAGGGAAGCGCCCCTGGCCGCAGCGGCCTGCCCTCCACGTGTGGCCGGGAGGGTCCCTGCGGAGCGTGGGCCACACCAAGCTGTGCTCTCTCCATAGCCCGT
This sequence comes from Canis lupus familiaris, assembly GCF_011100685.1. Classification (NCBI taxonomy): domain Eukaryota; kingdom Metazoa; phylum Chordata; class Mammalia; order Carnivora; family Canidae; genus Canis; species Canis lupus. Next base: position 50,019,014 of record NC_049246.1, on the reverse strand, counting down.
CTGTCCTGCAACATGGAGCAACGTCCCTACCAGTCTCTGGGGCCTCCTGGGTCCGTGGCCCTGCCCTGGATCCAAAGCCTCCCGTCCCTCTCCCCACCGTCCCTCCTCTTCAGCCGCGCTGCCTCTCGTCAAGGTCTGTGGCCCTTGCCACACAGGTGTGTCCCTGCCACACGCGGGGCCTTGGCACCTACTGTGTCCGAGGCCCGGACGGACCTTCCCAGAGCTCTGGGCAGTTCACGCTGTCACCTCCTTCTGCGGGGGGTGCCCCTTCCCGTCAGCACATCCGTCGTGCTCCTGTGTGTGAACGAGGGCTCTGGAGCTCGTCATCTCCCCATCTCCATGTCACTCTGTGTGACCTGAACTGTGCCCCTTTGCCACGTGTGTGAAGCTTAGCGGCGTTGTGAGCTGTTGTGCCCCAGGGCCTAGAGCAGGACTGGGGGCTTGGCAGGCGTCCCGTGGACACTTCAGGGTGAAGGAGGGAAAGAAGGACGAGTGACGAGTGAGTCTCTGCGACAGCTTCTTGGGAGGCCCGTCACCCAGCAGCCATCGGGCGGCCACCGAACATGCTGGGCTCCCGCTCTAGGGCATGTGTCCGGGACCTGGGACAGGGAGGCGGAGGGGCCGGCATCACCGAGCTCATGGGCGGCCTACCCGTTTTCTCGTCTTCATCTTTCAAACACCCTGGAAAGAGCGGTCAGGACTCTCCGTTCCCCCCGCCCCCAGGTGGTTTATCACTCAGCTGGTGTGAGTGTGCGAGCGCCTGAGCATCAGCCCTGGGGGAGCAGCGGCCCACCAGGAAGAGGAAGCATCACGGAGGACATGCGGCCCGGGCACAGGGTGTGCTGCGGGCGGCCTGGGCCCGACACCCCACCTCGGGGACGGCCTCGGAGCCGGGCGTGGAGGAGGGAGCAGTGACGGGAGGGGGCATCTGCACAGCAGAGACTCGGGGGCCCGGCCAAGCGGGAGCACTTGGCTTGATGCAGGAGGCCCCACTGTCCTGGGCCTCGGACACGGCAAGTAGGGGAGGATGTCGACCGGTCTCGGCGAACCCCGTTGCACCTTTTGGCCGAAGCCCTTGGAAAGACCTGGGTTGACGAAACTGTGCTTGTTTTCTCAGCTGACCCTCAGCAAGGGGGGCTCGAGGGGTCTGGATCCTCCCCAGGATGATCGCCCAAGGGGACCCCGGGACCATGAGAGGAGGCCGGGCAGCTCGTGGGGGCTGGGGGCTCCCATCAGGTGGGGCGACGCGGGCTCACCCCTGGTCCGTGGGGGCCTCGCTCCCCGGCTCCTGCGTCCGGGCCCGCCCAGCCCTTCCCATCAGCCTCGCAGGGCCCACAGCAGCGGGGGCGCCGGACTCGCCTCCAGCTCCTCGAGCAACGGCCTGCTGCGGTCCTGCGCCTCCCCACGCCCACGGGCCGGCTCAGGTTTGTCTCCTCAAGGCCTCAGCTTTCCTGAATTTTATATAGAGGAGCGTAGCGGCGTTCAGTCCGCGAGGGAGAAGCACCGCCACGTAAGGGCTGCCGCCTGCGAGCCTCGGCCACGGGGCAGGACGAGGCGGGGCTTTGGGGTGAGGCCATCCGTCCGGCCTGGCCCCCTCGCCTGCCGGGAAGGGGCTCCCCGGGGCCCACCTCGAGCCTGCGCCCCAGCCCGGAAGCCCAGCCGGGAAGCAGCTCTGGGAGCGCTGGCTTGTTGGCCGGCGGGGGCTGCTCCCCTCCCGGTTCCGGGGGCTGAACCCCCCATCCTTCCAGCTGAGCCACAGCGCAGGAGATGCCAGGGATGCCCAGGGGGGTCACGGCGAAGACCTCCCTGGGCAGAGGCTGGCTCTCCCGAGATCTGGGAGGTCTTCTCCGAGGGCCACCTCACTCTCCCCTCCCGGGCCCCTCCAAGGCGGGGACCACACCGGGCGAGCTCGGCGCCTGCCGGAACAGAAGGCTCCTACAAGCCGAGTTTCAAGCGCCGCACACAGGACAGGTGACCAGGACATACTCGCTGACGGATGAATGAATTTCCAGTTCTCAGATGAAGCGAGGCAGAAGGAAGGTGGAGGGGCCGTCCAAGGTCACACGGCGAGTGTCCGAGTCTGTTCAGGACCGGGGGGTTCAAATTACAGACCCTGCCGTCTCAAGGTCCCGTGACTGAAGTCCAAGACCGAGGCCCCGGCAGAGGCGGCATCCGGGGATGCCCGGCCTCCCGAGGGCCCCGGGGTGAGCGGGGCGGGGGCTCCGAACCATCTCTTCCGCGCTGATCCCGTCCCAGGGGCTCCACCCCCGTGACCTGCAAGCCCCGAAGGCCCCTCCCAATACCATCACGGGGTCTGGGGATTCCAGCCCGGGAGCTGAGAGGCCCATCCAGTACCTGCGGTGAGTGAGGGGTGGGCCTGTGCTCCCTCCCGGACCCATCGCAGCGTCCTCTGTGTGACCAGGCCTCCAAGCCAGGTGGCCTTGACCCTCAGCGTGTGCCCTGTGGCTCGCGTCTCCTCATGTGTACCTGGGCGGGCCTTGCCCTCGGGTACCATGAGGAAGGAATAAACACACACATCCGTAAATAATTCACTCCCTGATACGTGCTATGAATAAAACGCGCAGAAATAGCCATAGAAGGGAAATCCACATGGTGGTCAAGGTGTGCTGAGCTGGGGGGGGTGGAGGCAGATCTGGGGGCAGACGCCGCAGCCTGTGTGAAGTGTGAGGCCGAAAGCAGCTTGGCTCAAGTGAGGGGTACGTGTGTGCATGTGTGTGTACGTGCATACGTGTGCCTACGTATATCTGCATGTGTGTCTGCATGGGTATTATATGCATACACGTGCACAATGTGTGTCTACATGTGTGTAGGTGTGCGCATACCTGTGCACGTGTGTATTATATGCCGTGTACATGCATAACGTGTGTGCCTGCAAGTGTGAATGTGTGCATACATACGCTAATGTGTATGTGTGTATGGCTGCATCTGTGTGTGCATGCATGTGCACGTGTGTGCCTTCATGTGCACACTGCATTGCATGTACGTGTGTGCATACATGTGCATAATCTGCATGCCTGCATGTGTGTGTATCCTCAGGTGTGCTTATGCTTCTGCATGTGCTTGTGTGCATGTGTGTGGATACATCTGCATGTGTGTACACACGTGTGTCTGCAGCATGTCACCAGGCAGTCGCTCCCAGATGAGCGTGGTGTGCTTGGAAGAACCCAGAACAGAGTCAGACCAACCGGATCTAACGTCCAGTCCTCCTGGGGGCTTTGCCTCCGAGTCCCAGCATCCGCGTCTGCCAACAGCGCGACGATGCCATGTTCCCGTCGTCGCCAGGCCACCGTGAGGGCCACGAGAGACGACACACACTCCAGCACTCAGGGCTCAGAGGGAGGCAGACACGCTCAGTTGCCCGCCGGCCCACCAGGTAGGACCTGGTGACGTTCAGGCAGCAGAGCGCCCGGCGGCACGCTCGTGGCCCGGCCTCCACCACCACCGCGGGGCTGGCGTTGCGGCGGAGCCTCGGCCCACAGGGCAGCCCTCAGCCTCCCGCCCGCTGACGCCGCCCTTCCTGCCCCTGGTCCCCCCTGCCCTGGGGCGCTGGGCACACTAGCCGCCCCCTCAGGACTGGGTGGGAGGTGGAGAGAGCACCTACCTGTTGGCGCCTCTGACGCCAAGCTTCCCGGTACCTGCGGCCAACCCGCTCCCGTGGTCCGGGGGTGACCCGCGTGGCTTTCTACAGCGTGTCCTGGGCCTGCGCCTCTCCCGGGAGCATCAGGGCAGGCCTCTCCTCTGCAGCTACACGTGGCCGTCACGGCGTGGCGCCGAGGACCCCACGGTCAGAAGCCCCCTCACTCCAGCGCCAAACAGAGCCCCCCGCGCAGCCTTCCTAGGGTTCAGGGCCACCCAGTCCCCGGAGGGGCAGGCAGTCCCCGCTCGGCCCTGGCCTGGGGCTGCCGGACTCTGGCCACGGTGGGCTCCGCAGGGCTGGGTGCTTGCAGGGGAGGCCCGGGTGGGAGACCTTGTGGCCACGTCCTGGCCCAGGCCTGGAAGCCGCTGCCCCAGGGTGACCTTTGAGACATGTGGCGCTCCTGAGGCGCCGCTGAGATGTGATGACTGGGCCTGCCCCGCGGCCGGGGGTGCCCTGCCTGTGCTGCTCAAGGGGGGCTGGAGTGCGTGGCCGTGGGAACCCGGCCCTGTCAGCCCCGCGCCTGGGCTGCCGTGGCCACTGCTGCATCGGCCTGGAGAGCGAGGGGACCCCTGCCGACTGGCTGCAAACGGCCGCGCCCCGGGAGGATGCACCAGAGCAGCCGGGAACCACCAGGGTGGGGGCCCCATTGCCCTCCGTCTGGGGGGGGATGTAGAGATGGGGCGAAACAGGAGGACGGAGACGCTATCACCCCGCGCCTCCTCCTGGGGCTTCCCAGCGCCCGCCTGGATTGCAGCAGGAGCCCGCGGGTCACCGCAGCCCGGGCACAGCAGACGGCCCCCGGCCCCTCCCCGGGCTCTCGCGTGCGGGTGGCGACTCTGCCTCCCAAGGAAACGTGGTCACATTTTCCCAGGAAATTCTGGTGTTTGGAGAAATGTGGTTGTTTCTTTGCTAAAAGTGCCCGGGACCTAATTACGGCCCGGGGAGCGCGGCGGGGTCAGTTCCCTGGATGTTATGAAGAAGCTAAATGAACGGCAGGTTTCTTCTCATGGAAAGGAACGGAACACGTTACCAGAAAGCGGCGGGGGTGGGTCAGAAGGCGGGAGAGAAGCCGCGGCCGCCCTGGCCGCAGGAGCAGCAGAGAAAGTGCTGGAAAGGGCGAGCGGCGGCCACGTCCCTCCATCCACGGTCCTGGGCCCACCCCCGAGCGCCAGCCTCCGAGCCCAGGGTCCCCTTCGTTCCTCCTGCGGCACCTGCGTGGAGACCCCGGGGCGGGGAGAACTCGCTCCCCTGCGCCCCCCCCCAGCTGCCCAGACGGGCCCTTCTAGACCTTTCTTCACTGGCTCCTTCTCTGGCTGCCCCCAAACCTGCTGTGACCTGGGCCTGCCCGTGGCACCCACTCCCTGACCCCATGCAGACCCACATTTCACACAGCTCCCTGTCCAGTCCAGCGGGCCCCGAGCCCCCCTCCTGCCTCCCCCAACCCCCTTCTCATGCACCCTGTGCCGGCCCCGACGCCCGACTCCCACCCGGAGCCCCGGGGCCCGCTGCTCAGACAACAAGCAGGATGGCTCCTGCCGCCCAGCCCCAGCAGAGCGCGGACCGAGGTCCCTCCCCGGGCTCCTGGCCCCGTGACCCGTCCCAAGACTCCGACCTCACCTCTTCCCCTCTCGGCCCCACAGCCCGTGCTGGTGGCCCCTCGCCCTCTCTCGCTGGGCGGTCGCGAGGGGCTCTTGCAGCTCCAGGACTGCGTGGCATTTCCCCAGAAACGAGTCCTAAAAGCTGTGCCCTCCGGGGTGTAGGGGGAGGCAGCGGGAGTCCCCGGAGACCTGGACACCCCCTCAGATGTCCAGCAAGACAGGCAGACAGCAAAGAAGGCCACGAAGGGACACCATCGCCCGCTCGGTGGGGTCACACAGCAGGACCCACGTCATCCGGGGCCGACCTCAGCCCGGGTGGACACTGAAGCCCCGGGGCCAGTGGCCGCGTATAGGACTCGCGTGTCCTCTGCAGTCGTCGCGATGCCCAGGCCCGGGTGAGACAGAACAAGCTCCCGGGCATCCCTGGGCTCGGCGGTGGGTCAGGCAGGGTGACGCCAAGCCTGCTCCCGAGGGCAGGGCGCCCCGCACCCGCCCAGCCTTCCACCGGAGTGAGACGGGTCAGAGAAATTGGGATCTGGGTGCTTGTGGGAAGTGGGAGCGTTACTAACGCTTTCACTTCCGAGAGCTTGGGAAGGCTCCTGTCCTTGTCCTGTTGGATATATGAAGCCCTGAGACAGGATCAACCGTGTCCAGTTTAGAAATACAGGTTTAAATGTTCACGCAAGGGACCCCTGGGTGGCTCAGGGGTTGAGCGTCTGCCCTCGGCTCAGTCTCGGGGTCCTGGGATCGAATCCCCTGTCGGGCTCCCTGCATGGAGCCTGCTTCCCCCTCTGCCTGTGTCTCTGCCTCTCTCCGTGTGTCTCTCATGAATAAATAAATAAAATATTTTTAAAAAATGTCCCAGTGAGCTACATTTGTAAATAAACCCGAGGATTGGACTTGTCCAGCGTGAATTAACCCAACAGCGAGCTTCGTAGACGTGCTCACACCTTGGCGACCTTCGCTGCGTCGATAAGCAGGGTTTCTAGTCATGCAGCTTCATTACATCAAGGACTCACGTGAGTTCGATCACAGTGAACCGGTCCTCCTGGCTGGGAAGCTGCCGGAGGCACGGGACGCTCGCCGGACAGCTCAAGGGCTGGTCTCATGTCCTGGACTCGAGTCGTCCAGCCGGAGGCGGCTGTCACAGTTGTGATCACAGTGAAAGCCGAATACCCGTGAAGACATAACAAGGTCTCACCCCCGGGACCCCCCAGACTATGGAAAAAAACCCCAAAGTTCCTGCAGGAGTGGCACAAGCTCCCTCCTGACACGGGGCACCCAAAGGGCTCCTGTCACACCTCGCACCTTGGTCGCACCCCAGCCGCCCTGCTGACCGCGTGTCCCGGGCCCCCAGGCCGCTCGCTCCTGCCCCACGTCAGTCGGCTCCTCCCCCCGGAGACCGACCTCCGCCTGGGCCTCGCCTTCCAAGGGCGCCTGCAGCTCGGCGGAAACGAGGCTTTGCGCCCTGGCCTGGCTTCGGCGGCGGCGGTGCTGACGGGCCATCGCCGTGAGCACAGGGGACCTGGGTCCTTCTCAGGGACCAGCAGGTTCACCTCCTCTGCACTCCAGGGGCCCCACCAGGGGTGGTTTTCAGTTGGCATCTTAGGGGGCGAGGCGCCCAGGAGAGAGGCTTGCACGGCTGCACGGAACTCGCAGGATCCTGGTTGGTCCCCCTGCTGGTGACCGTCCGAGACGCATTCCCTGAAGTCACAAGTGCACACTCAGACACAGGCACACACTCACACTGCCTCACGCGCGTGGATGCACACGCACACCGGGCTCTCTGTCGCCCCGCCCAGCAGGCCCGGCGAGGAGCCTGCGGTGGCTTCCGTGGGACCTTGGCTCTCACGCACCCTCCGCTTCACCCAGGAGCCCTTCCTGGTTCCAGAGGAGCTCACACAGCAGCCCGGGGCCTGGGCGCTCACCCGGGTCACTGTCTGGACACATGGAGAAGCCCCATTACCAGTCCCACATCTGGCCCGGCGGGGTCTGCCAAGCTCTGGGGGGCTCACCGGCCTGCCCCGGGGCCTTGGGTCCCCCAGAGCCACCCCGTGCACCGCTGTGCAGCCCACGAGAGCTGGCCCTGGCACCTCTGCACACCTGCCGCGTGCCAGACCCAGTGCACACAGGCCCCGTCTCGCCTGCCTGCACGCCGCTCCTCCCACGGGGTCCTTGACGTCACCTCCTTGTCCCCCGCGGCACTATTGCAACACGCCAGGGAACCACGGGAGGTGGACGCGCCCAGACATGAAGGTCCCCATCCCAGGAACCTGACCTGACTCACCGCGGTCCGGGGAAGGCACGGACGGGGACTCGGAAGCAGCCGCCCAAGGACACCTTCACAGTGACGCTGGTTACTTGGAAAGGTCTAGAACAAGCTCAGCTGTCCACTTAGTGCAACAAAAACGCTCCCAGAACTGCTAGGCCACCGGCGCCCGGAGGGTAAGAGGGCCCCATGCATGCAGCTGGCACGTTATTTCTGGAAGATCCCGTGTGAAGAATCCGAGAGGCAAACCGGGGTCCGTGCACCTGGGATCCATAACACAGGAGCAGCGAACGTAGCTTAGTGGTCCGTCCACCCGGGAGCGCTAAGCCCGTGCGGTGTCCACGGGAACCCACAGACCCCTGTTATGCGGTGTTTATTTATTTATTTATTTTTTATTTTTATTTTTATTTTTTGTTGTTTTTTTATTTAAATTTTTTAGAAAAGGACAGAGAAAGGGGCAGGGGAGGGACAGAGGGAGAGAGAATCCCAAGCAGGCTCCACGCCCAGCGCGGGGCTAGACCTCACGACCCCGAGCTCGTGACCGGAGCCGAAACTGAGGGTCGGACGTTGAGCTCAGCCCCTCCGGGCGCCTCTGCCGTGCGATACTGAAAGGAAGTTTCCGGTGAGGTGGGAAAACCTGCCTGGAGTATCAAAAAAGAAGCTGAAGACCATGAACCAAATGGTATTTGTATCACGAGCTCAACCGGGGAGACGAACGGGCTCCCTTACGCCGAGAAAAGGCACAGAAAGGAAGGTATTTTGTGCTAACGGCGCTTCCTGCCGAAGTCGGGCAGGGAATGATATTTTCCCCGATTTCCCTGATTTTTTTTTTCCCGGTCGATCTGATCTCGGGGCTGAGATCCCTCGGAGAAGAGTCCGGGGGCAGAGGGCAGCTGTGAACAAGACGGCTTCGGAGGGCGGCGCATGCCCAGCTGGCCCCGCGTCCCTGAGACCCGGAGCAGGGCGCCCCCCAAGTCTAACCCAGGGCCGGCGAGCCTCCTCGTCATCGGGACAGCAAAGCAGCAGGGGAGTCGTGGGAGCGGCCCCCGGGGAAGCCCGGGTCCCCCGAGGAGGCCGAGGCCGGCGGGAAGTCACCCGTGGGAATGGTGCCCCGCAGCCCGTGCCTCCAGCCAGGACGTGGTGCCCACGGGAGCAGAGCGTCCCGACCCCGACACGGCCAAGGTGCAGGGAAGGGGAGGGCCCGCCACATCCCCCGCGGGGGCGCCCCACGCCCAGGTCCCAGGGCACAGAGAAGACGGTGCCCCGGGTCACGGGGGCCGGCGGACCCTGTACTGGCCGTGCATCGACTGACCAGTTCTCCTTCAAACCCACCTGATTGTCTCTGACGGCCTTTTAGTGATTGTGGTTCATTTTATTTTATTTTCTTATTTTAAAGATTTTTATCTATTTATTCACGAGAGACACAGAGAGAGAGGCAGAGACACAGGCAGAGGGAGAAGCAGGCTCCATGCAGGGAACTCGATGCAGGATTTGATCCCAGGACCCCGGGGTCACGCCCTGGGCCAAAGGCAGACAGTCACCCACTGAGCCACCCAGCGTCCCAATCGTGGTTCATTTTTAAGGCGTGTGGTACGTACTTGTGTCACCCTCCGTCTCTGATCACGCCAGTCCCTCCAGTCCATGATGGAACAAACTATTGGCTTTTTGGTTGCTTCCGTTTCTCCCCTGCCGACTGCAGCCCCCGTTCGGTCGTATCTTTGCCACCTCCTGGCTGTAGTGACGCGCGGACCCCGATGGAGTGGATCCGTGGGGACCCAGGGCCTGACGGGAGGCCTGTCTCTCGGGGCTCGGCGCCGGGCTGCTGCGTGGACACGTGCCCAGGGCGCCCTCCGCTCCTGCTGCCGCACCGTCCACCCTTCCCGTCTCAGCTCACGGTTTGCTTCTTCCCCTTCCCTTACACGCTCGTGTGCTTCCCTGCAATCCCAGCCGTGTTTAAAAAGCATTTACGGGCACTGAGGGGGGCACTTGACGGGATGAGCACTGGGTGTTATTCTGTATGTTGGCAGACTGAACACCAATAAAAAATAAATTTATCATTAAAAAAATTTTTTTAAATAAAAATAAAAATAAAAATAAATAAAAAGCATTTAGTGTTGCCAGGACCTCGGACAGTATCACAGGGCAGCAGGGCAGCCGCACGCCGTGTGTTCCTGGGAGTCCGTCCCCACCACGGATGAGGCGCTCCTCACGCCCCTGTGATCGGGGGCTCCGACCTCCAGTGGGGTTTGCGCAGCTCAGTCTGGGGTGAACTGCGACCTTCTGGCTGGGGCTCACCCGCAGCCTGGGGACAAGTCTCGAAGGGACCACGGGACTCAAAGGCTGCTCTATCCGCCGCTCCCCGCAGGCCTTGGGAGCCCGGGGCTAATTCTGGGCAGTGGCCCCCATGCTGCCTCCGCAGCCCCGGTGCTGAGGCTTTGCTGCAGCCACACCTCCTTGGAGAGAGGCCCCTGTGGGTCAGGGAGGCTGCGGGTCGGGGAGGCTGTAGGGGTTGGGGAAGCTGCCAGTTGGGGAGGCTGTGGGGAGTCAGGGAAGTTTTGGGTCAGGGAGGCTGCGGGTCAGGGAGGCTGTGGGTTGGGGAGCCTGCAGGGGTTGGGTTGGGGAGATTGAGGACCGGAGAGGCTGCAGATTGAGGAGGCTCCGGGACTTCGGAGGCCAGCGCGGCCTCCCCCAAGCCCAGCACAGCCGGCCTCCCCCTGCAGAGGCGGGCACGTCCCTGGGTGCCGTCCAGCCCATGGGCCCCACGCACCCGGCTGTGCGCTCCTGCGGGTGAGGTCGAGGCCATTAAGGTCCTCAGGGCCAGGGTCCGCCCGGCCTCAGCTCCAGGCCTCTGCGCAGCTGCGGGGGACCGCGTGTCGCCTCAGAAGCCTCGCAGAGCCTGAAGACGTGCCGTAGTTTGTAAACCGGAGGCCGAAGCTGCACATCCGCAGTCTGCCCCCGGGTCACCGGGACGATGGGAGACGCCAGCACCCGTCCCCGGGGCAGGACAGGGGTGTCCTGGGCACAGGGGCCCGTGGAAGCACTGACGTGGCTCTGGGGCCGGTGTCCCCTTGCTGAGCCCGTGACGGAGCCATAGGCGACATTCCCTGCCCCTCCTGTGATTGCAGCCCCTGACCCCCAAGTGCACGAGGGCGGCAGGGACGGGGCCCAGAGAGCGAGCGCTCCGCGGTGGGAGCACCCATGGCCATGGGGCAGCGGCAGGCCCCCCGAGGGCTGGAGCCCCCTCTCCCGGCTGCGGCTTCAACCCAGGAGTGCCCGGGGAGCCACACGCTGGCAACCCCGGGAGGCCAGGGGGGACCTGGACACGCTCAGGGGACTCAGCTCCGTGCTCGCAGACACACACGAAGCGGCGTGCAGGCCGATCCGCTCCTCTGCCGGTGGGTGGAGCCGCACCCCTCCTCTGGGGGCCTCGGTGCCGACCGCAGGACGCCCCCCGACACTGGGGTCGCGCAGTGGCAGCAGCAATGCGTGCACACTGTCGGCTGACCACAGCCCCGGGCGCGCTCAGCTCACCTCCCGGGGGCATCGAGTGGCCGGTCATCGGTCACCCGGCTGTGCCTCTCCCGGGCCCTTGGAGCCTTGCCGGCTACACCACGTCACCTGCGGCCCCAGCCCACATGGATGTTTCTCCTCCACCACCGTGGCCTCTCGGAAGGGAGCTGGGGGCTCGTCTCGGTCTCCTGTTCCAAGAGGGCGGGTGCCCCCCAGACATCCTGCTGCTCGGGGTTGCCCCCTGCACCTCCCTCCTGCTTCCAGCTCTGACGTGGAGGTCTGCACCCTACCCCCACCCCACCACCGTTTGTCTGAGCGTCGCCCCCCGGGGGCCCCAGCCCTGCCACCCTGACGTGTGCACCCAGCACCTCTCCCCACCCTGCGGCCCTAACTCACCGCTCCTGCTCCAGAGCAGAGCTCAGGTAGGCGGCACAGAACCCCAGGGCCTCCCCAGCCGAGCCCCCCGTCTATTTTGCAACGTCCAGCTGACGGCTGTGCAGCCAGATGTTGACCTGAGCACCAAGGACACTTCAATGTTTCTTTGCGCATCCCTGGGGAGTCCACAGCGCCCGCTTCCCCAGGAGATAGGAGCTGCACAGGGCTCCCCTGGCTCTGCAGAGGAGACGGTGGGTGGGCTTTGCTGTGCCCCCTGCCACCCACCAGGACAACACAGGGCGGTGGGACATGCAGGATGGGGTGCAGGCTGGAGACGAGGAGGGGGCGGCGTGGGCAGACTGAAGGTGTGCGCCCAGCGGAGGGGTCGAGACCCTGTCCCAGCAGGCCTCTCCTCCATTACCCCACGTGCTCCTGGCACCGCCCTTCAGGGATGAGGGAGGGAGCAGGGGTCCAGAGGACTCTGGGGTGCAGATCCCCGAGCTTCCTGGGGCGTTGTTCCTGCCACTCTCTGGGCTTGCCCAGGATTACCCTGAGGGGGGCGTCATTGGGAGGTGCTCTGGGCTCCTGGATGCTCCCCGTGCAGGACCCGGCCCTCACCCCTGCTCTCAGCCCGGCAGGCCCTGCTCCCTCGGGGCACCATTGATGCACCTGCACCGGCCCCTCTGCGGCCGTGGGGAGATCCCCTTTCTCACCATCGTGGGGCTGTACAGAAGGGGGACTCGGCTTGATGCCATAAGCCTCGGTGGGGGTGGGACAGTGTCCAGGTGACACCACGGCGCGTCCCCAGCTCTGCAGCCCGACTTGGTCATCCAGCCGCCCCATGTCACAGTCGAGAAAGGGGAAGCCGGGTGCACATGAGCTGCTCGGGCTGACCGAGCCTGGGCCTGCGCTCTCCGCCTCCGTCCCCCGAGGGGCAGCTCTCCACAGACGGTGAGGCCGGGGGCTCCCGGGGACACAGACACCACGGCTTTCCCCTCCCTGCACCCCGTCCTGCCTTGGGGTCCCAGGGCGACGTAGCCAGGGCCGGAGTTCCCAGTGCATCCCGCAGTGAGACCCAGACCTGACGCACGGTCCCCAGACGCCTTAGGAACCAAGCGAGCTGCCTCGATGGAAATTTCAGATTTCTCAAAATACAAGCCAGGGCAGAGAAACCTCCTTTGCCTAAAAAAAATACCTCACTTTGGGGTGCCAACCGTGTCCCGTTTTCTATATGAATACTGCCTTCCCAGCGTGTTAAGTCTATAAAAGTCAGGAGCTACACACTTCTAATATCTGCGCTTTTCTGTATTAAATTAGATTTCAATAAAAACACTTAAAAAAAAAAACTACATTTCAAGGCAATTTTCCCTAGAAAGGCCTTCCTAGCAACTGCTTCTGAGCCAATTCAACTCCTTCCTGGAGGCTTCAGGCAGCTAGAGCCTTGGTCCTCATTTACATCAGAAACACAGTATTTAAAGAATAATTTTTCTTTAAAATGATTTCTAAATAACGGGGCGCTATGACAAAGAACGTGACAGCTCTTTATGAACCGACATAAACATGTCTTCAAAACACGCTGTTAGGGTGTGGACTCCGGTGTGCCATCGGGGGCCCTGCGTGCTATTTGAGGAAACAAAGGGAAAAAAAGACGTTCGTTGGTGCCTGTGCCTGCATAGATGTGCCCGGGACGCAGAGGCCGATGACCCCGATGCCCCCGGGGAGGGGGACTTCTGGACCGGGAGGGCAGCGCCGGGAGAAAGAGGCTTCTTTCCCTTCTGTCCCATTTATACTTCTGATTTTTGTTCCAGCTGAATCACATCACTCACTAAAAACTAATTTCAGTTTAAGAAGGTTAAGTTATCATCACTTTTTTTTAATAATACATTTATTTTTTATTGGTGTTCAATTTGCCAACATGCAGAATAACACCCAGTGCTCGTCCCGTCAAGTGCCCCCCTCAGTGCCCGCCACCCAGTCACCCCCACCCCCAGCCCACCTCCCCTTCCACCACCCCTAGTTCGTTTCCCAGAGTTAAGAGTCTTCCATGTTCTGTCTCCCTTTCTGATATTTCCTACCCATTTCTTCTCCCTTCCCTTCTATTCCCTTTCACTATTATAAGTTATCATCACTTAAACAAAGAGAAGGCCGCGTTATCATCACCCGTTCGCAAATCCCCTTCTTTTTCGTGGGCTTCTCTTCCCTCAAAGGAAGAGTGTAGCAATGATTCCCAGCATGGCAAACACCATGACCTCGAGAGGCCAGGCCTTGCTCTTCGATAGCTAATATATATATATATATATATATATAATTATTTTTGCATTAAAAATACACAGGGATGCACACACTTAGCGCTCATGCCGATCAAAATTCCCCAAGTGACACCCAATCAGTGTTCCTGCTCCCAATTTTAAAAAGCATATTTGGGACACCCGGGGGGCTCAGTGATTGAGCATCTTATCTTCCTTCAGCTCAGGGTGTGACCCCGAGGTCCCAGGACCGAGTCCCACGTCGGGTTCCCTGCATGGAGCCTGCTTCTCCCTCTGCCTGTGTCTCTGCCTCTCTCTCTGTGTCTCTCATGGGTAAATACATAAAATCTTTTAAAAAATAAAATAAATTAAATAAAAAGCGTATTTAAGCTGTGGAAAACAGTATGAAAATCTCCAAAAAAAATAAACTTTGGAGTGCACAATTCCACTTCTGGGTATATGTCCAAAAAAAACAAAACAAAAAAACAAAAAAAAGAAAAAAAAAAAAAAAAACGAAAGCAGAGCATCGAAGGGAGATTTGCACACCCATGTTCAGAGCAGCAGTATTGGCCATAACGAAAACACAGGAACAATCCAGTGCAATCCAGTGTCCACCGATGGATGAACGGACAAGAAAACGTGGTCTGTTCATACCAGAGAGATGATTAAGCCTTAAAAAGGGAGGAAATTCTGATGTGGATGCGCCTTGAAGACGCGTACACCAAACAAGCCCCATATAAAAGGATGAACACGGGCAGCCGGGGTGGCTCAGCGGGTTTAGCACCGCCTTTGGCCCAGGCCGTGACCCTGGGGTCCCGGGATCGAGTCCCACATCGGGCTCCCTGCATGGAGCCTGCTTCTCCCTCTGCCTGGGTCTCTGCCTCTCTCTCTCTCTCTCTCTCAATCTCTCTCTGTCTCATGAATAAATAAATAAAATCTTTAATAAAAATAAAAGGACGAACACCGTGGGATTCCACTGAACGAGTCCCTAGACCATCAAAGTCACGGAGACAGATGCCGAAGGGCAGGATGGGAGTCGGTGTTCCTCGAGCTCCGGGGCTCAGCTGGGCCAGACGAGGAAGCCCCAGGGGCGGGCGGTGGGGATGCTGCGCGGCCCGTGAACGTGCCTGGTGCTACCGAGCTGTGCACAGAAACGACGACGTGCGGCGCCGCCCGTCACCCCGGAGCGCTGGGGCTTGCCAGCTCCCGGCCGCAGGAAAACCGCGGGTGGACAACACACGAGGTGGGTGTGGGGTGACCCATACAACAGCTGCAGAAACTGAGGTCCAGGGACGCAAAGTGGCGGGTGGAGCAGACTCGGAAACGGAATCCGGGGAGGACAGCCCGGGGTGTGATCCCACTCGGTGGCCTTCCCACCGCCCCAGCCACCAGCGGCCCGGAATGAGGGGTCGCCCGGACATGGAGACCCTCCGCTGTGGATGCCCTGGGCCGCCGCCACTGCCGGGAGCCCGGACGGTCCCACGAGCATTGAGCACCTGCTGTATGCCCCATGCGGTCGCTGGTTCCTAGCGGGAGTGCAGTTACTTCGTGCCCTCAAGAGGATCACAGGATCCTCTGAAAACGGAGAAGGTGGAAAAGCCTGGCGGTGTCTTGAGATTTGTCTGGTGGAGGAGGGAACAACCCAAGGGATTAGCAGACAGAGTAGGAAGGGGGCATCTCAGAGACTGGGGTCAGCTCGGCCACGGAGCAGCGACGCGGGACAGAGCACTGGGGAGCACGACATGTTAGAGGTGCGGGGTTTTATTGTTTGGGGTGAAGAAGAACGAGGAAAGGTTTGGCCTGGGAAAAAAACCTGTGGAGAGCCCCGTGTGTCGTGCTGGGTGCATCGGTCTGCTACCGCCTTGGGGGAAACATCCCCAAGCCTCGGGGAGCAAACAGCAGCTATTTATCATTTTTTCTTCTTATATTTTTTTAAGATTTTATTTATTTATTTGAAAGACAGAGAGAGAGAAAGACCATGAGCAGAGGGGGAGGGAGAGGGAGAAGCAGGCTCCCCGCAGAGCAGGGAGCTGGATGCGGAACTCGATGCCAGGACCCCGGGATCATGCCCTGAGCCCGAGGCCGACGGAGCCCCCACCTCCCAGGCGCCTGCTCTTTATCATTTCTGACACGTCTGCAGGCCCAGTGGACAGACACCCTGTGCTCTGGGCCCAGGCCTGTCGTGTGCGCCGGGCTCCCCTGGGGCCTGCTGGGGGTCTGGCGGTGGTGGGCTGGCCCGGGTGGCTCCACCCCACGCAGGCGGTCCCCCACGCCCCAGGGCTTGTTCTCATGGTAGAGGCCGAGGCATGCAGGGGAGGGGGGGGCTGCGAGGCTCCGGGGCCTCCCTGCGCCCAGCACATGCCCCCCCTTGCCCTGCGCTCTGCAGGCCTGGGCAACCACAGGGTCTGTCCCGGGTCAGGGATGGGCGCCAGCGCCACCCCCTCGCGGCAGAAGCCACAGGTCACCCTGCAAGCAGGGGTGGGGAACCTCAACCTTGTTCCACGCACCCCGCTGCGGAGTTCAGCCCCTCCGACGGGGAGAGCCATCGGGGGCCTGTGTTGGTGCAGGACGACATCGGATTCGTTCTTGGGGAAAGAAACCAGCCGGTTGACTCGCGTCCGCGGTGTATGGGGGCGACAGCCCTGACCTACTGCGCCGTGTTCTGTCTCACCCCGGGGCCCATCACCCGCTCCGTCCGGCAGAGGCCAGACCCGACGAGCCGGGCCGCCTTCTCTTCCAGACGGGGCGGGGGCTTCTCCAGAGCCAGGCGTCCCCACGGGAAGGCCGGACAGGACGCTGCGGCCTGGCGGTCTGGGAGACATGGAGAAACTGAAATCCCGGTTGCGGCCTACATTGACCCAATCTGGGGGGTTGGGGCATAGATGCTACATGAGGAGGAAAAAAAAAAAAATTAAAAGAAGGAAACTCCTGGATAGGAACTTTCCTAATAAAGCACTCACAGCTTGATACGCAGACACCGCTACCTTGCGCGGGGCGGCCGCCGCCGTCTCCCAGGCCGCTGGTGCGTGTAAACAATGTAATATAGTGATTCAATTTTCTAAGAATCCGTTAGCAATTAAACCGAGAATGTTTGGGAAGAGATATCAAATTCTAAAGAGAATTGCCATTTAAACTTTCACTTTTCTGAGCAACAAAGGGATAATGGGGAACAGCTAGGAAGTTTCTCGTGAATTTCAGTGAGGAAATTATAAAAATTGAGGTCAAATGCCCTTTGGGATTCTTTAAATGAATCCGTGACCTTGATACGCCGGCAGAAAGCGTCAAGGGCATTAGGCCTGCCTTACGGGGCGCGCATCGGCTCTTGTCCCGATTACTGGAGCCGAGGACATCCAGGAATCCGTGGCACGTTGGTGAGGGGTCAGCGGGAGCGCCGCGTGTTCTAGGCAGATGGTTTCAGAAATGCGGACCACGCACCGCAGGGAACTACACACGAGCATCCGCACCCGGCGATGCCCCGTGTGACTCATGGTGTGTCTCACGCGGGGCGCGTCCGAGGCCCCAGGAAAAGGCGGCGAGCACTGTGTCTGGAGTCATCCCTCAGGTTCAGAAGCTTCCAGAAACTGCAACCAGGAGCTACAGGAACATAGTCTCAGGCTCAGGGTTGTTGCAGAAGCCCGGGGCCTCTCCCAGCCCGCGTGCACCTTGCCCCGAGTGCGGCACCGTCCGTCTCCGGACCCGAAGCCAGTGTCGGCCTCGCCAGCCCCCGGATTGCCCGCGGTGCCTCAGACCTCAGAACGCCCAGCCCAGCTCGAGCTCCAGGAGCTTCCATAAAGCCCCGGGTGCCCTCTCCTTCCGCCAAACCGGCCTGACTGGCTCGTCCGGCTTTTCCGGGTTTTGTGCGCCCGTAAACACGATGGGCATCTTATCAGGCAAGTGCTCCAGAATGTAATTAAGTGCGGTGGAAATTTGCTATTTGAGTGACTGTCAATGACGTAAGGTTGCACACGCCAGAGGTCAACAATTTATTCCGAACCGGGTTGATTGAGGTCAATTCATGGAGCCTCACGTGCGCGTGTGGCCCCCGCAGGGAGAGCCGTGGCATTGCTACAAATTCCGGCTGAAGGAGGAAGGCGGACAACATACATTCCTATCAGGAAAAGAAAAAGTGATCTGAACATTTAAAATGCTAATAAAAAATTAAAATAGGGATCCCTGGGTGGCGCAGCGGTTTGGCGCCTGCCTTTGGCCCAGGGCGCGATCCTGGAGACCCGGGATCGAATCCCACATCAGGCTCCCGGTGCGTGGAGCCTGCTTCTCCCTCTGCCTATGTCTCTGCCTCTCTCTCTTTCTCTCTCTGTGACTATCATAAATAAATAAAAATTAAAAAAAATTAAAATAAAGAAAAAGGATTAGAGGAAAGTGCAAAGAACAGCTGAGAGGACCTCGTGGAGAGCGTCTCGGGGTGGACGGCACAGATCGGCGGGGTCTGCTCACGCCCCGGCAGCCTGGTGGGAACACGGGGAGCCTGGGGCCGGGGGCACCCCTGCTTCCAGGCGGCGGGCGCAGGCTCCCCCCGGGGAAATGCAAGAGCCGCCTGCAGCTTCCCAGGGAAACCCGCCATTCGCCCCACGCTCGCCCCCGGGCTCCGAGCATGCTCCGTGCTCCCCTCGCAGACCTCTAGGAAGAGTCTCCCTGTGTGCGTCCCCCTCCCCTCCTCCTCCTTGCTCCTCAGGGCAGCTCCCCTGACCGCCCAGCAGCCCCCTCACACCTTCCAGCCCCGGGATTCGCACCTTCCTCCCAGAAGCATTCACCTGCCTTGTGTGCCAGGGCCACACAGGAGCCAAGCCCCCTCCCCTCTGGCCACTCCTCGGTCCTCCCCACAAAGCTCCTCCTCCTCCTGCACACAGTGGCCAGCGTCCTCGCGTCGTAGCTCCTCGAGGGTGGGCCCTGCGCCCCCTCCTCCCTGCCAAGCAAGCTCCTCCGTCCCGGGGCCTTCGGTCGCCACCTACATGCGTGGGATGCGCAGATGTGTACGTCCAGCCAGACGCCCCTCTGCTCTCTGCCCTGCAGCCCCCTCGATCTCGAAACTCGAGTCCACGAGGCCAGCTTTCCCGCAGCTCCTCACGTGACGGACGGGAGCCCGCCTGACCCGTCCACGGGCTCCGAGGGGTCTCCAGCTGCCCACCCTCCGTTCTGACCCCGTGGCCCTTCCTTGCGTGCCTTCTACAAGCTTCCACACGCCTCTGCCTTCCCAGCCCCGCTGCCACTTAACCTCCCACGGGGGCCTGATGAATGGCGCGCCCACACGTCCTGCGCATGTCCTCCCCTCCCCTGTGGGCCTGGCCAAGCCCACGGCCTCCTGCGAGCTCTCCCGGCACCGCGCACCCTGTCTTCGTCCCCGTCCACCCATTCTCCGCCCACAGCCACTGAAGAAGGAGAACCGGACCGGGTCCTCTCTGGTTTAACCCTGGCCAGTGGACCTGACCTCTACGCAGAAACAGATCCGCGCTGGAGGCTGCCCACGATGCCTCCCCAGCTCCCCCCGCCAACGTCCCCATGCTTCGGAGCCCTCGCACACCCTGGAACACCAGCTTCAATGTGCAACGAGGGCTGTGCACTTGGGGCTCCGAGCTGGGCCGCAGTCCCCAGAGCTCACCCACCTGGCAGCCTGCACACCTATAACTGAGGACGCCCCCCATTCCTCCCGCCCCCAGCACCCTGGAACCACTATTTCCTCTGCGTTTCTCCCACTTTGATGATTCTGGGTCCCTCGCATGGGTAAAACCATACAGCATCTGTCCCCCTGTGACCGGCTTGTTTCGCCCCGCATGGCGTCCTCAAGGGTCATCCGTGCTGTCACCTACCACAGATCCTCTTTTTCGCGAGAGGCCGAATCACGTTGTGTAGTGTGTCCACACCGCACCGTCTTCTACGCTGCACTCGGGTTGCCTTCACGTGGCGGCTACGTGAGTGCCGTGGCCGTGCAGCCAGGGGTCACGTTATCTTCCGGAGATCAGGATTTCAGTTCTCTTCGATGACCACCCAGAAGCAGGACTGCTAGATCATACGGCGATTCTGTTTTTAATTTTCTGAGGCGCCTCCATCGCATTCTCCATTGAGAAGATGCACCATTTGCATTCCCACCAACAGGGCACGAGGGTCCCGGGAGCTCCGCATCCCCGTCAACACTCATCATCATCAGGTGTTCGAGAAAGGCATCCTAACAGGTGTGCACTGTTATCCCGTTTGCATTTTCCAGATGCTCAGTGACGTGGAGCATCTTTTCGTGTACCTGGTGCCTATTTGTACGTCTTCTTGGGCAATATGTCTATTCAAGTTCTTTTAATCGAATTCTCTAGGTTTTTTTTGCTATTAAATTGTATGAATTCCCTACGTATTTTGGACATGAACCCTGTATCAGATACACGGTTTGCAGATATCTTCTCCCACTCCGTAGTGGCCTTCTCACGCTGGTGATGGGTCCCTTTGCCGTGCAGAAGCTTTATAGTTTGATGGAGTCCCGTTTACCTATTGCCGCTTTTGGTCTCATATCCAGGAAATCGCGGCCGGAACCAACGACAAAACTTTCCCTTTATGCTTTCTTCCAGGATTTTTACAGTTTCAAGTCTTCCACTTCTTAAGTCTCTAACTCATTTTGAGTTGATTTTCATGTCTGGTGTAAGGTAGGATCCAACCTCGCTCTTCCGCGAGCGGCCGTCCAGCGGGTTTCCCCCACACCACTTGTTGGAGAGACTGTCCTTTCTCGACTGTGTGTTCCTGGCAGCCTTGTCAAAGACCGGGTGGCCTCAGGTGCTTGGGTGCCTCCCTGGATTCTGTTCCGTTCCATCCGTCTCCGTGTCTGTGTTCACGCGCTAGCATCACGCTGTTTTAATTACCAGGGTTGCAGGGTTGTGATATATCTTGAAATCAGAAAGCGTGATGCCTCCAGCCTTGTCTTTCTCAAGGTGGTTGTGCTGCTCGTGGCCTTTTGTGCTTCCATAAGAATTTTAGGGGGGGTTTCTATTTCCATATAAAAGGCAGTTGGGATTTTGTTTTTGTTTTTTTTTTTTCAAAGAATTTTGTTTTATTATAGTACATGAGCTGGACTGATGGGAAAGGGTAGGTGTATGGGCAACCACTGCCCGGATTAGCATCGGATGCCCATCCCGATGGCCATGAATGTGCCAAATGTGCCGCCACCCTGCATCATGGTTTTCCCGATGCCGCCCATCAGCTCCCAACCCCGCATTCTGATCCTGAGACAGGAAAAGGTGCCGAAGAGCGCCCCGGCCGCCATGCCCACTGCGCAACCCATCACAAAGCCCATCTTCACGCGGTCAAAGCAGCTCGGCTGGGACTGTCCGTAGGGCCCCACGGCCACCGGCATCTCGTTCGCGGCTTCGGTCACTCAGTTCTCGCGGTTGGGATTTTGAAAGGGATCGCGTTGAATCTGGAAGACCACGTTTCAACAACACCAGGTTTTCCAGTCCCACGAACACAAGGCGTGTTTCCGTTTACTTGTTTCTTCTTAAATTTCTCTCACCGGCGTTTTGTGATTCTGAGAAGTTTAACCTCCTCAGTTAAGTTTATTCCTGTATTTTATTGTTTTTGTTGCTCCTGCGAATGGGCTTGCTCTCCTTGTTGTCTTCTCAGATGGTCCGGGGCTGGTGGACGGAAACAGCAGGTTGTGTTTTTATTTCGTGTCCTGCAACTTTACCGGATTCATTTATTAGCTCTAGCAGGTGCTCGCCCACAGATGACGTCACACCACCGGCACCAGAGGTGGTTTTACTTCGTCCTTTCCAATTTGGACGCCTTCTACTTCCTTTTCCTCTCCTAACTGCCTCTTCTACATCCTCACCGAAGGGTCACAGTGTCCCTCCCCTGGCCATCCTGCCTGTGGCCGGCCGTCATGCAGCATTCCGTCGTTCCGTAGCACCTGTCCCAGTTAAGCATAATGGCCCTTCAGAGATGTCCACAGCCGCATCCCCAGAGCCTGTAACTGCGTCCTGTTACCGAGCTAGGGAGGATTCCCTACGACAGGGACAGTGTCCTGGGTCACCCAGTGTGGCCTGTGTAATCACGGCATCCTTATAGAGGAGCAGGAGGCAGGAGGGGAGAGCCCAGGGAAATGTGGCTGTGGACGCAGGGCCGGAGGGATGCCGTGCTGCTGCCTTTGCAGATGGAGGAGCGACCCTAGGCCAAGATGCTGGGAAAGGCAGGAAGCGGCCCCAGGGCCTCCGAGGGAAGCATCCCCGCCAGCACCAGGGCATCAGCCCCAGGATGCCCACCTCAGCCCTCTGACCTCTGACCTCCAGAGCTGTGCCATCGTTAATTCACACTGTGCAAGCCAGCATGTGTGGCCACTTGTTGTATTGGGAGCAAAGAACACACACCTGTGTGTTTCCTTGTCCTCTCATGGGCAAGCTCTGGGGGGTCAGAACGCCGCCACGTGCCACTGCCCTCACGGAGTCCAGCAGGGTGCCTGGAACTCAACAGGTGCTCAGCCAATGTTGAAAGAATAAATGAATGAAGAATTCCAAAACGACAATTGCTAAGATTAAAAATATATACATGTTCCAAGTGCACGTAAGGATGGCGAAAAAGCATAGGCACTCCAGGTTAAAAAAAAAAAAAAAAAGAATCAAACTTCTCTTTAAAATGCTTTGTGTATGGGGCACCTTGGTGGCTGGGTGGATTGAGCATCTGCCTTCGGCTCAGGTCATGGTCCTGGGGTCCTGGGCTCGAGCCCCATGTCGGGCTCCTGGAGCTCAGTGGTGCATCTGTTTTTCCCTCTTCCTCTGCTCCTTCCCCTGCTCATGCTTTCTCTCTCTCTCAAATAAATAAAATCTTAAAAATAAAATAAAATAAAATAAAATAAAATAAAATAAAATAAAATAAAATAAAATAAAATAAAAATAAAATAAAATAAAATGCTCTGTGCCAGTGAGGTCATTCCCCTTTGTCCCCGGCCCCCATGGCACCTCCTAGGAACGTGGGGCCTCTGAGCCCCCCTCTCCACCCTCTGCTTCACAAGGGGAACTTCTCGTTCCCACAGAATCAGGCTCACAGGTGCTTTTGTTACCGTGCAAACCGACCCCAGCTGCAAGCAGCACCGCGAGCAGGTGTGAGGCAAAGGGAGCCCGCGGCCTGGGAACAGGACGTGCACGATGTGAGCTTGGTGCTCTCTATTTTGTCTCTGGCTTCCTCACACAGACAGAAAATCCCAGTGAGGTGTGAGGCGGTGGTTCCTGAACCAGAGACCCCGCAGGACTGAGTGGCCCACCAGGAGGAGGCCGCAGGGCCAGGGACAGCCCTGTCCCGGTGCTTCCCCGCTCACGCCCCTGCTCTCTCCCTCCGTCGCCTCCCGCTCTGCCTGCAGGAGACACGCACCCCAGGTCCTCGGGGACGACTGGCAAACACCCTTCGCACAGCCACCGATAGGTGTTTGGCAAACCGTGTAATCAAAAGGCAAGTGCGTAGAAAGTTAGGGGCTGATGGAAAAGCAAAGGAAGTGCAAAAGGGAGACAACTTCAATCCTAAATTCCAGGAAACTCAAGTTAGATGTGTGACTAGATGGACATGACAGAGAAGATTAGACACTGATCTGCTGTGAGGAGCGGGAGAGGGGACACCATGGTGTTTCCAAGGAAGCTGGGTGGGGGCCCCGCAGAGACCGCAGGCAGCAGGGGCCCAGGGTGGGCCCTGGGGAAGCGGCGGTTCTGCTGACCTTCAGGAGCCCGAGTGACACCTGCCCCAGCTCTCGGGGTGACAAACGGCGGCCGAGGGGACACGACGGTCTGTGGACGCTCGGTGCTGTCTCAGGGCAGGGGACAAGGGGCACAGAACGAGGGAGAAAAGATGGTCCCTCGGCGGCCAAAAGGAGGGGGAGACGGGCTGCAACAGGGACGTGACACAGCCTTTTGTGGCCGGAGCCAGGCCCGGAGGCCTGTCTAGATGGTGACAGGCTATATGGCCATCACAGCCCTGGGCTGACCGTTCCCACCTGGGCACTGGCCCTGACGTGTCAGCAGCTTGTGGGAGAGGGACTGGGCAGGTGCCAGATCGTGACTGCATCTCCTCTCCACGGCTGACACCCCTGCCCACCCCCAGACCTTGGGCAAGGCCCTGGGGGAACGGAAGGCCAAGGCCAGGCGCCTGCAGCCCCTCCCCAGCATCCTCAGGCAGCCGTGATCCCCCCCCCCCCACAACGGGGTTGTCATTCTCTGCGGGGCCGTGCAAGCCCGGCCTGGGTTCTGGAGAAGAGGGGTAGAGAGACAGCCCTTGAGAGTACCGTCTCCTTTCTCCGGGGAGTCCCCAGGAGCGAAGGGAAGCAAAGCCCAGCCAGCAAATGGTGTCTGGACACTCAGCCTGCACCGAGCAGCTCTCAGAAACCGGCAGCGGGCGCGCAGGTGAGGCCGGAGCTCCGAGGCGCTCCCATCCCTCGGCACCTGCTTTCACCCTCGTTGCTTCTCACCTCTGTCGTTAGGGCGAGGCCAACACAGCAGGACAGTGTGGACAGGGCGTGGACAGACGGGGGACATGCGGGGAGGGGCGGGCGAGGGGAAGAATGACCTATGGCCTTGGCACTGGGGAGGGCCATCCTGGATGTTCACAGCCCCGACGGCCACGTGCACGTCGCAGTAGAGCTGACCTCTTCCATCCTAAGCTCTGGATCTGCCTGCGGGCTGAGTGGGGTGGGACGCGCTTAGTTCTAAAGCCTTCCGTCCACCATCCCCCTTCACCCTCTTGTCCCCACCCTCTGGATCCCCCAGCTTCTCCTTAAATGCTGCAGAATTTCCTTAAAATTAGGATTTTCATGTACAGGCACGACTGTGTTTCTCTGCACTGGATCTAATTCCAGCGCCCACAGACCCTTCGCCAGCCAGCACGGGTCAAGAGCATGTGCCACAAAAAACGCTAGATGGAACGAGGGGCGCCCGGAGCCATCAGCTCTGCCATCAGCTCCACCATCGTGCAGAATTTGCTCAGCTTGGAGCAAGAGGCAGCGAGGCGCCGCGCACATCCCGTTACCGTATATGGACAAATCCGCGCTCACTGGGCGAGAGGGCGCTGCTCTCGTTGGAAGAAAGTCTAGAAGAGCACTCAGAGCGCGGGGAGGATGTACAATAAGTAGACCATAATGGATTGTCCTAATGCTTCAAGGAAATTATTCCAGAGACAACAAGGCTGTAATTTCCAACACAAATCAATGCTCCTTGGGTCAGTCTTAAACACAGTACGCGTGTATAATCTGTCCGAGTGTGGTTTAAAGAAAGACTCTCCCAAAAATAACTGTGTCAGAGATTTATTTAACTCCTTAATGAGAGAATTGCCAAGATGGCTAAGCTGGTACAGAGAGCATTTCGGGAAATGGATGTTTATAAGCAACGGGAAAGAGTGTTGACACCAGGTTGCCAGGTCAGCGATAAAACTGGAGTGTCCTGCAGGGCAGCGGCACCGTGGGGTTTGCAGTGCCTGTTCCTAAGAGTCGGGGGTCACTCGCATCCCCACTGAACAAAAATCTACAAGGTCACGGGAAATTTTGCAAAGTCTTGGCACCGCCCAGCAAATAATGTGTCAAACATGGATGCATTCCCCTAAAGAATCAGAGAGTCCTCAGTTGGGCCCATTAGGTACTGCTCAAGGATGACGTCAGAAGGACGGTAAGCCGCCTTCGGCTTCATTTACGAGGTTTTCCACAATGATTTTTCTTAGCAGAATACTGGAAAAGGGAAATAAAGTTACCATTATTTGCAGATGGTATCATTTGCATGTAGACAAGTCAAGGGAGCCGCAGAGAAGCCTTTAGAGCCTGTTGTGGCCTAATTGGTCCCCCTACGTTCATCGGTTGACGCTGTGAGCCCCAATACCTCAGAGAATCGCTGCAGAGAAGTGAGTCGCATGAGGTCGAGTGGGCGGCCACTGATCCATTATGACTGGTGTCCCTGGAGGAGATTAGGACACAGACACAGAGGGACGACCAGGGAGTAGGTGGCCATCTACATGCCAAAGAGAGGGGCCTCAGGAGGAACCAGCCCTGTCCACACCTTGTATCCCCAGGACCAAGGGGGCCCCTCACTGCCCTTCCTGGGCTAGTGGCTATGTCCC
Organism: Canis lupus familiaris; assembly: GCF_011100685.1. NCBI lineage: Eukaryota > Metazoa > Chordata > Mammalia > Carnivora > Canidae > Canis > Canis lupus. The sequence continues at coordinate 49,993,286 of NC_049246.1, read as the reverse complement.
CCGGGGCCAGCGCCTTCTGCTTTATCCACACAGAGGAGCCGTGCAGACCCCAGATCAAGGCACCCAGAACGCACACCCCGCTCGGGCACCCCACTAACAAATGCAGAATGCCACAGAGGAGAAGCTGTGCTTATATTTGGAAGGAAAGCCATAAAATATTTGGCAACATGTTTAACAAGAAACACGCACAGTCCTCGTAACAAAAATGATAAAACTTTCCTGACGGACATGGGGGTTTGCTTAAATAAAGATACATCTTGTTTCCGGATGCGAGATGTGCTGGGTAAAGATGTGAAATCTCCCAGGCTAATTATGAAATTCAGCCCAACTCAAATGAATGTGGTAAAGGAATTTTTTTTTTTTTTTTACTAGGAAAGTGGATTCTAAAATTCTGCTGGAAGTGTACGTCAATATGTAAAAACTGCCAAGAAATTCATGAAAATTAAGACTATCATGGGAGACGTTCCCTGTTTAATAAATCAAACTGTAGAGCGATATTAATCAGAACAATTAGATACTGGTGCAGAAATATAGAAACAGATCAATGGGATGGACAGGCCGCTCAATACACACTCCACAATGGCCGTTTACCATATTATAAGATTATATAAAATACAGGTGCGCTTCAACTCAATATGGAAACTTCTCGTTTCACAGGGTTGGAAATGCGTTTCCCATCTCAAAACCAGATCTTATTTCTGTTCACGTTGTAGTCAGGCCCAGATTCCTGACAAATAAGATCTCCAAATATTTTTAACTATAAAAGCAAGCAGAAGAAAATATAGGGAAATGCATGTTTATAATCCTGGGGTAACGAAGGTCTTCAAAATCAGGCTATGAGATCCAGAATCATAAAGGAACACACAGACAGATTTGGCGCCACGTGTGGTTTAAACTCCTGAAAAGTCATCAGAGGGGAAACGACAGATGAGGATGAATGTCACTAACAGTCGTGACGGGGAGGGGTCAATGTCTTTAAACCCCAATTCCTCTCCTGGAAGGCTTGTGCAACTTCAAATTTCTGATTCTGAAATTCTACTCGAAGTAGAAGTATCTAAAAAAAATGCCAAGAAGATTTTATATCTCAATTTTAAGAAAATTAGAGTCTGTTGGGGAAAGTGCAAAATGGGAGATCCACCTGAGGCACTGGAAATATCCTAAGTCAGGTCGGCCGCCCAGACACCCTCACCCAGGCCACAGATGAGTCAACCCCAGGCAGGGCCGGCCTCGGAGGACAGTCTCCATCTCTTCTCCTGCTGCAGGACGACCTGCCGCTGGGGCTGGAGCTACAGGCCAGGCAGGAGCACAGGAGACCAGTCCTCAGCCTGAGCAACCGGCCCGCCCAGCTGGGCCGCCTCATGGGGGGGGCAGTGCTCCTGGGCCAGCCCCGTGGGGACGCCGCGGACACGCCGCGGAGACGCCACAGAGACGACCTAGAGCAGCTCTAGGAGCTCCGGCTGGCTCGGAGCCACAAGCCGTTTGGTGGCGGTGATATCACTCCGTGTTGCGTCTCAACTTGTTTTGGACTTTTCTCCATGTGGTTTGGGGCAAGGAGATGTGGCCTGGCCTTTCTCATCTGTAAAATACAATGACTTCATGTTTCATTGCCACAGAAGCTGTGGGTATCCGATGAACAAGAGACAGAACCCAAGCGTGATGGACAGCCCACGGTGGGGTTCAGCCAACGTGGAAAGTGTTTGCGCCAGAAACTTGTGAACATCATCAAAAACCAAGACTCTAAAATGTGAGATTCTTGCCCAAGAAACACGCAGCAAGTGGAAGATCTGGATGCAAGTAAGGGCTGCTCTGGGGCACTGGAGCCCGTACAAGGGGTGGCACCGGAGATCTCCGGGGAAACACCTTTTGTGGGGAGGGGGAGTCCAGCTGCCTCTGCACCTGCTGGCCTCCACAGCTGGACCCACCCGAGGGTCGGAGCCATCAGTGCCTTCCCTGGACGCCCCTCGGCCATCCCCAAGGTGGGGCTCCCACGTGGCTTCCAGGCCACGGTCTCATGGGGTCTCACAAAATCCCAGCATGGACCAGCCCCAGAGCCCCCCAGGAAGGCACAGGGGCGGGGAGGAGGCGTTATGTCTGCCCGATTTGTGCCTCAGACCCAGGATGCCAGAGCTGCACTCGAAGCCCTGGGGGACTCAGTGCAACATTCTCCTCAAGACACATTGAAATGAATTTCCATGTTTATAAAACCATGAATTATTGAAAAGCACTCAGGAATTTTGTGTTCCATTTATGGGAATCAATGAACAGAGAGCTACATTCAACCTCTGCTTTGCTGCTTATGGCTTATAAAGACAGCGCAAACCAACGGTAGTAAATATATACGGAGAGCAATCCTGGTCACAGTTGCAATAAATAAAAAGAACAGGCTTCAAAAGGAAGATGAAGGGCCCATATGAAGCAAATGACGAGGTGAGTAGGCAGGCAGATTTGTTTTTAATTTTCGCAGATAGTCTCAAAGATTCACAAGAGCAGAGAGGACAGGATGGCGAGTTCTCGGGAGCCCATCCCCCAGCGTCCATAAGCATCCTTTTGCGCTTCCTCCCGTCCCTAACTGCTCCGCTCTTCTTGAAGCCACAACATATTAAGATGAATGAAGACATGAAAAAATGCACACACGTCCTGCAAACGTACATAGATAGAAATGTGCATGTTATAAAAGTGACAATAAGATCTTAAATAAGATCTACTGCGATCTCCGTTGAAAATTCCAAAGGAAATTTTGTTTTTACATTGTCAGAAGAGTTCTAGAGTTCAGACAGAAAAAAAGAAATACATCAAAATTGCCAAAAAGCATTTGAAAAGACGGCAAGCTTGATCAATTGCATATTAAACAATAAAGCCATAAAAAGCACCCTTAGAGAAAGTCGACCAATGTAAACTATCATAATCCATAAGTGAATTTGGTATAATTGCCTGATATAAAATCAGGATGCAAAGGTCAACTGTATTTCCATGTGAGTAATGCACACAGAATAAGAAATTCACAAAAGACAGTATTTATCTGGGGGAAAAAATCTAACAAAAGATGTACAGAAACTTTAGCTCCTGGTGGCTCAGTTGATTAAGCATCTGCCTTTGGCTCAGGTCATGATCCCAGGGTCCCGCATTGGGTTCCCTGCTCAACGACGACTCTGCTTCTCTCCCTCCCTCTGTGATCTCTCTCACTCTCATTTTCTCTCAAATGAACAAACAAAAGTCTTTAAAAAAATTAAAAATTAAAAATTAAAAAAAAAACTTTACACAGAAATCCACAGAACACGACTGAGAGAAACGGAAGAAAACAGAAAATTCTATGTAAAGATAGATCCAACCGGGGCTGTACAGAACCTCTCCTCTAGTCACTGGGAGAAATTTGAAGTTTTAAATAAATGGAAAGCTTTGCTTTGATGAGGACAATTCTCCCCAAACTCCTCGATACATTCAAGGGATCGCCAGTGACAATCCCGGCAGATATTTGCAGAAGTTCATAAGCTGACTCAAATACTCACAAGCATCCAAGGTAATCTTGAAAAGCAGGCACGAGACGTTAAGAACGTTAAGATGTTACGATTTATTATAAAGTGCAACGGCTGAGTGGCTCAGCAGTTGAACATCTGCCTTCGGCCCAGGGCATGGTCCTGGAGTCCCAGGATCCCCAGTCATCGGGCCCCCCACAGGGAGCCTGCTTCTCCCTCTGCCTGTGTCTCTGCCTCTCTGTGTGTCACTCATGAATAATAAATAAATAAAATCTTCTTAAAAAAAGATTTATTATAAAGGGGTAGTTAGTAACTAAGCAAATGTGATGTTGGCCCAGGGAGGGATGAACTGACCAATGGTACATACGGAGTAGGGTAAGGAAATAGACACACACATACACCATCAATGTGGTGGAGAAAGGACTTTTCATAATCGGACTTGGGTCCATACCTAAGCAGGCATTTAAAGATGTTGTGTGCATTTGAGGAAACTGCCTCTGAGAAAAGCTGTACAAACGTGTAACTCTCCAGTAGGGGCGAGAGCCTATCACGCTCCTGATCATCAGCCTGTAGGGTCAGTGTTTAAGTCTTTCCTAATTTGCCAGCCAATAACGTTTCCATGCTCTGTGAGGCCAAACAGCGCTTTCACGTCTTTGTGGTTACGTTCGTATTGCTTCTTTGATGAATTGCCTGTTCGTGTCTGTTGCCCATTTTTCTCCCGGGATGCCCACGGTGTCTCTTAGTGATTTGTCATGTATTTTGCAATCTTGCCAAGTATCACACGTTTATTTCTTTATCTGGCGCGTTTGAAAATGTGGTGTTGGCTAATACTGACGGCGGTGGCAGGTGGCAGGTGCTCTGGGGCTGCCTGGGCCCCTCCTGGCTGAGGCACTGCCGATGGAGAGCCCTCCGCCCCCGCCATGGTCAGCCCTCGGCTGGCATTGCCTCAGTGGCCAGAGACTGTCTCTTCCAGGAGGCCCTCCCCTCTTCCTGGCTCATCGGATGACAAGAGCATTTGGAGGGTGGGGGTGGGGATAGGTAGCCCAGCCCCAGCCCCAACACAGGGCGCTTCTGAAGGGCCACCTGCTTCTGACATCTCTGGGGGCTCCACTGTGGGCTCCACTGAGACTGCATTGGCCTCACCTTCTCCCGCTGCCCAGTCCTGCTTCTCTCCCCTCCCTTTCCTGCTGTGGAGCCCTCCCAGGTACACCTGCTGCCTGCTTGTCTCCCGCTGGGATGCCCCCCCCCCCCGCCCCGGCGCCCCACAAACACTTCAGATATCACGAAAACCTATATGTGGTCAAATCTGTCAGTCTCCTGCTTTATGTCTGCTGAGTCCTTAGAAAGTTTTCCCACACTCCTGAGATTATGTGACTGTTAAATATTGAGACTGAGAGAACAAACACACTTGGAATATATGCGGCGTAAAATATAGAGGAAAGTCTCAAACTTCATTTTTCTCCCCAAAGGCCTAGGCAGAGGGTGCAGTAGCACTTACCGAGCAATCAATCCTTGTGCCACTGGCTTGAAATATATCTTTAATAACAGAGTAAATTATTAAGGACACTTGGATTTGTTTCTGGGCTTCCTAGTCTATTAATCCTGCTCGTCGGTCTGTTTCTGGGCCAGCCCCCTGGATTTTAATTCTGCAGCTGCCTGCCCGGCCCTGACACGGGGGCCCCCCACCGCTCTTGCGTCGCTGTTGTGCCAACCTGACGCGGCCCCACCGGACTTACCTCTCGTCTCTGGGCAGCCCGCGCTGCACGAACTGTGCCCACATGGCTCTCAGCCCTGCGGCGTCCCCCGAGCAAACCCCTGACATCCATCTACTGAGACATGACACAGGGGTGGCTCAGGACACGAGCTCGGTGCCCCATACCGCCTCCCAGCAGCCGCCCAGGCCAGGGTGCATTGCAGAGAAACCTCCTGCTCTCTGTCCACTGTCGCCCGTGTAGTCAGCACAGACTTGTCCCCACTCTGCAGCCTACCTGGAGCCGCCCGGTTCATAATTTCTGAGATCACAGATTCAAATGTGCATCTCAGGAGGCTCCTCGAGGGCTCACCTGTGACCGCGTCTTGCAAGTGTCTTGTCCTGGGCGCCTGTCTCTCCCTCTCTCTAACTTCCTCATGATGCAGAAGAGGGAGGAGACGGGGAGGTGGGCTCCCATGGGGCTGGGAGACCCAGCGCCACCCCGCACGTCTCCAGCCTGGTGGACGCCATTGGCTCCGGCGTCCCCTTCACCTGTAGGAATCTAGAGTTTTCTTTTTCCCGCTGCTGCTCAGGCTTCCGTGGATGGCATTGTTTCTCCCTGCTACTGTTGAGCAGTGTGGACGGGCGGGTTTCACCGGCCTTAACCTTGGGAGCTGGGGGGGGGCGATGGGATGCGCCCCAGAGGGGACTGGCAGTGACCGGGAGAGAAAGGTGAAAGCTCCACAGGCTCTTCAAGGTTGAGGTTCCCCTGCTTCGAATCCCGTGAGCCCCTTACGCCTGACAGGCAGTCACCTGCCCCGCCCCCGGTCAGCAGGACTGAAAGTGGGACAAGTGGGGGCTGTGTTCCTGCACCTGGCACGGGACCTCAGAGACCGTACGACGGGCCAGGAGCCCCAGGATAGCTCGTGACACCCGGGCTTGTCCTGCTCACCTGTTCGCCGGAAACCTCAGCGACAGACACCCCCAGCTCAGCAGTGGGGTCAAGGCACTGGGGGGCCGAGGCAGCAGCTGAAGGTCCTCCCCCTGCTTTGTGGGATGGGCCAGGGCACAAAGGTGGGAGTAGGTTTGGGGGTTTACTGGGATGAGCCGGACTGGTGCAAGTGCTCGCCTGGCTCCGTGGCTGGGAAACCTCCGACACCGGGAAGCCCCCAGCACCCGAGAGCCCGCGCGCCCTTAGCTCCCCTGGAGGCCACGCTGACCGGTGGGCGCACCTGCCGCCTCCTGGATCTGTGGCCCTGGGCAAGTTGCCTGACTTCCGACGGCAGCTTCCCATGTGCAGAAGCACATCCGTGTGTAAATCCGCTTCCCCACCAAAGGTAGATGGGGTGGCCGATTCCCCCAACGTGCTGCCCTGAGTCCTTACCACACGGCTGCCAGACAGAGGAGGGACCCTGGGTGAACCCCGCCGCCCCCATCCGGACACCCCGAGCCACAGTCACTCCTGGGGCTTCCCGAGGACCCCTGCACAGCCCGGACCGCTTGGCCGCTGCCGTCCCCCACCTGCTGTGTCCCCTCACCATCACTGCCCGTGGGGCTGCTCGCCCTCTGAGGTGACAGCGAGTCCACGTCCCCCGGGCTGTTTTCCAGGATGGCGCTGGAGCGTGAAGTCCGTGAGGTTAAGCACTGGCCGCCGGGGACGTCCTGGTGGCCCCGAGGGGCCTCGCTCTCCTACGGGAAGGGGGAGCCGGGAAGAGGGAGCGTCCCTCCAGCTGGCCCGCCGCCGATGGTCCTGCCTCCCGCCTCCCGCGGCTCCTGTTTACGTGGATGGAGACGCATCCGATGGCGGGGGCGGGGGGGACCCTGCAGGAACCCTCGATCCACCGAGCGCCGCTTGGAGGCAGGAACTCAGGGGGTCCCCGGGGGACGTCGCTGCGTGAGGACACCCCAAGGTGATCAGCCTTCCTCCCCTCTGCCTCCGGCCGTGCTCCCCTCAAGGCCAAATCCAAAAGAACCAGGGATGAGAAGGCCGTCCACAGGCAGTAGTTCCCCGGCTGCCCCTTCAGGGGCCTGCGCTGGCAGGCAGCGAGCCCCGAGGAGCTTCGTGGGGCGTCCTGCGTGGCCTCCCGGAGGGTCACCCCGGGGCAGCGGGGGGCTCCCGGGCCGTTCTCCATGCCATCAGCTTGCTCCCCGAGGAAGTTGTTAAGCTCTGTGTTGCATAAGGCGTGGGCCAGGCAGAGAGTCACAAAAACAACAATAACAACAGGAATCATAAATAACAGGTGACAGAGGGCTGGAGGGGCCCATGGTCCTGCAGCCCGGAGTCTCACCCCTGCGGGCTCAGGTGGCCACTGTGACCCCCGCCCCCACCGAGGAGCGAGGCCCAGCGCAGCGCCTCCCGGGGCAGATGGGTTGGCAGGTGGCGGGGTCGCACTCACGGGATCCCACGTTCCCCCTCACGCTAACCTGCTGCAAGGGAGGGTCAGATGAGAACTTCCCTTTGTGTCCTAAGTATCAATAATGTGACTTGTTTTTTTAATCTTTCTACCTTGAAATGATTTTAGACTTCCAGAGAGGTTGCAAGGGACGTCTGGGTGGCTCAGGGGTTGAGCATCTGCCTTCGGCTCAGGGTGTGACCCCGGGGTCCCGGGATCGAGTCCCGCATCGGGCTCCCTGTATGGAGCCTGCTTCTCCCTCTGCCTGTGTCTCTGCCTCTCTCTGTGTGTCTCTCATGAATAAATAAATAAAATCTAAAAAAAAAGAAAGACAGAAAGAAAGAAAAGTCGCAAACAATGCCCAAAGTTCCCAGACGCCGTCCACCCGCTTCCCCCGGCGAGGACGCCCTGCTCGCCCTTGAGAATCAGCACCAGGACGCTAGCGCTAGCGTCAGTTAAATTACAGACCTTATTTGGGTTTCATCTGTTTTCCACAAATGTCCTTTTTCTGTTCCAGGGTCTCACATTGCATTTAGCTGCTATGCATGACTTCCTCTAGAAAGCCTCCAAGAACTTATTTATTTTTTCGTGGTGTCTCGTTGGGACCTCACACCACCTCCATGAGCAAGAAGCGTGGGTGTGGGCGTCATTAGGGGACAGCCAGCTGCACCCTGTGGCAAACGTCCCTGCCCAGTGGAGGCCAAGGGGTGTCCCATCCAGCTTTTGTAAAACAGCTAAGTGGAGCCTGACCAGCACAGGGAGGCCTCGGGTCACTGGAGTCCGTGGGGACAGAGCCAAGTGCCCACTTTCCCTCCTGGCCCGTGCAGATGGCCGACCGCTCAGCCACAGGTCACACAGCACAGTCATCTGGAAAGGGCCCTCAACCTGCCCTGGGCTCACAAACAAATAGAATCTGGAGCCCATTGGGGTACAGAGACGCATCGAAGTGCACGTTGGACTCTGCCCCATGCGTCACCAGGACGATATGCCGCCTGCCGCAGGGGCTCAGAGGGCCCTGGAGTCGCCCTGGTGTCCAGGGGTGCCGCGGAGAGCCCCCGGAATCAGGGTCTCCGTGTGAAGCCTCAGAGCAGAAGCCAGCCCCGTGGTGGTCGGCCTCAGCGTGGGGCCGGGTGTCGGCCGAGTGCAGGTGGAGAACTTAACACTCCAAGGACGCAAAGGGCAGAGCCCCGGTCCCAGAGCTGTGGCCCCAAGGAGGCCACGGGGCGAGGCAGCCGGTACTCCTGCACAAGCCGCTGCATGAACCCCCAGGGACTCAGCCCCTCCAAGACGAGAGACCAGGACGGGGCGGCGAGACGAGGCCCAGCTCCTGGCTCCCCGGGCTGCAGCTGTCCCCTCCTCCAGGGCAGCGAGCTTCCCCGCCTCGGACCTCCTCGCCTGTCAACTCCCGGCCCCAATGTCCTTGCCCATCTCTGCTGCCTCAACAACCCTTCCCATCCTCCCGGGCCCAGAACCCATCAGCCCCGCACGAACGGGGACCCCTCGTGGCTCCGTGCCAGGCCTCCCAAAAGCTCCTGCTGCATTTCACTGAGATTCTGTGTCGCCTGTGGGCCTCCCTCCCCATGCAACCGGGATTCCAGGCAGGGCCCTGGCCCAGCTCCTGCTCCACGTTCGTGTTCCCGGCCCTGGGCACAGCCGGGGACGGAGTGGGTGCCCCCCCCACCGGAAGCTGTTGGAGGAAGAGAAGGGGGGCAGGGAGGGATGAGGGACGGAGCTGTCTCCCTGAGATAGGAGGTGGCGCGAGGGGGCAGGGCTGCCGGCAGACCACAGCCTCCGCAAACTTCAGCTTTGGTAGGACAGCCCAGCCCCCGGCACTCAGGGACTCCCACTGAGGGACCTCAGAAGCTTCTAGAGCAGCTGCCCTGTTGTCAGGTGAGAAAGTGGAGCCCAGAAGTACGAGCTGCACCTGCAGAGGCCTCTCTTCAACAGTGAGGGCCAGGCTCCCCAGAGTTCCCTCCACCCCCTGGGCCTCACCTTGCCTCCTGCACCAACCCCGTGCTCAGGCTCTAGATGGGCCCCGACCCTGGGAGCAGGAGGCAGCTCTGCGACATCTTGGCTCAGAAGGAGCCGTCAGCGAGCAGGACAAGCAAGGGCCGAGGAGGCGGGGGGCAGGCCCCAGGGGGGCCACGAGAGGCTGGGTGGCAGCAGGGGAGCTGTCGGCCTCTGCACAGAACGGGGGGCGGGGAGAGGCCCTGGAGTGTGGGGCTGTGGCTGGAGGGTCGGGCGGCCACCACGGCCTCCGCGGAGGCTGGAGAAGAGGCTGTCAGGGCGGAGCTCCTGAGAATCGAGAGGGCACAGCTCCAAGGACGGAGGGAGGTGCGGTTGTCAGGGGCAAGGCTCTGCTGCCCGGACGGGAGGGAAGCCGGCTGGCAGGGCTGTGCATCTGGGAGAGGGGGCATGAGGAGCTTCTGGAAGCTTCCAGGTCCTCCGCGAAAGAGGAGGTGAGTCCCTCTGAAACCGAGGGAGGAGACGGCTTGGAGAGGAAGGAGACAGTATGGAGAGGCAGCCCACAGGTAGGGGGCGAGCAGCAGGGCTCCAGGGCCCGTCGGAGGTTGGCGGTCTGAGCCGCACCCGGTGAAGGGAAGCCTCGGGCTCCCGGGGTTTCAACAGGACGGAGAGCCGGCGAAGCGGGGCTGCGCGCTTGGAGGGGCTGCGACCGGGCCCCACGACCACAGCGGGGCCGCGGCCAGCCCGGGCGACCCGGACCCCCCACGCACCCACACCCGTGTCTGTGGTGCCCCGCAGGGAGGGCGGGAGGCCTCGGGGTGCACACCTGTCCCAGCGCTCGCCACCCGCCCTGGCCGCTCTGCCCCGCGGCCACCCCTCGCCGCCCTGGGCCCCCGAGCCCGTCCGCAGCAGCACTGACTTTGCCGGGCTGCAGGCCGGGCCCGTGGAGCGACACCCGCACGGCGACGGTCGCGCGGGTCCCCCCAGCCTTCCCCGAGGAGAGACGGAGCGCGGCTGGCGGGGCGGCTGCGAGGCCCGGAGCGGGGCCGGGAACCCGGCCGTGAGAAGCCGCCGCCGACCACCAGCTCTGTGCTGATTCGTAATGATGTGTTTAATAGAAATTTCAAGGTTCATTACGGGATGTGGATTAATTAAATTGAGAGGGGAGATAATGAAAGATATTCCCACTGGACGCGTAGCGGAGCAGGCCTGCGGTGGCAGGAGGAGGGGGGTGAACCTGTGGACATTCCAGAACCCTCCTCTGAGTTTGCCCACGTGCCCGGGAGCCGGGGCTCGGCTGCGTCCTCCGAGGCGAAGGCGGTGGCAGAGGCCGCGGGCCGCAGGTCTCCACGGGGAGCCCGGCCTCTGTCCGCGTCTCCGGCTGCCCCGCCGGGCTCAGCCCCCGCCCCACGTCACTGGCTGCTGGCCCCCCGGGGCGGCCACTGGCTGCTGCTCCCTGCTCGTTCCTTCCCACGGTTCTGGGGGGCAGGAGGGCGCCAACCACATGGGACTCTGTGGGGCGCCCCAGGCGCCGTGGCTGAGCAGTTCGGAGAAGGAGCGGCTGTGGCTCGAGGCTCTGCTGGCCCAGGAGTCCCGAGGGTACCCCCCGAGTCTCCCAGGGGTGCTGGCAAAGCCGCTGTCGGCCTCCTGACGCACCAGCGGGAGCTCGAGGAGCTGACAGCGAGTCCCGGTCTCCGTGGGATCCAGGACTGGGGGTTGGTGCACGCTCATGGCCATGAGAACAGCAGTGCCACTCCCTGTGTTTGCACGCCGCCCCTCCCAGCACGCACACCCGACCTAATCTGACGCTCACGAGGGGCCCCGGGGGACATTGCACCCATTCCACAGAGGTCGCTGTGGGCAAACTACCGCTACACATGATGGGAATAAATCTCATCAACAAGGTGCTCGGCGAGAAGCACCCACGTTGAGGGAACGCACGCCTGAGGTCACGTACGCAAACCCGGAGGAAGCGGGTACGTTTGAGGAGGCCGGATGGGCGGGACTGGGAAGGGGCACGAGGATCTCGAGGCGCCCAGCCGTGATGTAGCCCCTCGTGTGCGCTGAGGCTCGGCAGGGGATCCTGCGGGGAGCTGACACCCGCGGCCCGGCCCTCTCCCTGCAGCTACGAGCACCTGTTGTAAACGGAGTCCCACGTCCAGGAAACTGTCCTGCAGACGCCGGTTCATCTTCCCTCGCTACCGTTTATCCTTCCCGGTCTCCCCAAAACAGGACACTAATGTACCACGAGATAAATGCATTTCTATTGCAAAGTGCTCACAGGTGGATCCAGCCTCGAGAGTGAGTGCCTGGAGCAGGGCCGGCGTGGGTCTCAAATCCAGGTCTCTAGCGGCACGTCCGGGGCCCTTTGCTCCAGAATGAAGCCCTGTGTTCCTAACGTTGGTGCGGGGGGTGCGGGTAGCTGTGGCTGGGCGCCCGCTCCCCCAAGAGCTATTCTGAGAGCCGCACTTCTTGTGGCTCCGGAGAACCTCTGAGCAGTCACCGAAATCACAGACGCTCGGCCCCAGAGAGTCCCCGGTAAGGCCAGGGAACACCTCAATGCTTGACTTCCGGCCCATCGCTGCCCGAGCGACTTCCCACGCACCCAACTATCTCTCAGTTCGCCCTCGTCCTCCTGAATCAGTGGGATTCGCCGGGAGGCATAAAGGAGGTGAAAATCCTCTTCCTTATGCAGCAATTATTCACACCAGCCAAACCTCATTCATCACAGATGAACTTCTTATCCAGTTTATATTCCGTAACTCAACCCTCTTTAAGTAAGAGCAAACGGTAGCGGGCTTCGGGGGGAGGCACTTGCCGTCCTACGGACTCGAACAACCCGAGCCGCTCTTTCATTTTGTACCTGCGTCGTATTTTCTGAAGTCTGCACGAAGGACAAGGGTGATGGGAACCAGGGTCCAGATCCCGCTGTGGTCTTTCCAACCTGCGAGGAGATGAGGCTTGAGCTCAGGGGGAGGCACAGCCGTGCAGGCCCACAGAGCCCGCTGAGCACCTGTCACCGGCTGCCGGGAGCCTCCACCTTCACCCAGGATGGGGTCCAGGGTGACCTGCTTCTTCCTCCTGAAGAGGCCGGTAAGCTCCGCAGGGGAATAGAAATGGAAGGGAGCCCAGAAACCACCAGCGCACCTCTTCCCTGGACCAGTGAGGCAGGAAGCCTGCAGGATGCACCCTCAGGCACTGGGAGCGGGAAAGGCAAGGCCGGACGTGAGCCCGGGCCCCAGGAGTGTGCCCAGGATGAACGCCCAGAGCTAGTCAGGGAGACCCAGGGGTGAGGCCGACAGCAGGGTGGACACAGTAAGACACCAAGAGGGAAGATCTCAGCCGCGTGCCCTGGGCAGTGGATGTGTGGGATGACCTGACAACAGGCTCTGTGTGCAGCCCCAGGCCCATCACTCACGGAGGGCAGAGACCGGTACCCAGTGGCCTCCCCGCTGGACGGTCGAGCCCACCTGGAGAATTTGACGGAAGGAAGACCCGTTCATGGTGCATTTAATTGACACTTAGACCATCCTCAGGGGGACGGTCATTTGGGAAGAACATCTTGAGTCTCTGCAACTCGTCCCGGGGCTCATCGCACTACGTCACACACCCTGAGCACTAGGATTCATAGGATGCACAGGAGCCGTCTCCCGCAGCCCCATCCCTAGGGGAGCAACAGAGGAAGTTTTCCGGGGGAAAATAGTCCCAGAACAAAAGTCTCGAGGGACGAAAAGAAAAGAAAAGAAAAGAAAAGAAAAGAAAAGAAAAGAAAAGAAAAGAAAGAAAAGAAAAGAGAAACAAGTGAGCAAAGACTGAAAATGCAGATAAATCTAAACAAACACTGACATAGAAATTACGATAATAAATTCCAATTCGGTGAAAGAAAGAAATAAAACCCTAACGGCAATATTACTGTTGGCAAGAGGACTAAATTTACGACTGCCTGTAAATCTACAATTATCTCAAAACTAACTAACTTTTAAGAAGAAACCGAGTATAGTGTCAAGTCAAAGACAGAGGGGGGAGGGGGGCGCAGAGCAATGTTCACCCGCCCGGCAGCCAGCTACGGGGATCGTATTAGTTTCTGGAGCTGCTATAACGAGTGACCGCACGTTTGGAGGCTGAAAACCACAGAAATTTGTCATCGTGTAGTTGGGGAGGCCCGAAGTCTGAGATCTAGGAGATCTAGCGAGCTGCCCTCGCTCCGGGGAGAGTCTGCAGGCACAGCATCCGACCCGGCCTGCGTGGCCCCCCGCTTCCTCCTCTTCCCCACCTTCTCCCCTCTTCTGCCCTCTTGCCCCCCTTCCACCTCACTTGTCTTATATAAGGACCCGTGTCCTGGGACTGAGGGCTCAGCTGGATAATCCGGGCTGAGCTCATCTCAAGATCCTCGACTTAACTACATCTGCAAAGATCCTTTTCCCAAATAAGATAACATTTACAGGCTCCTGGAATTCGGATGGGAACCTGTCCTCTGCGGGGGTGGGGAGCCACCGTTCAACCCGCTGCATGGATGAAGCAATCCGTGCCTTTGGTTTGGAGGGCCCCAGGTACAGCAGGGCCCCTGTTGTGCAAAGCAATCTGTGGGACCTTAGATAAAAGTCCAGACCCGTACCCCATGCCACCCCACCCTGTGTGTTCCGTGCCAGGTCCTCGAGGAGAAGCTAGCGGACAGTGGGCTGTGGGGGCCTGGGCCTGCCTCTTGCCGAATGAGAGGGTGCCCCTATAGATCTTCCAGGAAATCTTGGGGAGGTCCTTGGGGTCCTGTTGCCAGGTCTACGGGGGCAGGAAGATGAAAATCACCTGGCCTTGGGTTGAGGATTCCTCCGATAACCTTCAGCAGGAGGGAACCCGGATCCCGCCTGCCTGCACCCACCCACCTGCTCCCTGCAGGCATTCGCGGATAGAGCCCCCCTGGAACCGCTCTCTACACCGAACGTAGACCCCAAATGAGGAAATTGCAACCATTTGGGATAGTTCAAGTTTTTAATTACTCCAGGAAAAGTTAATTACAACTCAGTGGCTGCTTACTCTGCAGTTTTCTGAGAGCAAACAGACGCTCAGCAGCCAGATGGGGAGCCGGGATCTTCCTGTGTTGGGGCCGCGCTGGAACCCAGGGCACCCAGGTGCCAGCCGGGCTCGGCCCCCGCTGCCGGGTGACCGGCCCCTTCTCCCCTCTGCGGTCAGTTTTCTTTACCTGCTGATGGGCGTCTGGGAGCTGACCACAAGGCTTTCCTGCTCTGCGGCGCTCGTCCATGGCCCTGTTCCCCTCACGTGCACTGAACCGCTCGTGGCTCTTGAACACGCTGCTCCTCGAATTTGCATGGGGGAGGACAGGCTTGGCGATCGGCCTGCCGGGATTCGAATGCTGAGTCTGCCCCTTAATCTGTGCGGCCCTGGGCAAGCTTCCTAACCCGCCCGGGTCTAGGTGTCCGCATCTGTGGAACGGGAATGGCGACACCATCCGCCTCATGTGGTCGTCGGGGGGTAGGTGAGATGGCGATGGGGCCCCTAGGACGACGTCCCGGTGGTGATGACGATGGTGAGGTGTGTCCTCATTTGAGGCTGTGGCCCAAATACTACTCTTGGGGCCCTTCTAATGCCCACCCCCTGTCCGTCCCCACCTGCTGTCCGATGACCCTGTCTTAGTAAGAGACCACGGGAATCCGTCACGCGAAACCAGAAAGGGGCCCGGTCAGCACAGCCGGCTCAGGGAGATGGAAAAGGCACAGCCCTTCCCTCTGCCTCTGCGGCCTGGCTGGACACCAGCCTGCCCCCGACCCCGCCCAGCCTGCCCCCCGCCCAGCCTGCACCCCCCGCCCAGCGAACAGGCCGCAGTCGGATGGGCCAGGACACGTGCGTGTGGCCACATCGCTTTCTGCAGGTGAGCTGAACCCACCTGCCCCCGTGCTGCTTCCCCCTGGAAACCTCTCCGGGAGGCCAGCTTCCTCTCTGCACCCCGACAGGGGCAGGTTCCGGGGGACCCCCAAGTCTTCCCTGAAAGTCAAGGCTTACGATCAGGAGTGAGAGTCAAGAAGCTGAATCGGGAAGGCGGGTCACACTGTGGGCATGTGCTTGTGCTCAGGGCAGCTCGGAGGAGCTCGCAAAGCCTTGAACACACCCTCATCTCGGAGGAAGGGGAGACCAGAGGCACAGAAGACCAAGGCAGCCCCTCGGTGCAAGGTGGAAACCAAGTCAGGGTTAGGACTGAAGGCCCCGTGCGCCCCAGGAGCATTCGGCCACACGCTCGGCGATGGGCAGGTGCTCAGAGCAGGTGTCCCCGGCACGCAGTGGGGTCAAGATGCCCACGTGCGGGCCCTGGAGCACCCAGGGGTCCGGCCTGCCCAGGGAAGTCCTCCCCTCCCACATCCCGGCGGCAGGTGCCCCTGAAGGCAGCCTGGGCATCTGCATTTCCGGAGCAGCTTCCGGGCCACTCTGGGGCACCGGGAAGGGCTTCTCTGAGTGCCTTTTGGTCTAAAGAGCAAAGGACCTGGCCCAGGGAAGGGGAAACAACAGGAGCCTCGCAGGGAAGGGCACAGAGACACAAAAGGGGGAGGGCAGGACCCTCGTTCCTGCTGCCCCAAGCCTGGCGCATGTCGGTGCCCGGCGGACCCAGGGATGGGTGCCGAGATGTGCCCGAGGGAGCAGGGAACGACCCTACAGGCAGAGGTCCACGGGGCGCGGGAGCACAGTGCGGGTGGGGGCTGGCGCAGCCCTCAGCGCCCGAGAGGCGCTTCCTCCAGTGGGTGGGGCCAGCAGGCAGGGAGGAGGGACGGGAAACTGAGGCTGGGTTTGTCTGTTTGCAAAATGAGCCGCCTCGTTTCTTCAGCTTACACGTGGCGTGGGTGGTGCTCCCCGGCTACCGGAGGACTCCCTGCCCAGCGGCTCTGTCCCCGAGTTGGCGTGTGGGGGCAGCCGCCTCTGCGAGGCCAGGCCTGGGGTCCCCTCCTCCGGGCTCTCCCCAGCCAGCTCAGCCCAGCAGGTGCGACCTGGAGCCAGTGTCTGGGACACAGGAAATGGGGCGGCCCTTTCCCACACCTGCACCCAGAACTGGCCCAGCATCTCCTTACCGGGCAGGTAGAGGCGGGAGGGGGACCCCATCTCTCCCCATCTCTCCCCAGCAGAAGTGCCCGAGAATCTTGGGGCCAAGTGATTCTGGGTCAATCCGTTAACATGTCTATACCCCATTTTGCCATCACTGTTCAAACAATCAGGTTAATACCAGCCAACAGGTCCATGTTTATTCCCAGCTGGGCCGGCTGTTGGTTTTTTAAAAAAGATTTTATTTATTTATTCATGAGAGACACAGAGAGACGCAGAGACACAGGCAGAGGGAGAAGCAGGCTCCGTGCAGGGAGCCCGACGCGGGACTCGATCCTGGGACCCCGGGGTCACACCCTGAGCCTAAGGCAGATGCTCAACCACTGAGCCCCCCAGCGTCCCTGGGTCGTTTCTAAACCCCTGTATGCACACTCCTGATCCTCACGGCAGCCCTACGAGGCCCTCACACTCGTCACTCAAGAAACTGAGCCTAAGACATAGAGTCGCCCGCCCGCTGCCACGCAGCTGCCATGGGGTCTGAAGCCAGGCAGTGGGGCTCTGGGCTCCAGCTCCGCACACCCCCAGGCTGCTTCTCCGTCCTGTGCACGGAGCTCAGGAATTGTCACCCACCTAACTGGGGCCGACCACACAGTCAGGTGGTTGGATGGGTGAACAGTGAACCAACCAGTGCCCAGAGATGAGCAAGGCCGGGGTGAGCTCCACCCAAGGAGCCCTTCTACCTGGGGTGGTAAAGAGGTGCAGCCAGAAAGTGGGTGCAGAGCCCTTGGGCAGGAAGTTGAGCAGTCATGGAACCAGCCCGACAGGAACAGGGCGTCCCCGGGCGTGCGTGCTCCTCTATCCTGCAGGAATAGTCACCAGGGCGCGTCCATACCAGGAGGACCCTGCAGTGTGGCATCCGCGCCTCCACAGTCACCGAGCCTCGGCCCACCGTACCGGGTGCCGTGGGGAGGGACGGGACTGGGTGCCCGCAGGCGAGGAGAGGCCTGCCGGAGGAGGACGGGGCGGAGCCCCCTGAGCGGACTTAGGTGCTGCTGGGGCCGAGGGAGCACAGGTGGAGCCGCGTGCCAAGCAGGATGCGGAGGCTGCACGGCTAACCGGGGAGCGGGAAACATCGCCCCGGGGCCAGAGGCCAGAGGGAGAGGCAGGCAGGGCCCCCCCACAGGACCCCCTGAGCTCACCCACGGAGCCCCAGCGCCCTCCCCATGCTCCTTAAGGGTCTGGGCTGGAGGCCTAGGCTGGCCCGCCGGGAAACAGCGGCTGAGATCATGCACCCGCCCGCCTGCACCCTCCCCAGGCCCTCCCTGCGCCCTCCTGCACCCTCCCTGCCTTCCCGCCCCCTCCCCGCCCTCCCTGCACCCTCCCTGCGCCCACCCATGCCCACCCAGCTCACCATTTTCAGGACACGATTTCCCGTACTTCGAAAGTGTGTCTGGTACATGGAAGCAGGGGTCAACCCTTCTGTACCTCGGATTCTTCAAGCAGGTCCGTTGGTTGGAAAACCTGAGTAACGTAGCGTAGTAGTGCCGGGGACACAGGCTCGGGAACACAGGCTCGCCGTGCGAGCCAGGAAGGTGACGCGCTGTGGCGGGGACACGAGCACAGCACGCCGGAGGGGAGAACAGAGCTGGGCCTCGGAGAACACGGGCGAGTTTCCCGGGCGGGATGGGGGAGGGTGCTCCAGGCAAAGGCCCTGGGGCCTGTCGCCGGGACACGGTGCCCAGCTTCCAAGTGATGATGCAGCCAGACCTGGATCCCTTGTGGCCCTGGGAATGGAGAAGCAGAGTGGGTAGGTAAGGGGCTGCTGAGTCAGCTTGATCCAACTGTCCTGATCCCCGTCTCATACCGGACAGGGTCTCGCCTCAGTGCCCGCCGCGCCACCACCCCTGCCAGGAGCCAGTGGAAAGAGCCTTACCCTCCAGACACAACCCTGCACGGCTCCCTTCCCGGAAGGGCGGGGGCGGCCTGTTGTTTGGGAAGAGCTCCTCGCCCGCTGCAGGGTGGGCCCCCGCCCCTCCCAGCCCGCCCCCCAGGACACTGAGCCCCCATGACTGTGGGGACCGTGCATTCTGCCATCGGGGGGCCTGTGAAGTGAGATGCTGAGACCAGATCAAGGGTCCCCAGCCGTCTCCCGGAGACGCCCCAGAGGCTGGGAGTGAGCAGGGCGCGGGCTGCGGCTCCTGCAGAACCCCTGACCCGCCTGGCTCATCGGAGCAGCGCACGGGCACACACGCACACGGGTACGCAAGAGGGGGTCGCGGCTGGGCCCCGCTCCCCGCACCCCTCCGCACCCCTCCGACCCGCTGCTCTGCCCTGCGAGGCCCCTTCCCATCAGCGAGCCACAGCCCCGCACGAACTGCAGGCAAAAGTGGTTTGGAAAGGTCAATACGAGATGCATAATTCAGGGGGTGCACCTCCCGGAGGGACCGCTGATGGAGGAGATGTGGTGAGAACAGGAAGTGGGTTCTCACCGCAGGAGACGCCGGGCCTTCCTGCCGCCCTGCACGCTCGCGGGGGCCGGGGGCGCGGCCACGCTCCGTCACCTCTCAGCTCGCGGGCCGGCGGGGCTGGTGGACGGGACGCTGGCGTCCGGGGGGGCCAGGCTGGCTCCTGCCTCTGGCTGTGCGCCCCGCTGTTGCCTGGCCACCGGAGATGGAGAGATGGGGACGGGATCCGATGGGCATTTGCTTTATTCTGGGTAATGAACCAGCCTGAAAGTCACTGGTGTTGCCTGCATGGGTCAGCCGCGGCTCCCGGGCGCCCCCACCTGCCCTGCGCTGGACCCCAGGGCGCTCTGGGTCCCGGCTGAGCTGGCACAGTGCGTAGGGGACTCAGAAGGGACCTAGGCCAGCTTTCCGAGCTTGCAGAGCTCCCCGTGACAAGGCTTCCTGCCGCCCGGCCCCCGCGCAGGGGCCACAGAGCCCCGCGGGGAGGAGGGGACGCTGGCCGTCACCTCTCGGGAGCCCCGCGGCGCCGTCCAGCCGCAGACACGCAGACCGAGACTTTTACCAGTGGGTCGCGCTCCACGTTTTCTCTACAACTTGTGTTCTTCGCTAACAGCGCGCCTCGTGGGTCACTCCGAGGCAGTGCGTGTGTCAAGCTCCATTTCTGCAGCCCTGGGCTATCTCAGAGCAGAGACATCACTAAATTCGCTCTTATTCTTTGCAATTCAACCCCCCGAAGGCCTCCTAGGGAGGGTCAGCCGTATGGGGGCACAGCCTCTCCCCGGGGAAGGCCCCACACGTCCTCAGGGCCTGAGCCTGTCCCGCCCTGTTGGCTCAGGCCCCGGCTGCACACACCCGGGCTGCTGCATGCGCTCCCTGCACCCGGTGCACCCTCCTTCTGGCCTCTGGGGGAGACGTACCCATGCCTGTGCCACCTGTACCAGCCTCCTCCGGCCCCAGCGGCAGGAACGTGGCCCAGGTGGCACCTGTGTCTTCAGGACACAAGGACCTCAGTGGGAAGGCAGGTGGGGTGGCCCCCGCCCTCGCCCGCCCTCACCCGCCCAGCAGCCTGCCCCGGAACCAGGACTCGGAGGTGAAAATAGAAGGAAGGGGAGACACTCCCTAAGTGGCTTCTTTTTTACTTCAATGGAAAATGCCCCCAAGTGAAGTTTGAAAAGAGTCCCCAGGCCTGCATCCAGGGGAGCAGCCCCCTGCGGCCCTGAGCTGGGAAATGTGTGGTCTCGTGCTAGCGGGGCCGTGCAGCTTCCAGCTCCAGGAGGCCCACAGGCAGGCGCTCCTGCTCCTGCCACCATCTCTCACCATCTCTCACCATCTCTCTCGCGAGCTCAGAGAAGCCCCAGGAAGGCTCTCAGGCGCCCGCATACCCCCGGCCCCCGCCCCACCAGGTCTGCCCCTGTGGCCTGCGCAGCACCCTGGCCCCGCTGGGCGGGCGGGCCACCTCAGTCTTCATCCCTGGAGCACGATGGCCTGGGTCCAGCCCCGCATCAGTGAGGCCCTGGGACCCGCAAGTCAGGAGCCCGCTGCACCCCCCGGTGGGCACGGTCCACCCATGTGTCCGCTGATACCTTCGCAGGCGTTGACCAGCAACACCCTCGCCGGAGCAGACAGTGAATCCTCGTATCCCTGCATCCTCTCTGCCAGGAGCAAACAGGCTGACCCCCCCCGCCCCACCGGCGTTCCTGTCCTGCAGCCTCACCTTCCCTCGGACGTCGGACCCCACGGAGCAGGTCTGCCCGCAGGACAGGAAGAGGGGACAGGACACTCGCCCTGGTGACGGTGCGCCAGAGCCAGCTTCCCGTGGCCTCTCCTTTCTGGGCACCCAGCTGTGCGCCGGGGATGCTCCTGCCCTCCCGCATGGACACAGGCCTGGGGCTGACGGCCCAGAGCTGGCCGGAACCCCACTGAGCGTGTTTCAGAGCCGTGCTGACCCAGGGCCCCCCGTGCCGCCCCGAGCCCCTGGGCGTGCTCGGCTCCACTCCACCGGGCGAAGCCGTGGAAGGACGTGCCATCAGACGTGCTGTGTCTGGAGGGGGCCCCAGTTTGGCCAGGCCGACCCCTAATTTCACAAGGTGCAGAAATGGAAGCGAGAGAAATGCCCAGATGCAACCACACAACCACACTCAGTGTGTCCACGCTCGGAGGCCCTTGGGTTGCCTGCGGTTGTGTCTCCATCAGGAACATTCCAGAAGGTCTTCCTGGAAATCCAGAAGCGAAATTCCCAAAGGCCCCAGTGAGATGTCTGTTCTGACAGTCCCTGGAAAAGCACCGCTCCTCTGACTCAGGGAGGTTGTGGGCAGCTTTTCCCGTTCACCCCAACCCCAGACTCTACATTTGAATTTTCCTCCGTGTAGTTCACATTCGTGCATATGAAGGGAAGCAGAGCATGAGACTCGCCCCCTTCCCGTATGCAGACCCCTTTCCGTGGGGTGTGGGGGCTCCACCCGCAGGACAGCACCCAGCGCCCACTTGCCCGACCCTGCAGCCGGGAGCCCTGCCCCCTGGAGACGCCCTGCTGCTCCAGCGAGGCCCCGACCTGACCTGCCAGCGAGGCCCCAGCACCCAGAGCTCCAGGGAGCCGGGACTCGGAACAGGTGCACGCTGTTTGAAGCCAGGTAGCAGAGCAGCGCGGAGGAAGGTGGGGAAGCCCCGCGCGGCCTGTCCTGAGCGGGATGGCCGGCTGCAGCCCCGTGGGCCAGGCCGTGTGGACTTCTTCACCCGGCGCACAGCGGCCTCAGCCCGGCCAGGCTCGGACTGCTCTCCCCGGACCAACAGGAGCGAAGTCAGGCTGCAGCCAGAAGCTCGAGAGGCCCGGGGCTCCAGCCAGGGGCACACAGCAGCGTCTCCCTGAGGGCTGCCCCTCGAGGCACCCCGAGCCCCTTCCCCACATCCCTGCAGAGAGGTCTCTGGAGGGGGCTGCCTCTTGCGGGGTCCCATCCAGACCAGGTGCCCCGTGTGAATGCATCAGCTGTGGACGGGGCCGCACCACCCACTCTAGCAGACGATGCCTCCGCTCGGCGCCCCCGAGGATGAGCACAGGATGGGCTGCAGAGAGCCCTGCCGGGCCAGTCGCCCTCTAGAGCGCCCTCCCAGCCCCAGCCCCACGCTCGTGTGCATGGCCCACGCACAGGTACCCCGCGCTGGGTGGGGGGGCGGAGGTCTGCACAGCTTCGCTGGGAGCTCCTCCCACAGAACCCCCACGCTCCCCCCCAGGCTGCCTGTGCACGGCCCCCATCAGGTAAGTGGGTGACAGGCTTCGGACGGATGGCACGAGGCTGCGTGAAGCCCGCTTGCACCTAGTAAAGGTCCTGAGGCAGGCTCGCCCCCATGGAGGTGACGGCAGGGCACACGCTGTGGGACAGTCGGGCCAGCCTCCCACATAGCAGCCCCCAGGGCTCCCTGCGGGGAGACAGACGGGCCACCCGCCCCTCCCGGGATGCCAGGCCTGGTGTGAGTTACACCAAACTGCTAAAGAAGGGTGCGGTGGTGCCGGAAGGCGTGGGAGACAGGTGTGCACAGCCGCGGGCCGGGGCTCTGAGGACTCGGGAGCTCCTCTCCCCGGACCCACGTCCACGCGGCTCCCACGGCACAGGAAGGAGGCCGCCCCACGCCCCAGAGCACAGCGCAGATGTAGGGGCTCAGGCCGCAGCCTCCAGTGCAGGGGACGCCAACAGGAGCAGCCGGGAACCCGAAGTGCAGGCCTTGGAGCCCATCTGAACAGGACAGAGGCCACGCGGGCCTTTTCCAGACCAGGGCTGCCAGCCGGGTCTGCCCCAGGACTGCAGGGTGGACGCAGGCTAGCCCCATCACACCTGTCACTCCCCGGATCCCCATGGCAACTCCGTGAAGGAGGCACCATCGTCGCGTCCATTTCACAGACCGGGAAACTGAGGGCCACGGGGCTGAGCTCACACAGGTCTGCGCAGGAAGGGGTAGAACCGGCGGCCAGGAGGGTCTCGGGCCGGCGTCGGGGCCCGACCAGCCCTGGGAAACAGCTCATGCAGCCACCTGCCGCTCCTGTCTGGCCGGTGGGCAGTCCGGGGCCGCCCGGCCTACTGGACACCCTCGGGGGGACAGCAGAGGCCAGGAAGGGCCTGGAGGGACAGAGATGCTGCAGGGAGCAGACGAAATGTCACATCTCAAAAATCCTCAGAAAAATAAAAGATGCCACATTCCTGGAGCTAAAACGACGGCTGTAAAAGAAAGACAAATGTGCAGGGAGCAAACTAGATTCGGGGAGTCAGAAAATATAGCTGGACCGAGAAAGGCTCGACGGAAGGGCTGAAAGAGGAAGCTGAGCTAGGATTGCCGAACGTGGGCTGGGGGACGGGAAGTAGGAGAGAAAAGATGAGGAAACGAGAGAACGTGTTAAAACAGCGGAATCACGGATCCAGAGGAAGGGGAAAGAGAATGGGGAGGCGACAGGTTATCAGGGTTTTCGCCCAGGAAGCCTTCCCAAAGCCAAAGGTCCGCGGCGCCTGATGGACGGGCCCCCGAGCCCCGCGACGGATGCAGGTCGGGACAGAAGAACCCGGGAAACCAGGGGAAACCCGCCCGGGCCCCACGGACAGCGTGCAGGGGGCGAGGCTCCGAGCATTCCCCACCCCCCCCCCGGTGTAGAGCTGGGAGGCCCCCGGAGCGCCCCAGCAGCTCAGTTAAAATAGTCCATGACATGCAATCCCATGCTCAGCTTCTGCACAATCAGACGCAGGAGGAGAACGATCCAGACACAGAAGGTCCCAAGAAGCTAGAATGTTCCCCAAGGCAGAGCCCTAGAGAGGAAGAGGCGGGGTCCAGGGAAGAGGTGCCCCCATGGAGGCTGGCTGCGTCGGCCGCGCCAGGCCACCCCGAGGACCAAGGGCCCGGGCCCGGGAGGCCGCCGTGGGGGCTCGCGGGTGGACCGCCGTCCAGGTGGAGCTGGGGAGACGTTACATAGGAACATGGAAACCCAAGTACATGGGGCAGTGGGGGCGGGGGTGCAGGGAGGCGCTCATTTGTCAAGGGGGCGGTGCCGGTGCCGGGGAGCGAATGTCACCGCTGGGGCCCGCGCACCGCTCCACGTGCTGTGAACACTTGTTGTTTGGGATTGTCACATATCTGCGTTCAGAGGACGGCAGGTGACTCCTCCACGACGGGAGCCACGGATAGGGTTTCGCGGCGGAGGCTCACCACTGTCCCCCTGTCTGCCACAGACGCGCTATGGTTCCGGGCCTCCCTGCACCGAGGCTGGGGCACCTGCGCGGCTCCAGCCGACGGGATGGGACGTGCTCCCTGCACTGTGTCCCTCAGTCTTCCAGGCACGTTCTAAGCTGGAAAATGCTGTCGTGCCCACGGCAGAGGAGCAGCGGAAGCACCGGGGCTCCTGGCGGCCCAGCCCTGGTTCTGAGCCTGGTGGTCACAGCCCACGGCGGCTTGGTCACCAGGCACCTTCCCCTGAAGCTCCTCAGGGACCTGGAGGGGGTCTGAGCACCCGGGGCCGACGGCGTGCCTGTTCCCATCCTGCCCAGGGAGGGGAATGGGGCTCCCTGAGGGCCTACCGGGCGGGCCTCTGACGCCAGGCACAGCGGTCGTCCCTGGGGACAAGTGCGGAGTCACAGGGCCCAGAGCAATGCTTTGTCCAGATCTTTCTGGCCTCCGACATCGCCGGTAGCCAGCTGCTAGGGCTGGGATGCCCACACACGGGAGCCCCTCTGCCTCCGCCTGTCGTCCAGGCCCGACCCCGAGGCCCTCGTTTCAGTTTGAACCACTTCATTTTCAACAAAACCAGGTAAATAGGGTGAGCTGCTCCCCCGACTCAGAAGACCCAGAAAGAGCCTCTCCGGGTTTAGGACCGGCCAGGTTAACAGGTTTGTGACTCCTACTGTTGACGGAATGACGATGAAACCCATGACCCTGTGGCAGAAAATACTAAACCTCCCCGCCCAGATTAGGATGCGGGGCCGTCCTACAGGTTGGTAAACGGTGCTGCCGATTCAAGCACACCTCGACTGCGGGCGGCTGGCGGGGCCGCAGGCTGATTCTCTACGTGCCTACACCCGGGCTGTGCGTGAGAGTGATGATGCGGGCAGCGCTGGGCGGCCGGCCCCGCGTGGTCGGCAGCAAGCTTCCCATTCCAGGCTGGCCCTCCCGCCGCCTCACGCACGTCCCGCTCGCTCTAGCTCTGGAACAGGAGACGGTTTGGGAGTCAGGTGGGCAGACGGGGTGGGAAACACCAGCCACCCACCCAGAATAAAGCACCAGGGTGCCCAGAGCCTCTCTGAACCACAGGGTCCCGCCAATCAACCAATTACTTGATGTGGCGAATGAGGGGGTGAGCGGTGTGCGCTGTGCTCAGAGGAGTCCCCGTGCTCGTGCTATTCCTTGACTGATGCCTGATGGAGGGACGGATGGATTCCCCTCGTTCAATTCACAAAATGACTTAAAGCAGCTTACAAGTTGGAGGTGTGGGAGCAACGGACCAAGTCTCCCCAGGCCCCCCCACCCCCACCCCTTGCTCGGGGAAACCCCTGCTCCAGTCTCTGGTTCGATGAGTGGGACTCTTCTAAATTCCACAAAGAGTGAGATCGTGCAAGGATTTCCTCCTTTGTGGCTAAATAATGTTCCATGGTCCACACAGACCACATCTTCTACATTCATCTGTCTGTCCATCCATCCGTCCATCCATCTGTCCATCCATCTGTCCATCTGTCCATCCATCCATCTGTCCATCCATCCAACCATTCATCCATCCATCCATCCATCTGTCCATCCATCCATCCGTCCATCCATCCATCCGTCCGTCCGTCCATCCATCCATCTGTCCGTCCGTCCGTCCAACCATCCGTCCATCCATCCATCCATTCATCCGTCTGTCCATCCATCCATCCGTTCATCCATCCATCCATCCGTTGATCCATCCATCTGTCCGTCCGTCCGTCCAACCATCCATCCATCCATCTGTCCGTCTGTCCATCCATCTGTCCATCCGTCCATCCATCCATCCATCCATCCATCCGTCTGACCGTCCATCCGTCCGTCCATCCATCCATCCGTTCGTCCATCCATCCATCCGTCCATCCGTCCATCCATCCGTCCATCCATCCATCTGTCCATCCATCCGTCCATCCATCCATCCGTCCATCCATCCATCCGTCCATCCATCCATCCATCCATCCGTCCGTCCATCCATCCATCCATCCGTCCGTCCATCCATCCGTCCGTCCATCCATCCATCCATCCATCCGTCCGTCCGTCCATCCATCCGTCCGTCCATCCATCCATCCGTCCATCCATCCATCCGTCCATCCGTCCATCCATTCATCCGTCCATCCATCCATCCATCCATCCGTCCGTCCATCCATCCATCCATCCATCATCCATCCATCCATCCTTCTGTCCATCCATCCATCCATCCGTTGGTCCGTCTGTCCATCCATCCGTCCATCCATCCGTCCGTCCATCCATCCATTCGTCCTTCTGTCCGTCCATCCGTCCGTCCATCCGTCCACCCGTCCGTCCATCCATTCATCTGTGAATCCATCCATCCGTCCATCCATCCATCCATCCATCCGTCCATCCATCCATCCGTCCATCCATCCATCCATCCGTCCGTCCATCTGTCCGTCCATCCATCCATCCGTCGGTCTGTCTGTCCATCCATCCGTCCATCCATCCGTCCGTCTGTCCGTCCATCCGTCCGTCCATCCATTCATCCGTGAATCCAACCATCCGTCCGTCCATCCGTCCATCCATCCATCCGTCCATCCATCCATCCATTCATCCATCTGTCCATCCATCCGTCCATCCATCCGTCCGTCTGTCCAACCATCCGTCCATCCATCTGTCCATCCGTCCATCCATCCGTCCATCCATCCGTCCGTCCATCCATCGTCCATCCATCCATCACCCATCCATCAGCAGGCACTCAGGTTGCTTCCCCGTCTGGGCTGCTGTGGATAACGCTGCAGTGAATGCAAGGGGTGCACATATCCCTTCAAGGTACTGATGTCATTTTTCTGTGGGATGAATGCCCAGAGTGGGATGCCTGGATATTTTTAATTTTTTGAGGACCCTTCATGGCGGCTGCACCATTTTGCGTCCCCCCCCCCCCCCGCCCAACAGGGTGCTGGGCAAAGGGTACAAATTTCCCTCGTGCAGGATGAATGCGTTCTGGAGATCTCACCCGTGCAGCGTGCTGCCTGTCATAAACAGCACCGTCCCGTACTCTGGAAATTTGCTGGAAAGTAGATCTCAGTGCGTCCACCACACACAAAGATCAATCAGTGGGGCGTGAATTAATGGAGACGTTATTGGCTTGACTGTGGTGATCATCCTACTGCGAACACATATATGGAAACACCACGTCCTACATCTTAAACAGACACAATTTTATTTTATTTTATTTTTTAGGAGACAGACCAAGTCTAGATAAAGAGGAAAGAGGAGCAGCCCCAGATGGTGGCCAGAGACAGTAGGTGGCTCGGTTCTGAATTGCACGGCCACCAAGCAAAGCAGGCACAAGTCTGGGGCAGGGGTGACAGGAGGATTACAAAGGAGTGACCTGGACACTCACAATCTTGATGACTCTGGCCTCCACGCTTGTCCACAGGGTGGGACCCTCGAGTGCTTGGACCCTGGGATTTGGGGTTTCCATTCTCCCTGTGACCCCAGGCCTCCCAGATGGCCAGGCTCACCTCTACAGTTGCAAAGGGCATTGTGACCACCGTGAGGCAGGTGACAGAGACGTGGGGGACAGTGGTGGTGGAGGCCTGAGCCCAGTGGCCTCAAGCCACAGCTGCAAATGCCCCACTGGCCAGTGTGGGGCCCATGGGCAGAGGGTGGGACCCTCCGGCAGCAGAGCCAGAGCCCCACAGGCCCCTCCAGGCCCGGATCTCCAGCTGGAAGCCAAGGCTAGCTGCCCGCAGAGGCCCTCTCAGACGTGCTAATGCACCTGGCCCTCCTGAGCCCTGGCAGCTCCGTTCAGAAGTGACTGTGGGGCAGGGCACACAGTCGGGGGCTGGTAAGGAAGGAGTCCGGACGTCACGGACGCCTCCTGATCTGCAAGCTCACGTCTCTTTCCTTGTCCCCCCATCATACAACAAGGTCTGGATCCTTCCAGGATGACTGCGGGACGACCCAGAACCTTCCCGCAGCCCGGACGGCACCAGGGCCGTTTGCAGGGGGCTGCAAGGGCTCCGGGGTCCGCGTGGCCTGCGTGAATGCTGGAGGCTCGGCGGCGGCAGCAGGCAGGGCCCAGCAGGACGGCAGGCGGGGGTGCGTCCACCTCCAGCAGCGCCCACACCCGCAGCCTCCTCTGGCCTCCGCCACCGGCAAGGCCCACTGTGCACATGGAAGGAAGCACGTCGGGCGCCCCGTTCTCCCCGCCACTGCCCCAGGCCCGCGCCTTCTCTCCTGAGGGGGAGCCGAGCACCTGCGGCCCCGCCCGAGGAGGACGCTCGCCGCGTACTTTACAGTCAGGAGCTATTAAAGATTGAGCAGAGCCCAGACAGCGGCCATCTCTGGGGGAAGAAGCATCTTAAGTAAAACCATCGTAGATCTTCCCTGTTGACAAGAAGACGGGCAGCGTGGGGCAGAGCAGAATCGATCCCTCCTCCCGCTCAGATGGAGCCTGATTCTTATTCCCTTAAAAGATGTCAGATGCCGAGCAACAAGATGCACCCTGGACGTGGTCGTCTGAGGGCGTTCAAAGCAGGTTGCAGATGGAGGGAAGTCGGGGTGACAAGAGGGCCCGTGGTTAGCGGGGCTGCACCAGCAGTCGAGCGGGGCTGCCTTTCTGGTTTTCATCTTGTGTGTGGGGGCCGCACTGCCCCCCGGTCCTGCACGGTTCCAGGGGCCCCGCCTGCCTACACCTGGTGTGGTAACGCACATGATGCAGCTCACGGCTACACTCTGGCCAGGGGATACCTGAGAGTGACTTGGGGACGCATCCGACATCCATCCGACAGGTGACCTGGGCACCTGGGCAGACCACTGAAGTGAGGTCCTGGGTGCCCCCCCCCAGGTGCATCTGCAGCCGCGCTCCCCACTCGCCCCTGCAGGCCTGCCCAGGCCCCTCTGGCTCTCCCGGTGGCCACTCCTGGAGCCGGGGGCCGTCGCGGGGGGCATCCTGCAGGCGCGTTCTTGGCGGACTCTGGCCCCAGGCCTGGGAGGCATCTCACTCTGCCCCTTGCTGGGAAGAGGACCTGCTGCCAGGCCAGTGAGCCTCCCGGAGCCAGGCCCCCGCCTGGAGCAGCCTCCCACTCCTAGGCGCTCACCCAAGTTCTCCACGGCGTCGTGTGGCTGCAGCTCGGGGGTCTGTGTCGAACCCCTGACGCTCAGCGTGAGTCGAGCGAGGGCAGTGCCAGCGGGGAGGCCCCAGCCCCTCCGGCCCGGGCCCCAGGGACAACAGCAGTGATTGTCGCCGTCACGGGGCGGGTGGCTCTCCCGATTCACGCGGAGTTCCGCTCCACACCCTCAGCGCACACCGCAGACACTTTAAATTCCCAAACCTCCGAGAGGAAGACCAAGTTGAGGACTGACAGCCAGGGTCTGGGGTGCGGGACGGGGGGCGGGGGGAGCATCTCTGGCCGCATCCCAGATGAGGACTGTTCCACGGGAGGCCGGCCCGAGGGAGCCTCCCCACCACTCAGCCGAGCCAAGCTGTCCAGCCCGAAGGAAGAGTCTCGTTCCAAAGGTGGCGGCACCGAGGGGAAAGTTTTGTTAATCCACAACAATTTTAAGAGCTGAAGTAACAGTTTCTCCAGTTTCAAGGCGTCCACCCACTGCCCTAAATGCGAAACAGGAATCCTGAGCTTTGTAAGTTCCTGAGGGTTCGGATGACGGAGGGAGCCGGCCCCCTGTGATCCCACCCCCAGGCCCAGAGCGTCCAGCAGAGCTGTTGGGCTGAGAGGGCGGGCTCCCGCGGCACCACGCCAGAGAGAAGAGTCTGTGGAAGTTTCCAGAACCGGCTGCTTCCCCCTCTGCCCATCTCTGTGACTGCCTCTGGTGCTGCCTAGTTGGCAGCAGGGTCCTGAGCATCCCACCGAGCACCTCACTGCCCTGCCCGTGCTGTGGGGGGAGGAAAGGTGGGGAGACGGGCGCCCACTAGAGAGGCCTTCCTATTCCAGCAGGATGTTTGCCCCCAGCACAGCCGTGGGCCCCCCGAGAGCCCCAGGAGGCCACCACACACCATACCCTTGGCTGGTGAGCCCCTTGCTCCCTTCTTGGAAAAATCTGCTGCACTGATGGGGAGGGTCCCTGTCTAAACCCCATTAATCCCTGTGGTGGTTGATCTGATGTGTCAGCTTGGCCAAGACATGATGCCCAGTTGTTTGGTCGACCGACCATCTGTCTAGATGTTGCTGAGGTTATTTATTTATTTTTTAGATGAGATTAACATTTATAATCAGCCGGCCTTACGTAAAGTGGATTTCCCTCCATAATGTGGCTGAGCATCATGCAATCGGCTGGAGATCTTAAAAGAAAGGACTGGACTCTTGCTCCCACACTGCAAGGCCACTCTCACCCCGTCTCCCCTGCCGGCCAGCCCCGCGGATTCCGAACTTCCCAGACCTCCAAGCTCAGCATGTCTGTGTGTGTCCTATGGGTCCCGTTTCTCCAGAGGACGCTGGCTGAGGCAGCCCGTAGGGGAGAAGATGGAGGTGAAGGCATAGATGTAGAGACCCCGGTGCAAGACGTCTTAGGATTCTCTCTTTTTACTGAAGAGCCTGGGGCGGCCCAGGTGAGAAGGACTCAGAGACCCGTCAGATCTTCCTGGGAAGTTGCCCTGAGGCCCCAGTGACCCTGCTATGGAGGCAGGAAGGGGCCGGGGCGGGGGGCTCTGTGTCGGAGTCGGGGGGCCACGAGGTGCTTTCTCCCTTGAGAGGCTTGGAGCCTCCTGTCCCCGTGCCGGTTAGCAACACCCGGGCAGCCCCCCAGCACCTCAGCGCTCCTACCGGGGATGACACCTGTTCTAGACTGAACAGGTGCCCCCACAAGTTCACGTTGAAGCCCCATCCCCCGGTGGGATGCTGGTCGGAGGCGGGCCTTTGGGAATTATCACGGCTGGATGAGGTCATGAGAGTGGGGCCCTGGACGAGAGCCCCGTAAGGAAGGACAGCAGAGAGCTTCCTTTCTCCCCATCGCATGCGGACATGGTGAAGGGCAGCCGTGTGCAAGCCAGGGAGAGCCTCGCAGGAACCGAGTCTGGGGACACCTGACTGTGGGCTTCCAGCCTCCAGACTGTGAGAGACGAATGCCTGTTGTGTAGACCAGCGGATCCAGGCCACGTGTCTCAGGGCAGCTGAGAACAAGCAAAGGGGCAAAGACCAGACTCCAGGGTCCCCTGGCTGGTGGCCCCAAGCGAAGAGCGCGTCTCTGGCCCCCCCGTCTGCAACTGAACAGAATGAGGCCGGGGCCACCTGTCCCGTAGCCGTTTGTGGATCAGAAGAGGGGAAATGCTGTGTAAACCGTGCTGCACAGATGTTCTTCCCAAGCACTGCCTGGGGCCCAGAATTGACTCTCAAAGGCATAGAGTTTCGTCTACGAGGAAGCCACAAGGAGGCAGATCCTGCTCATCACCAAGGACCACCCTGCGATGAGTGGAGCCGCCCCCCCACTCCCAGCCATGGGAAAGCTGCCTGGGGAGAGGAGGGCTCGAAAGGGGCACGTCCACTCCGAGGCCAGCATCCTCCCTGCAGGCGTCCTTGCTTCCTGGGGGCTCATGGTGGACCCTGGCCCAAGAAATGGGCCTGCCATGTGATGCCCAGGGCTATACTGACCAGGGGGCGACTGAGGGACCACCTGACCGAGGCTGCTCTCCGAAAGAAGAAGCCCGGAGGTCATCTCTGGGGCCCATCAGCTCCCCCATTGCCGCCCACCGGCCCCAAGTGCCCCAAGACGCAGGGAAGGCTGGCGGAGCGCGGCCTGGCCCCCCTGCAGCAGGCATGGGCATAGTTTACTGGAAATGCATATGCCCTTGGGGGCAGCTGGGTGCAGACATCACAGAGTCAGGCCCCCCAGCCCCTCGTAACTTCAATCCCACGAGACCCTGCGCCTGTGAACTCACCGCTCATCCTTGTTCATCCAACCTGTCAGGCCAAAGGATCACCAACGCCCTAGGGTCCAACTGGATTTGTTCTGCGCTCGGCAAATGCGCCAGCAAAACTCTGACTGCCACGGGGGAGCGGGGGAATGCAGGTTTAAACAATCAGAGCAAGCGTCACCCATACTCATCTCCACCAAACACCGGTATTTGCAAACCAACCACTAAATAAATAAATAATGAGTAAGTCTGGGGCAACACTGTGTCATTCGACAAACATTTCTGAGCATCAGAAAGCGCGTGCCAGGCTTACATTCCAAGAAGCTCTAAGAAGATCAAGAAACTCTGAGATGTCGCTGAGTCCTCCGGGGGCCGGGAAGCGGGGGTGCAGAGGGGAGACGCAAAGGCGGCACCGGGGCCACAGGATGGGCACCTCTGAGGAAGTGGAGGGCGGTCCCTTTGGCTTTAGGACACGCGGTCACCAGCCAGGGAGCGAGGAGGGGCAGCCGCCTCTCAGGGCCACCCTGGGGTGAGGTCCAGCAAATAGAATCACGCATCGTCCGCCTTCAGGCCCTGGAGCTGATTCCATAATGGGCCCTTTCACCGCATCGAGGGGAGTCAAAAAGCTGCCGCCAGCCTCCCGGTATTCCCCCTGATGCTCCACAAGGGACAGGCCACCCCTGGGGCCCCAGCTGTGCCGCTGCCCGCGCTGGGTGGGACGTCCTAGGAACCACAGGTCTGCTCTGGAGAGAAAGAAAATGTTCTATTTGGATCTAGTAGCATGGCCTCGGGCTGAGAGACCGGGCCTCTCGCTCCTGGGGCCTCCACAAGCTTCGGGATAAATCCAAACCTGTAACATGGCAAGTAAGACTTCGGTTCCGGCCCTGCCTGGACAACTGGAAAAACCAGACTATAGAAACAAGGGTTTTCAAGATACTGGGCATCAGGGCTCAAAGGACAGTGATCCCGGAAAACGGCTTGGGATGGGGGGCCGAGGCGGGCTCCAGGCCACGGGCACAGGGCGGCAGACTCGGCGGATGAGCCCCGGGGGAGCCCCCGTCCCCCCTGCAAAGACGGCCCCTTCTGCAGACGCGCAGAGGCCCCTCTAGTGCCCCGCTGGGCACCGGTAAGGGCATGCATGTGGAGAAACCGCCCAGACGGGAGAGAGAACCCCCTGGGAGAGCCGGAGGGGTCGGCGCCCAGCACCCACACGCCAGTCCCGGGGCGTCGGGTGGGGCGCTCAGGGGCTCGGCTCGGCAGGCCGCGCCGCTCGGGCACCAGCAAGACTCGAAGGGTCCCAGCGTGTCCTGTAGCTTCACCGCCTCCCGGGGCGGAGCGTGCAGCAGCGTCCCTGGGGGAACAGGGTGCCAGCACCCGCAGGCCCAAGCCGACAGCGCCTGCTTCCGGTCCAAACTCCTCAGACTTGCAGAGAAGCGGGAAAATATGACCTGGAATGAGGAGAAAAATCATTTGAGACCAACCCAGAAGTAGCGATGATACAATCGGTTGGAACAGGCGGGGGACAGAGCCTCGGGGGTGTGAGGACGCCGGGGAAGCGCGGAGGCCGTGCAGCGGGGAGACGCTTGAGGACCAGCTCCGCCCTGGCCCCTGGGCACACTGGTGCCCATCCATCCCGGCCCCTGGGCACCCCGGCGCCCATCCATCCTGGCCCCTGGGCACCGCCCGCACCCATCTGCCCCAGCCCCTGGGCACACCCTGCACCCATCCATCCCGGCCCCTGGGCACCCCCACGTCCATCTGCTCCAGCCCCTGGGCAGCAAACAGGGAGCCAAGAAGCGTCTGCAGACCAGGGCAGCTGGGCCAAAGCCGCGAGGGTGTCTCCCTGCCTCCCACCAGGCTCCCCGAGCTGCAGTCCCGCTGCACACACCTGCACACATCGTGCGTGCCCGCGCCCACATCCACCCACGCAACAGACATGCCCGTGTGCACACGTGCACCCACACCCGCCCACCCATGCCCACACTTACACGCACACATGCCATACGCGTCCCTCTTGCGCGGGCCAAGCGAGACCCCCGGGGAAGGTCAGAGAGGCTGCTCCAGATGACTAGTCCCCAGGGCAGCTAACCTGCTCACGCGTGGGTCACACCCACCTCTGGAGGACCCTCTCGCCGTCCGTTGGCCAAGGCCACAAACACCACCCCCCTCCCAGGGTCTGGGCACCTGCTGCGTGGAGCAGCCTGCGAGGTCTGGGAGTCTAGACAGGAGCCCGGCCCGCTTCGGCCCAGGAGGTGGAGGGGTGGAGGACGGGGTGCTGCTGCTGCGCGGGGCGAGGGGGACTGCCGGCCCCCCGGGCGTCCCTGTCCCTGAGGGAGCAGGTGGGGAGCGGGGGCAGCCGGAGCCCCAAGGAGCCACACACGCAGGTCCCGGGCTCCGAGAGCCCCTGGGCCGAGGCACCCGCGGGAGGGGAGCGGAGGGAGCGGAGGGGCCGCTGCGATTTCATCTCCGGGAGGAAAGTGGGACCTCGGGCCGCGCTTCCTACACGAGAGGTGCCGCGGCTCCCCGGGAGCGCTGCTCTCAATCATACTTAACACTGTGCCCCGAGACAAAAATAGAATTCATTTCAAATCTCATTTCAAGAGAAACACACAATGTAAATAAAGAGAAAGAAATGAATTGCTAATTAAATCCTCTTTAAATTTAGTGTAAGATTAAACAGAAACTTATAGAATCTGCAAGTTGGCACGCGGTAAATTTTTTTCCCCCGAAAACTGCTAATTTAGAAGTGATGTGCTTATTTAGCCACGACTTGATATTGCTATTCTGAATAACGCGCCCGGGGGGATCCCGAGCGGGCCCCGGGGTGAGTTTTATTCCTGGCGCACGTCTGCCTCTCCCGAGGGAACAGGATGCTCGGAGGGTGCCCGGGACCACCTGAAGATCAGGGAGGAGCCCTCTGGGCCCCCGACACGGCTTCCGGAAATATAGGGGAGGGAATGAACCAGGAGGGCAGGCGGCTTCGGGGCCGCGGGGAGGGGGTTTACGGGGGCGCCTGCGGGCCAGGGCATCTGCGCCCCGGAACACCCCGCAGCTCTGCGCCCGTCCCAAGGGGGGAGCCGGGCACTACTGTACCGCGGCCCGTCTCTTAAGGGTTCTGAACGCAGAAGCGGAGTCACCCCGGACCCCTTCCCTGGCTTCCCAGCCATCTGCTCCCCTGCTGTCCGGAGCCCCTGCTCTGGGCCCTGCGCCCTCCAGCTCCAACCCAGCCCTGCAAGGACCCCACCACCACCCCAGGCCCCCGGACCCTCAGACTCTGACCCAGCCCTGCCCAGACCCCCCTCATCCCAGGCCCTGCGCCCTCCAGCTCTGACCCAGCCCTGTTCAGAAGCCCTCCACCCCGGGGCCTGTGCCCTCCAGCTCTGACCCAGCCCTGCCCAGAAGCCCTCCACCCCGGGGCCTGTGCCCTCCAGCTCTGACCCAGTCCTTCCTGGACTTCCCCTACTCCGGGGCCTACACCCTCCAGCTCTGACCCAGCCCTGCCCATACCCCACCACCACCCCAGGCCCTGCACCCTCCAGCTCTGACCCAGCCCTGGCCAGAACCCCTCCACCCCATCTCAGGCCCTGCACCCTCCAGCTCTGACCCAGTCCTTCCTGGACTTCCCCTACTCCGGGGTCTACACCCTCCAGCTCTGACCCAGCCCTGCCCACACCCACCCACTACCCCAGGCCCTGCACCCTCCAGCTCTGACCCAGTCCTTCCTGGACTTCCCCTACTCCGGGGTCTACACCCTCCAGCTCTGACCCAGCCCTGCCCATACCCCACCACCACCCCAGGTCCTGCACCCTCCAGCTCTGACCCAGCCCTGCCCACACCCACCCACTACCCCAGGCCCTACACCCTCCAGCTCTGACCCAGTCCTTCCTGGACTTCCCCTACTCCGGGGTCTACACCCTCCAGCTCTGACCCAGCCCTGCCCATACCCCACCACCACCCCAGGTCCTGCACCCTCCAGCTCTGACCCAGCCCTGCCCACACCCACCCACTACCCCAGGCCCTGCACCCTCCAGCTCTGACCCAGCCCTGCATGGACCCCACCACCACCCCAGGCCCTGCACCCTCCAGCTCTGACCCAGCCCTGCCCACACACCCCCTCTATCTCAGGCCCTGCACCCGCCAGCTCTGACCAAGTCCTTCCTGGACTTCCCCTACCTCGGGGCCTGCACCCTCCAGCTCTGACCCAGCCCTGCCCATACCCCCACCACCCCAGGCCCTGCACCCTCCAGCTCTGACCCAGCCCTGCCCACACACCACCACCACCCCAGGCCCTGTACCCTCCAGCTCCGACCCAGCCCTGCCCAGACTCCCCTCCACCCCGGGCCCTGTGCCCTCCAGCTCTGACCCAGTCCTGCCCAGAACCCCCTCACCCCAAGCCCTGCATTCTCTGGCTCTGACCCATCCTTGCCCAGACCCCACCCCCACCCCAGGCCCTGCACCCTGCAGCTCTGACCCAGCCCTGCCTGGACTCTCC
Organism: Canis lupus familiaris; assembly: GCF_011100685.1. Taxonomy (NCBI): domain Eukaryota; kingdom Metazoa; phylum Chordata; class Mammalia; order Carnivora; family Canidae; genus Canis; species Canis lupus. The sequence continues at coordinate 49,956,731 of NC_049246.1, read as the reverse complement.
TCACTCCAGGCCCTGCACCCTCCAGCTCTGACCCACCTCTGCACACAGGCCCCAACCTTTGCCTCCTCCCCTTCACTCCCTCCTCAGACCTGATTCTGCTCCACAGCCATCACGCTCAAGGCTGGCGGAGACACACATGCGTGCACACACACGGCTGTGAGTCTGTGCGTGCATGTGGGTGACCGTGTGTGTCTTGCATGCACATGGGCCTGCATGTCCACGGGTCCTGGGCCTGTGCCCGAGTGGCCGCACGCGCACGTACACAGACATACGCACACACACATTTTATCAACGGTTTTAACCAAATATGTAAATTAAAGACAAAGATCTTTTAACCTAAAATTCAAAATTATTTATTAAAATCCATGGTAATAAAATAAAATAAAATAAATTGATGGCAAATTCAACCTACAAAAAATACAGAATTTTTTTTCCCTTTTTTAATTGAGGTATAAGGAACCTGCATTAGTTATGAGTTAGCTTCAAACGAACAGCGTAGTGACTCAACAGGTGTACGCATCACTGAGCTCACGGCAAGGGTTGTCCCCATCCCCGTATCTCTGTGACCTGTCCCCGACCTCCCCTCTGGAGGTGCCCCCCCTGTTTACGTGCCTGTTTTTGTGTTTGTCTCTTTTTCTCTTTGTCCGTTTGTTCTGTTTCTTAGCTTCTACCTCCGGGTGAGGTGGCAGGGTGTCTCCCTCTGACCTATTTCACTTAGCCTGACGCCCTGGAGCTCCACCCAGGGTGTTGCTAAAGGCAAGATCTCATCCTTCCCAAGGCTGAGCTCCACTCCATTGTGTGTAAACGCCGCCTCTTCTTTGTCTGCTTCCAAATCTTGGAGTAAATAATGCAGCGGCAAACCCGGGGGTGGGCGGGCAGGTACCTCCCTGAACCAGTGTTTTTCAATATTGAAATCTTTTTTTTTTTTTTTTTTAATTTATGATAGTCACAGAGAGAGAGAGAGAGAGAGGCAGAGACATAAGCAGAGGGAGAAGCAGACTCCATGCACCGGGAGCCCGACGTGGGATTCGATCCGGGGTCTCCAGGATCGTGCCCTGGGCCAAAGGCAGGCGCCAAACCGCTGCGCCACCCAGGGATCCCTCAATATTGAAATCTTAAGTGAAAGTTATGTCAACGATACTGACCTTTGGTTTAATTTTTTGAAAATTAGGTCACCTCTTGGAAACGACACTTTGTTTTGCGGAGATGGCGTCCGCTCGCGCTCCCTGGGAAGGAAGATGGGAGCAGCCGGGTCACCTGTCTCGTTTTACCTTTGCACCTGGGCCGCCAGGTCTTCCCTGAGCCCACGGCAGCAGCTCTCAAACCACACAGCCCCGACCACAGAGCAAGAAACGCGGGGACGTGTCCCTCTAGGGCCCGGATCCCAGGTGCGCTTTGGTGCATTGTGCGTGCACTCGAGTGTGCAAGCATGTGTGCGCGTGCGTGTGTCACACAGCATCCCCACGGTTGTGCAGGGCCCCAGGGCAGTGGTCCTGGGGGCTGAGTGTAATGACCACAACCTGGGTGTGCACCGGACACGCACACACGTGAGGACATGAGTGCTTACATGCATGCGTGCACAGGGGTGGGTGCACTATGTGCCTGGTGCACACACACATGAGGGCATGCACGCGTGCACACACACGTCCATGGGCATGTGGATTGTGTACGTAGTGCGTATGTGTCTGTGAGCACATGTGTGTGCACGCTCATGTGCGCGCATGGTGTAGACACGAAGGGGACAGACACGGAGTCCGCAGGACCACCCCTAGGTGCACAGGTCTCTCCAGCCGAGGACTTGTGCCCCCAGAGTGTCGCCTTTATCCTGCCCATTTCTGTCCGGCCCTCGAGGGTCCTGGGCCGTCTGACCTGGAAGATGTGGCCCTGACTCCCGCTGCCCGCTGCACGGTGGGGGCAGGCCCGGCAGGCGGGGTGAGTCCCCCACCCCAACCCCCACCCCCAGGGGCCAGGGGGTTGGGGGGGGTGGGGGCCTGTCTCCAGCCTGGGACCATCCTTCTCCCATATTGGTAATTTCAGCCTCAGGGGATGCTGTGTTTTCTGTTTGGCTTTGTTTTTTAGCTCTCAGTAGTCGTTATTAATGGTTTTCATTTCCTCAAAAATTACAGCTGTTGTGATGTTAATGGAGTTAATTGTTACTATTCAGCAGCTGGAGTGGCAATTTAGCACCTGCTAATAAAGACGCTCCTTGGAAGTTGGGAGAAAATGACCAGATTATCCAGTGTTATCTTGTCACTCGGTGACAAGTGGGAATTATAAAGGCAGAGCGCGGGGTGGGTGTTGGTGTCTGAGAACCCGCGGGGCGTGTGTGGCACGGCCGACCGCCATCTGCGTCGCACGGGCAGGACAGGTCTGGTGCAGAGTTAACTACCTTTCGCTGCGACGTTTTCGACGAGTTTCAGTCAGACACGCTGGGGAGTTTCTCTGCGTGTCAAGGGACAGACATGAAGCCCGATGGCGGAGAGAACCGTGCGTGGGCCTGCTGGGCGGGCAGGGACCCCGGACCCAGGGGCCAGGCCGCCCCGACATCCCAGGCTGGCACCGACCTGTCCACGCTGTGCTGTCCGGGCCGGCGGAGTGGCTGGCAGGTGCGGCACCCTCCGGGCCCCGGGCCGGCCTCCCCCTCCAGGCCTCCCTGCGGGCTCAGCATCCACCTGCTGGCCTTCCCCTCCCCCTCCTGAGCCTCCAACCTGACTTTTCAGGGAATGGAGGATTGAAACTCTCTTCTTCGTGCGTGAGTGTCCCCCAAGACCCCCCGTTGCTCCCCCCCTGCAGAGCCCTGCAGGCTCCGCCTGGACACACGGGCGCTGCGCAAGGAGCCGGCCCCCAGCACGCCCCGCACGTCCTCCCTCACCTCGCGGGGGCAGCAGCGGATGCCGGGGGCCACGGAGTCCTCCTGGGGCAGAGCTTGTGTGGGAACCTGAATTCACGCTAACGAACGACCACAAACAGGGTGGCCTAGACGGATGGGGATTTATGGTCTCACAGGTCTTGAGGCCAGGAGCCTGAGGTCCAGACGCCTCCAGGGGTGGTTCCTTATAGAGACTCGGTTCCGTGCCTCTCCCGTGGCTTGTGGGGGCCGTCAGCAACCGCTGGCGTTCCTGGACACTTGTCACTGGACTTAATGCCCAGTGCGTAACCCAGGTGATCGCATCTAGAAATCCTTCATTACACCTGCAAGCACATCACAGGTCCCAGGTGGACCTTCTCTTCTGTGGCTCCAGCACTCAGCTCCCAACAGAACCCCAAAGATTAGCTGCTGTGAGGTGTGGGTCAGGCCGTAGACCCTCCCAGGCCATGGGACAGAGCAGGAGCCGAACCAGGAGCCGGGACCAGCCCGAGAACAGGGCTTCGCAGGGTGCCCTTTCAGCGTGCACTCAGCGGGGAGACCCGGGAGCTCCGAGCGGGCCTGCACCGTACCTCGGGGAAGCTCTGATCCAGGCCTGCATCCGGCCATGACCGAGCAAGGCTCAGGGATCCAGGGCCAGGGAGGGTCGGGCAGGGGCAGGACCCCAAGGGGCCCAGAGGCAGGCCAGGGAGGAAGGACCGGCTGTTTAGGATGAACGGCCACAGAGAAGTTACTAATGTAAACCTAAACCACATCCACGCCACACTTGGGCCAAGAGATCAAACTTTTTTAGAACAAACTTTTGTGTAAGTGCATCTGAACACAAAGCGCTCCGTGCTCTGGGTCCCGATGCCAAGGGCGCTCATGGCTTCCGGTGCCATCTGCAGCAGCTGCTGGCCAAGGCTAGGCTTCGGTGACCCGCCGTCTGACCTGTGCACGCACACCCGGCCCCACGGGGACAGCCTGCCCTGATCAGAGCCTCTCCCGGGGCTGTGTGCTGGCCTCGTCCTCCTTCCCATGGCAGGCGGGACTCCCACTGGGGCCGGTGCACATGGTGCGTGACCACCTGCTCACAGTGGGCGCTTCCCCCAAGCCGCGGGGTGCCTGGCACAAGGCACACGACGTCTCTGAGCCTCACTGCTGTCACCTGTGAGATGGGCACATCCAGGACCCAGTTCACAGGCTGGCCTGAGGAGGACTAGTGGCCACTGGACCCCGGGCCCGCCCGATCCCCACCTTCTTCCAGCGGCTTCTCACTACAGCGGCCTCCTGAGATCGGAGGTGCTGACCTCGGACCTTACTAACCGCGGCCACTCTGAGGCCTCACGGAGCCTGTTCTGCGGCTGCGTGGCCTCCAGGGCAGGGGCAGGGCGTGCTGGCTGAGGTCCTGCACCTCCCTCTACACCCATGGCCTTGGCGCAAGGCCCCCGATGGGAGTGAGCCCTGCACCTGCCCATGTGTCTACTTCCCGTTCAGCATCGGGATGGCTCCCGGGTGAACCACGGAGCCCCTTCCCCTGCTCCAGCCTCTTGCTCACAGTCTCGGTCCCGGCCCGGAGCCACCAGCCACACTGCAGCCCCCCACCCCGCCCCGCCCCGCCTCCTGGACAGAGGAGGGGAATCCACCACCCAGACCAAATCATCAGCACCCCTGAGCAGATACCCCAAGAACTAGGAGAAGAAAAGGAAAAGAAACAGCAGCGCACGGACACGGCTGCTTTGTTCTCCCTGGGAACCGGGGGCCCTGCCCGGGGGGCTCAGGGCAGGGGCCCAGGGTCCGGGGTCCGGGGTCCAGGCCCGGGGGGTGTGCGGTACTGAAGCTCCGGCTGGAGAGCAGCCACGGAGCGAGTCTACACCCCAGGAGCGGGCACAGGCTTTGTGAAGAGCACGAGGCCTGCCCCTCGTGGACGGCGGGGCGTCCACCCACCCGGCGGCGCGGCCCTGGCCTCCCTGGAATCCCGGCTCGTCTGTGCAGGTGCCTTCCCTGCGGCCGAGGCTGTGCCCTCCGGCTGAGGCAGGAGGCAGGAGCAGAACTGGAGGTTTCCGGGAAAACAAAGCCGAACAGGAAAGTCGCGCGTCAGAGTAGGACAAGATCCTCCCCGCAGGGTCGACAAGCGCAGCCCTCGCGTGATCATTCTTCTGGCCTCAAGTGCCGGGCGAGCGCTCGAGCTTTCTGGCAGCTTTCTGGACGACCCCTGGCCCCCAAAGTCAGCAGCACTGCGACCCTCAGGACTGGAGTTTCTGTCGCCAGCAGGGTTTTGAACAATAAAATCTTTTTTAAAAAAAGTTAGAAGAGGGGATCCCTGATGGCTCAGCGGTTTAGTGCCTGCCTTCGGCCCAGGGCATGATCCTGGAGTCCCGGGATCGAGTCCCACGTCGGGCTCCCTGCATGGAGCCTGCTTCTCCCTCTGCCTGTGTCTCTGCCTCTCCCTCTCTCTCTCTCTCTCTCTCTCTCTATGTCCATCATAAATAAATAGAAATAAATCTTTAAAAAACTAATAAAAAAAATAAAAAGTTAGAAGATGGGGGCACCTGGGTGGCCTAGCGGTCTTGGGCTCAGGGTGTGACCCCAGGGTCCTGGGATCAAGTCCCGCATCGGGCCCCGGCGGGGAGCCTGCTTCTCCCTCTGCCTGGGTCTCTGCCTCTGTGTGTGTGTCTCATGGATAAATACATAAAATCTTTAAAAAAAAGTTATAAGAGGGAAGGTCTACTTTTAAGGGCATATGTAATGTATCACCTGTTAAATGCTTTCCATTATTTGCACCTTGAGGGGGTAAAGATTTAAGACGCAGCTCGACAGCCACCGTCTGAGCAGGAGCTGCTGTGTCTGCCAGGGGCCTGCGCCCTGGGTCCACGAGGCATCGCAGCATCCGATCCCCGGGCGCCCGCGTGCAGCGCTGCGGCCGAGAGCAGAACCGACCGTGTGGCTGAGCCGGGCCGGGCCGGGCCGGGCCGCTCACGGGTCCAGCACCGGGCGCACCTTGTCTCCGGAGGATAACCCCGCGGCGCTGCACCTTGGCCCCGGGAGAGGCTGCCGGGAGTGGCTTCCTAAGGCAATCAAGGCACGAAAGCCCGGGGAGGAAACTGAACCCACCCGGGCCGAAGCTCAGGCCGGTCCTGGATTTTCTGGGTGCACCAGATCGCTTAGCTCTCCGGGGACACAGAGAAGTGCCTGGCAAGAAACCTAAGCTTTTCAGACACAGAAAATCCCCGCGCTTTGAGGCTCGTGCATCTCGGGGAGTTACTGAGGGAGACACGATGCCTCCCGCCTGCCTGCGCCTTTCTCCCGCCCGTGACCTCCAGCCCAGCATCCGGGCTTCCTAAGCCTTGAGCCTGCAGCCTGGGGCCTGGGGCTCGCATCACGGGCCCTCCCGGGTCTCCAGCTCGCTGACGGCGGGCCTGGGGACTTGTCGGCCTCCGTCATCATGTGAGACCATTCCTTGTAAAAAGTTCCATCTGTCTTCTTAGACACACTCCCCGAGGCAAGGGAAACAAAAGCAAAAATGAACTATTGGGACTTCATCGGGATACAGAGCTTCTGCAGAGAAGGAAACAATCAACAAAACGAATGGGCAGCCTGCGAGGGGCCAGGTATTTGCAAGTGACACGTCTGATGAAGGGTTCGTATCTGGAATCCGTACAGAACTCCCCGAACCCAATGCCCAAAAAGCACGTAATCCAGTTAAGAAATGGGCAGAAAGGGACGCCCGGGGGGCTCAGCGGTTGGGCGCCTGCCTTCAGCTCAGGGCATGATCCTGGGATCCAGGATCCGGGATCGAGTCCCACATCGGGCTTCTCCCTCTGCCTGTGTCTCTGCCTCTCTCTCTCTCTCAGTCTGTGTCTCTCATGAATAAATAAACAAATCTTTTAAAGAAAAAAAAAAGAAATGGGCAGAAGACATGAATACATACCTTTCCTAAAGGCTTCCAGATGGCCAGTACACCCATGAAAGGATGCTCAGCATCACTGGGCATCAGGAAAGAGAAATCCAAACCGCAATGAGACACCATCTCACACCAGTGACAATGGCCAAAATTAACAACACAGGAAACAACATATTGGTGAGGACGTGGAGAAAGGGGAACCTTCTTACACTGTTGGTGGGAATGCAAACTGGTGCAGCCCCTCTGAACAGTGTGGAGGGTCCTCAGAAAGTTAAAAATAGAGCCACCCTATGACCAGCAATTGCATTACTAGGTATTTACCCCCCAAAGATACAAATATAATGATCCCAAGGGGCACCTGCCCCCCAATGTTCACAGCAGCAACGCCCACAAGAGCCAAACTGTGGAAAGAGCCCAGACGTCCACTGACAGATGATGGATAAAGACGTGGTCTATACACATGACTCAGCCACCGGAAAGGACGGGATCTTGGCATCTGCAACGACGTGGATGGAACTAGAGGGTATTAGGCTAAGGGACATAAGTCAGAGAAAGATAAATGTTACATGGTCTCACTCATATATAGAATTTAGGAAACAAAACAGATGAACATAGGCAAAGGCGGGGAAAGAAGAAAAGGAGAGACGGAGGCAAACCATAAAAAAAAACTCTTAACAGGGGATCCCTGGGTGGCTCAGCGGTTTAGCACCACCTTCGGCCCAGGGCGTGATCCTGGAGACCCGGGATCGAGTCCCCCGTCGGGCTCCCTGCATGGAGCCTGCTTCTCCCTCCTCCTGTGTCTCTGCCCCTCTCTCTCTCTCACTATGTCTATCATAAAATAAATAAATAAGTCTTAAAAAAAAAACTCTTAACAGAACAAACGGAGGGTCAATGGAGGGAGGTGGGGGGGTGGGCTAGCCGGGGGAGGGGGACTGGGGGGGCACCTGCTGTGAGGAGCACTGGGTGTGGCATGTAAGTGCTCCAGAAACCAATACTGCACTATGTTAACTCACAAAATAATAATAATAAATAACTTCCGAGGCGCAGATAGCACATGCTCTATGCAGGTACACCGTGTATACGGTAGATCTCGCGCACAGAGTCCCGCGTCTCTGAGAACGCTCATGGACACAGGCGCCCAGTGCCCCGACGCCCCCGCTTGCAGGCCCACCGCCCCCTGCCTTCCCACGTGGGTGCCCCAAGACCCCGTTTGGTCCCACCTGCTCGGGCCTCTAGCCCCACTCCTGCCCCGTCCGGGTGGTGGACCCCTGCCCCTCCCAGGGCCTCCCACAGCTCCTGACCACAGTAGCTGCTGCACAGACACCCAGCCTGGCCGCCCCCCACCCCCCAATGCAGACCCCACCAACTTCCCATGGGCAGCCCCTCCTCAGGGCTGGCCTCCACCCTGGGCGGCATTCCAGCGGCCACATCATCACCCAGGGCCAGTCCTGCCTGGGATGGATTGGGGTGAATTCAGAGCCCCCCGCTGGGGATGCACCCACACCCCGCCCGACACGGGGCTGCAGCAGAACACACTCCCGCCTCCAGGAGGACATGCCTCCCCTAGCATGGGGGAGCGACCACCGGGGTCCCGGCTCTGCCTTCCTGCCCCCAGGGGGCACATGCCCCAAGGTCCTGCGGGAAATCAGGGTCCTGGGAAATCAGGGTCCTGTCCGTAGATGCCGGTAAGCGTGGACCTCGTGTGCACTTGGAGCTCACCTCGAACGTGGGTCAGGCACACAGACGGGGCACGTGGACCAACCCGGGCGCCCCCTAGGAGCCAGCCCCCAGGCGTCCTAGCCTTCCTGGGAAGGTGACTAGTGCAGGTCACACTAGAGCTGCTCCTGCAGTCGCAGAGGACCAGCGAAGACCATGGCTTCTGTCCCGGGTTAACCGGATCGTCCGAATCCTGGGAAACGTCCCTCGGCTGCAGGCAAGTCCTGGCGGCGTCCTGCGGGCAGCTGTGGGGGCCGGCGGCCCGGACGGAGAAGCACCCACCGCCGGGTCCAGGGCTGGGACTACAGAGACCCCTCTCCTCCCGGCTGGAGGGCAAGAGGAGGCAGGCGGGGGGCCGTGGGCCGGGGCACATCAGGGCAGGACGACCCACAAAGGACCAGCGTCCTGACAGCTTTCGGCCCGGGAGGAGCGGAGGCCCACCCTACATGAGCCTCCCATCCTCTGTCCCCTCGGGCCTCCGCCCGCCTCTCCCGAAGCCAGTTCCCCTTCCAACCAACACGTGTTGATTAGGATTTGCAGGAGCTCCTGCATCCCCTTACTCCACAGCACCGCTGCTGCTGGAGTGAGTGAGCTGCCCGTCTAGGGGAGTGTTCAAGCAGCAAGGGGGGCGGGATTTCGGCCGGACTGCTCGGCGTGGGTCAGGACGGGCAGCCCACTGGCCTGGAAGGAAAATCCAGCTAGGCCGCCTGCGCGCCAGATGAGGATGCTGGCTGGGGGGCTGCGGAGCCAGTCCACGGGGGCCGCGGCGGCTGAGCCCTGCGTGAGACGTCCAGCACATGCACACCCCTCCCTACTGAGCACAGCGTCCCCTCCCCACCCCTGCGGAGTCCCTCTGCCCCCGGTCCTCAGCTCAGCTGGAAGAGATCTCCACCCAAAAGGGAAATCCAGCAAGGAATCCCCTCTTTCCAGTGCCTTCTCCACCCAACCCCCCCCCCCCAGAGGTAGGCCCGCTGCCAGGGGCAGGGCAGGGGGCGGCAGCGGACTGAGAGCCCAAGTGCACCCCGCTCGGTCCCGCCTCCTCCCTGCAACGTAGGATTACGAGGAGCTCCTTTTTAAAGAGGTTGAGCAATTTGCACAAAGTGACCCCAGCAGCCGCAGGGCAGGGGGGCGCCCGTGCCCACCCCCTCGCCCTTGCCGAGTCATCCTGGGGCTCCGGCCCCACCCTCACCGCCGACCGTTGGGCGAAGTTTCCTCATTCTTGCACAGGAAGGCTCGAGAGGGAAGTTGAAAGTGCTCCCAGACAGCTCAACCAGTGTGGGTTTTCCTCCGGGGCCACGAAGACGTTCGGGAACCCCACAGAGGCGGCGGCTGCACATTTCACGCGTGTGCTAAACGCCTGCCGCAATACGCACGTTCTCGGTTGTGTGAACTTCACCTCGGAGTTTAAAAAGAGGGGGAAGTGGCTCCAAGTGAAACACGGGTGGGCCTCGCAGCAGGCTGGCGGCCACGTGGGCAGCCACGGATGGGCCAGGCCCTGTGTGCCGCATCGCCCCACGCGCACGAGCTGAGCCAACCATGGGCCCCCCCGAGAGCCAGGGCCTGGGGTGGCCCCGGCCGCAGCTGGGGAAATGGGGTCCAGAGACCCCTGAGGTCAAGTGTCACCCCACCACCATCCAGTAGTGGCCCAGACCCGGACTCCCGGGAGAGCGGGGACCTCACGAGTCGTCCTCCAGAAGCTGAGGACACGGGCCCCGGTGCTATGTCTCTTGTGAGGGTCCCCGCACCCCGTGACAGCCGGAGGCGGGAGCACTTGCATAAATCCACCTGCTTCCTCTTCCTCTCTCACCTCCCCAGGGGCCCCACGGCGAGGCCAGCGCCGTCCCGGCCGGGGGCCCACCTCAGCGCTGATGCCCTGGCCCTGGGAGGGGACAGCGAGGGCCTCAGCATCCAGACAACAGGCCAGACTGAAATACGAAAATTCCTCTCGGTCCAGAATTCTGTGCTGAAGAAATGACTCATTACAAACAGCAGAGCCTTCGAGTTAGACAGATGGGGAAAAACTCTCTGAAATGTGCTTGTCTGCCTAATTTAGAATAATTGCAATCCACTACATTAGGGCATCAGGTTTTCAGCATCTAGTGAGATGCTTGGGGTGAGAAGGGGCGCGCTTTTTGGCAAATTAAGACGGAGCTGAAAAGGCCAGGGTGCTGGCTGGTACCCAGCGCCTGCCACTCTCCCTCCGGCTCCGTGCGGCTGTCTCCGGCTTCTCCTCATACAGCCCGTCGGTCAGGGACAAACTGCCAGGAAATCGAGGACTGGAACCCAGGAAGGACAGAGGAGGGGAGCCGCGGGCGGCCCGGGGCCTGTGGACACGGGGGGGGGTGGGGGGGCGAGCCCCGCTGCCGGCGCCCCTGCACCTGCGCCTGACTCGGTGCCATCCTGCGTCCCCCTGCAGGCCTCAGCTCGGCCGGCTCTGCTGCACCAGTGTCGTGCGGCCCGAGTCACGGGAGGAGAAGGTGGCGGCTGGGACAGAACCTGCGTGCCCCGATGCCGGCAGACGGGGGGAGCGGGGCGCCCGCTTCTCCGGGGAAAGGAAGCGGAATCGAGGCCACCGGATTCCAGCCGAGCCAGGCTGGCTCCTTGACGCATCGCTGCCGAGCTCGGCTCTGTGAGCGTCCAGCGGGACCGGGGGCTCCAGTCCCAACCATTCCCTGGTCCCATTTTATTTGTGCAGGTTCCCACCAACCCCGTAGCCACTAAACCGGTGCTGCAGAGATAAAACCGACATGGCCCATCAAGCCAGTGGTCGTTCGGGGAGGCCCCGAGCCCTTCCCACACCTAGGGTCGCGGGGGCGCTCCCTGAAGGCCCCAAACGAGGAAGTCCCAGCTGTGTCCCCTCAGGGCCGATGCAGGGCCCTGGCCGTTGGCTGGGACACCGACACGGGCAGCTCAGCCCACAGGAGGCGCAGACCACACGGAAGGACAGTCACGGTGTCACTCGGGCCACACTGTGCCGCATCCCGGCGCGTCGGGTGGGAGTTCCGCGGCCCGTGTGCTGGGCAGGGAGCCGTGGGCAACGCGGGAGTGAGCAAGGCATTCCTCACGCCCGAACGTCTATGTTTCTTCAAACCTTGCTCCTAATGACTGGGCAGTCCGGTCCACACGGTCTCAGAACCCCGCGTGGGCACACGCACCATGGGTGTGTTCCGTAACGCACGCCGGCCTGAACAGCACCTTCGATGCCTTTATAATCACCGTCCGCTCAAATCACCCAGGGCCCCCTCGAGTCTCATGGTCCCGGTTCCACCAGGAGTAAGCGGAGGCCGCACGGACGCGGTGGGCCCTGCGCGGGGCCGGGCAGGCTGGCTCCGCCCGCAGCCGGTTCCTGGCAAGCTCGGCCACCCCGCGGGCTGTGCCTCCCTCTGCCCCCCTCACAGGTCCCCGCGGGCACGTGGCGCCTCAGCCACTGGGCGTGCGTGGGGCCGATCGCTGATCCCAAGGGCTCTGCGCGCTCCCCAGAGGACCCTCACCCTGAATTCGGGATGCAGGTGGGGTATCCCCTGGGATGGCTGAGGACCCTGCCAGGGAGGAGGCGCTGGGAGCAGGAGGCTGGGAGGGGGCGTGAGGCTCAGGGCAGTGGCTCCGGGACTCAGGAGATCACTGGCCAGGGGTCAAGATGAGAGACCTGTGGAAGGCGACAGGTGAGTAGAGGCCAGTCTGGGGGCCACCGAGGCCTTGCAAGGGGGCCGGGCTCACAGGAGGTCTGCTGGGATGCCGGACGTCTGGCCGCTTCCTGGACTTCAGTCCCAGTGAGACTCCAGCGGGTCACCGTGGCGCCCAGGCCAGGCAACGCCAGCTTTGGCGGTGACAGCACGGACCTGGTCTGGCTTCCCTGGGCCGTTCTCCTGGCCGCTTGAGTCTGGGCCGCGGGCCCTTGGAGCTGGGCCGGCAGGCGCTTCGCACTGTGAACACCAGGAATATCCGTGCATAAGGGGTGAGGGGTTTGCTTTTGGTTCGGGCTTTTATAGCCTGTTCTTTATCATCTGTACTTTATCCCTTGGCCTTATTCGATAAAATTAAAATGTCTGACCTGGTGGATTTCTTTATAAAGCAGGTGCTCAGGAACGTGCTGTCACCACCCTCTCTGGAAGCCATGGGTGCTGGGAAGCAGGAGCTGTCCCTGTGCCCGGCCAGCAGGACGAAGGGCAGGGCCAGGCCCCACTTCCTGTCCATGCTGGTCAGAGCTGGTCTCCCCCAGCCCTCAGTCCTCAGGCACACCCTCTGCCCTGGCCATGGGCCTGGGGGCTTTACCTGAGCACCAGCCCACCTGAGCACCAGCCCCACCCCAGTACCAGCCCACCTGAGCACCAGCCCACCTGAGCACCAGCCCCACCCCAGTACCAGCCCACCTGAGTACCAGCCCACCTGAGCACCAGCTCCACTTGAGCACCAGCCCCACCTGAGCACCAACCCCATCTAAGTACCGGCCCACCTGAGCACCAGCCCCACCTGAGCACCAACCCTCCTGAGCACCAGCCCACCCGAGCACCAGCCCCACCTGAGCACCAGCCCACCCGAGCACCAGCCCCACCTGAGCACCAGCCCACCTGGGTGCCTGCCCCACCTGAGTACCAGACCCACCTGAGCACCAGCCCACTTGGGTGCTGGGCCCCATGGCAAAGCCTGACCTGCCACCTGTGAGGAGGACTCAGGTGGTGAAGCCAGCGTGTGGCACAGATGCGGTGGGAGGGCCCCTCAGGGTCACAAGGAGCACCTGAACGAAGCAAGGGTGAGCAGGTGACCTCCCTGAAGCTGAGAGCCTGGGTAGGGGTGGCCGGGAGCAGGATGGCCCTCACCTGTGGCATCTCACCTAAGTGACACTGTTCTCCTGGGTTAGGACAGCGGAGCTCGGCTGTTCTGATTGGCCAGCTACCTAGGAGTGGGTGTTCCTGATTGGCGGGCTGGCTAAGAGCTCGGCTGTTCTGATTGGCCGGCTTTTAGAAGGATGGGTCTATCGCTGATTGGCTGGATGTCAGAAGTCCGGGCCTGTCATTGGCTGCTCTCAGAAAGGCGGCGCTGTCACTGATTGGCTGGCTTTCAGAAGCGAGTGTACCGGGGTCAAGTTGTGCATCAACTAGCTTCCCCTGAAATACAGCCTGATGGTTAGTGCTTTATTTTGGCCAAAATACCACAAGGCTTTCCCTGGGAGGACAGTCGCTTCTCACACACAGCCCTCCTGCAGGAGCATCCTAAACCGGCTCCCTGGACCAGTAACACGACTGTGTGCCGTCTTGACCCCAACCCTGAGGGTCACGGCAGCCTAGTGCATACCTGGGGCAGGTGCTCACCGTGGCCAGGATCAGAGTTTTCCTTATTGTTGTGGCTGAACACACATGGGCTCTGGGGGGGTTAAAACCTCTGATGAGCTCCGGCCTCCTCCACTGAGTCTCGGGAGCTGGGGGTCACGGGTCTGCAGGTGGCTCCCTACCAGGATGGTTACGAGGACCCGATAAGACCACAGGGGTGAGGACTTGGTGGAGGAAGCCAGAGGGAGGCCAGGCACCAAGGTTCGCGTCTCCGGGGAGATGTCCTCACCAAAGAAGCAGATATCCTGGGTCTGGTGGGCCCCATCTGTCAGATGCAAGGGTGCATGTAGGGAATCCTACAGAATCCCAACCGGCTGGCCCTGAGCAGCCATTCTCCCTACAGGACATGCCTAGGAGAGGTGTTGTGTCCCTTTTCGTGGGTGCACTGGGAAGACACCAGGACTTGTAGCCCTGGAGGGTGATGCTCGTGCGAGGGCTCTCCTCCCGACAAAGAGGTCCCCTTGCTTCCCGCAAGGCCACCTCTGAATTCTGTGTTTGTGTTGGACGATAAGTAAGGCTGATCACGTTTTGTACCTAACATGGAGTGACATCTTTTGAATCTCTGCATATTGCTGTTTTCACTAAGCCACATGTAACACTTCAGAGTGCCAAATGCTTTTTAAAAAATAGATCTGGCTCCGAGTGAGTGCTACAGAATAACGCGGATGGAATATGGCTTTTATGAAAACACAAAATGTTACCCAAAGAATAAGAATTGAAAGGATTCTTTGGAAAGAGGTGTTGTGCAGAGGCATTTGTTCCGGGTGCATGTTTCAGGGGAGAATGCCCCTGGAGGGGACTCATTCACCTTACTTCTGCTTCTTTAAAAGCCCCAGAGCTCGGTTCCCCCGACTGAGAGAAACGCAGACCAAAGCTCACTTTCCCCAAGATGGGGGCCCCTGATTCTTGCGCGTTGTCCAGATGTGGTCAGGATTAGTGAAAGGAGACGCGACCTCAGAGTCCTCACAAGCGGCCCCACTGCTGGTATCTTGCTCGCTGGAAGCCCCTGACGGACCTCACCTTCCTGCCGCCACAGACAGCCGTGACCCCCTTACCCTGTCCTCCCGCCACACCAGCCCGGCAGCCCTGACCCTGCGTTTTGGGGGATTTGGTCACTTACAAAGCATGGTTACCGGCCTCACGTGCTCCTTGCCACCCACCTGCTCCCTCTCCCTTCCCTCCCCACCTCCAGTCCCACAGCCGCCATGCAGGAGGCCCCACCTGCTATGCCCCTTGCCCACCGGGACAAAGCATTCCCTCCTCCATCATAGGCACACCCACCTCTCCAGGCTCCCCAGGGCCTTGCTCTGAGAGCAGACCCTGTGCCATGTCCCCTGGCATCCCCACTCTTCTCTCTGGGCACCCCACCCACCGCGATTCTACACACACGATGCATTCTCCCAACCTGGAAAACAAACCAGGCCCGACCACAGAGACGGTGCAAAGACCAGTGGTTTCAGGGCTCAGGGCAGAGAAGGCCGAGTAGGAGGCACACAGGGCATTTGTAGGGAGGCGGGCATGTAACAGCAATTGTCAAGACCCACAGAACTTTATGACACAGAGAGGACCCTAAAGTAGAGGATGGACTTCAGTTCATAATAGCGTATCAGTCTGGGTTCATCAGTTGCAACAAACCCACCACACTAATGCCTGATGTCAACAATGGCAGCTGGGGGCGGGGGGCGCAGGGGAGGGCATAAGAAAACTGTACTTTCTGTGCAATTTTTCTGAAAACCTATAAATGCTCTAAAAAATAAAATCTACTTAAAAAAAAAATCCGGGCAGCCCGGGTGGCTCAGCGGTTTAGCGCCGCCTCCAGCCCAGGGCGTGATCCTGGGGTCCCGAGATCGAGTCCCACATCGGGCTCCCTGCATGGAGCCTGCTTCTCCCTCTGCCTGTGTCTCTGCCTCTCTCTGTGTCTCTCATGAATAAATAAATAAAATCTTAAAAGAAAAAAAACCAACCCTTGCCTTGCTGACTTTCAAGTAAATGGCACGGTAAGAATAGACGCCTAGCTCACAAAGCCCGGCGGCAGTGCTAAAGCCGGGGAAGCCGGTGCCCACGGGAAACGAATGCCACCCTCGCGGTGGAATTCCCGCGCAGGGGCGGGTGGGGGCCCACACCAGGCCTCCCCTGGACAGCAGCGTGGTTCCGAGCGGCCCTGGAGGCACGGGACGGGCGAGGAGGGGCAGCACAGGGCAGAAGGGGCACGCGACCACCGGGGGCCCGCTCGCCGCCCGGCCAAGGGAGACACCGTGGAGGTGAGAGCCGGCCGTCGCGGCTCTGGCCCTACAGCCTCTGCTGCTGAACTGAAGGAAAGGAAGGGACCTCACGCGCCCCAAGGACACCCTCAGACACGCCAGCTGGCCCCCACTACACCCCGAGATCCTTCCCCAGAAGACTCTTCCCAAGGGACTCCCGGGGACTCAGTGGCTGAGTGTCCGCCTTCCACTCAGGGCGTGACCCCAGGGTCCCAGGATCGAGTCCTGCGTCGGGCTCCCTGCATGGGGCCTGCTTCTCCCTCTGCCTGTGCCTCTGCCCCTCTCTCTCTGTGTCTCTCATGAATAAATAAAGAAAAATTTAAAAAGAGGGACGGTCCAACAAGAGGCTGTAACAACAGTAAATATTCATGTACCCAACACGGGAGCGCCCAGATATTAAACAATTAACAAAATATGTGGGCCAGCCCTTGCCCCTGGAACCTATGAAGCTTCTTGGCCAAGGCTTTGCCGGTGGACTTGCAGATCCCAAGATGAAGTCACACGGGCTGAGCTGGGCAACCGCGCCTGGTCTATAAGAGACAGAGGAGGGGCCCCAGGAAGACAGGCGCAGAGACCAGAGGTGCCAGAGCCCAGGAACGCCTGCGGCCCCAGAAGCTGGAGGAAGCAGGAAGGGCCTTGCCCAGAGCCTCCGGAGGGGCTCAGCCCTGCCCACGCCTGCATGGAGGCCCCCAGCCCCCAGCACTGGGAGAGAGGCGCTGTCTGTTACTGTGAGTGTCCCCGATTGTGGTCATTCATTAGGGCAGCCACGGAACTGACACCATGGGGCCCTGGAACAGGTGAGGGTCCAAGGCTTGATTGTTGGTGTTTCTATCCTGGCGGGTCCCTCCCTGACCCTCAGACCCTCAAACTCCTACAGAACCGATGGCTTCCTTCTGTCTCAGACGTTTGCCACCGCGGTCGGCTCTCTGGGAAGGTCCTAGGGCGACGCCAAGGCTGCTCTCACCCACACGCAGGGTCCATGTGGGGTCTGTGGGCCATGGGGTCAGTGGCCCTGGGAGCACCAGAAAGGCTTCATGCACCCCACAAACGCGCTCATGCAGGCTGCCCCCAGCTCAACACCAGCTCCTCCTCCGAGGGTGGCCTGTTCATCGCCATTCAGGTGCCTTGGGAGGGACACCCTTGAGCTGTCCGACGTGCCCTCCGCTGCCCCCTCCCCAGCTGGAGGGGGCTCCGAGCCCACATGGGCAGCTCCAGACGCCCAGGGGTGGTGCTCTCAAATCCCCCAGCCATGCCCTGTCCCACCCTGCCCCGCCAGAGGACACTCACTCCCTGCCAGGCCTTCGGAGGACAGGGCTGGCTTCAGTCTTACTATTGACCAGCAGGAACACCTGCAACGGACATACTATTTCACTCATCATGAAACCGACCTCGGGGTGGGGGCAAAGGACAGATGAGTCAAAGTCCCCAGATGATGCTGGGGAAAATTGGCTTACTTATTTGGGGAAAAAAGGAGGTAGACCCAGAGACAACAAAATAAATCCAGACAGAGAGTTTAACACTCAACATGAGATCACACATGAAGCATATAGCATGTAGGTGGATATCGGTCTGTGTGATTGATCTGGGTGAGGGAAAAGCCTTTCTAGTCCCAAATCCCAAAAAGGAAAACCATCAAGGAAAACACTACAAACCTGGGTACATGGTAACAAAAAACACTGTTATTTCAAAGGAAACTAAATACGGGGCACCTGGGTGGTTCAGTCGGCGAAGCGTCTGCCTTCGGCTCAGGTCACGATCTTGGGGTCCTGGGATCCAGCCCCACATTGGGCTCCCTGCTCGGTGAAGGGTCGGCTCCTCCTTCTCCCCCCTTCCTGCCTTGCTTGTGCTCTCTCTCTCTCTATCAAGTAAATAAATAATTTTTTAAAAAAGTAAATTAAAAAGGCAAAGAAAAATTTATCTTCTGTAAACATAACAAATACAGATTTAATATCATTAATTTTGAAAGAAATTTCGCACATGAGTCATGTGGTCAGCAGTGTGTAGATGGCACAGGTGACCCCCATCTCTAGGGGTCCTCGTCCTCCTGTGATCTCCTCCCCCTGAGTGTGGGCAGGTCCTGTGACCTACTTCTAACCATGACAATACAACAAATGGACGGATGTCACTCCTGTGATTACATTTCATAAGCCTGCAACTCTCCACTTGCTCACACCCTCTACTTGTCAGCTTGCATGTTTCTTGAAGCAGGTGCCCCATCAGGACTCACAGAACTGGGGGCAGCCTCAGGCCAACAGTCCACAAAGCTGCCAACAAGCTCGTGAGTGGGGAAGCAGATCCGTCCCCAGAGGAGCCCGCAGATGAGACCACGGCCCAGACCCACACCTCAATCGTAGCTTCATGAGGCCGTGAGCAGAGGACCCACCTGAGCCATGCCCTGGATCCTGACCCACAGAAACAAATGTGTGTTCTTCAAGCCACTCCACCTGTGGTGATTGGTTGCACAGCCATCGATAACTAATACAAATAATAAAAAAGACACATCTAACTAGAGCTGGACCATCTCGTACTTCCAACCAGGATTTCTCCAGTGTTTGCAGGCAACCTCTCTCCCCTTTAAGGGAAGGTCCCACAAACCTTGCTTTCCAGAAGCGTCTGTGCCCAGCAGGAAAGAGCCTCAGCAGGGGAGGGACCTCTCACCACCACCTCCCATCACGATTATGCTAGAACCACAAGCACCGAAGCGTTGAAAGAGCAAACACGGCCTTTGCAGTGTGGGCTAACCCTCCTCAAATGCACTTTTTTAAACATGTGCTCGGATTGAGATTCTTCTCTAAGAGAGGTGGAGCACAGGAGAAAGGTGAGCCTGGACAGATCTTGGCCACACCATTAACACCGACATTAACACCAACATTAACATTGAGAAAAGTAATGTCACATTTGAGTGTAATGAGGGCCCCCTAAGTGTCCAATAAAAGGCAATTCATATTTTAGGAGCACCTGGGTGGCTCAGTCAGTTAAAGCGTCCCACTCTTGGTTTTGGCTCGGGTCCGGATCTCAGGGTCTTGAGATCGAGGCCCCAGGTAGGGCTCCACGCTCAGTGGGGAGTCTGCTTGAGATTCTCTTCCTCTCTCTGCCCCTCCCCACCACCCTCTCTCCCTTTCTCTAAAAATAAATAAATAAATAAATCTTTTTAAATTTTTTAAATTTTTTTAATAAATCTTTTTTTAAAGGCAATTAACATTTCCTATCACATAGTTGTCCCTGATCTTAAAAAAAAAATCCTACTTTGTGTTTGAAATTGTGAAGAGAGATTAATGGTTGACCATCCTACCCACATTTTGAGGTTATGAATCCACTGTCTGGGGAGGAAAGTTTGGGTGGGCGGACGGATGCACAGACAGAGGTTGGGTGGACAGGTCGATCCGCTGACGGTGACGCGCCTTCCTACATGTTTTGCCGGGACCCCGGCAGGCAGAGTCCCCGGGGCAGGCGGGCCGGTGGGCTGCCGTCGGCCTGGAGCAGAGCCGCAGGAGGCTTGAGAAGGGCAGGCTGGAGAGGACGCAGGTCAGACACGGTGAGGAGTGGACACCCAGCCGACGACGGCTCGGGCCCCCGGGGACTCACAGAGAGGGCCTCAGCCGCAGCTAAACCCCAAAGGGGCGACTTCCCTCGCTCCTCAGTAAGCTGGCCCCAGAGGCACTTCCCAGCGGGGCAGCCCCGTGGCTCCCCGCCGGTCCCAGCAGCGGGGCATCACCCAGAGCCACAGGACCTTAGGGACCTCCCCACCTGCCAGCAAGGCCGGGGCACGTCCCCAGAGCGCATGGCACAGAGGCGCAGGCAGCGTGGCCCGGGCACGTGGGAGATGTGGGAGCGCCGGGAGCCAGCGGGGCCGTGGTGGGCCCGGGGCCCTGCCTCTGCTGCACCCTCCAGCTGCTCCCGTTCTCCTGACTGCCCCGCTCCGATGTTCCCCGGCCCCCAGGACCGCGTGGGCCCCTGTTGGCTGGAGCGGGGCTGGACCACAGACACTGGGCGTCCACACGGCGTAGCGCTGGGGGAGGCGGCGAGGGCATGAAATCTGAGCTCATCTTTGCGGGATCTCAGGGTGGAAACACATAATCTTTTAATTAAAATTTTACTGAATTTTAACTTGAATTTCCCCATCTGCTCCCTTAATTATGCCTAACCCTAAACCTAACTCTAAGCCATCTGTGTTCTTCCCTCATTAGGTGGAGTGGCTGCTGCGTCTGTCCGATTCCGCACACAGGAGCCGAGCCGGGGACTTTCTGGGGCTGCAGAGGCCCCTGCACGCCTGTCGCACCCGGGGCCTCAGAAAGCCTGTAGGGCTGGATCAGCGGTGAGGGGACAGGTGCACAGAGGCCTGGATCAGGAGCAGCAGCGCCGGGGCCTCGCGCTCGGAGCCGACGTCCTGCTCCGTGGGGACCAAGCCCCAAGGGGTTGCTGGGCAGCCGGGGGACGCCAACAGGCCGCGGGGTCAGCTGAGCTGGGCGCCCTTATACTTAGACACGTGACACCCACGCGTGCCACCGCGGCCAGGCCCGGGCCGACCGGAGCCCCCTGCCTGCCACCAGGCTGACGCCCCCGAAGAGGCTCAGCACCCTCCAGAGCACGCTTGCACGCCGGGGGTGCTCCCTGGACGCTGCTCGCACCTCGCCTGCAGCCGTGGGCTCGAACCCTGGAGCCCGCTCCTCCCCCGCCAGGACGGACGGCACCTGCGGCCTCCACGCCAGCCCGGGGGTAGCGGCAGGGCCTGGCCCCGGGGGCCCTGGGGACCAGGCGCCTTAGGACAGCAGGCAAAGCTCACAGGCCACGCTCAGGGCCGAATCGAGAAGAGCGCGTGTGCTTGCACACAACTGGGCGTCGTGACTGGAGCGGAGGGCCATCTGAGACAAGCGCGCACCCTCGGGTGTTGTGACAAGTCGCTCTTGGAAAATAAAAATGCCAGCTAAGAACAGGGAGACATTTCTGGAGATTCTGGAGGGATTGCGAGGGGGCATGGCTTGATTCCAGACAGCAGCAGAGCTCAAGGCTGACGTGTCTACCCGGAGCCGCTGGAGCGTGGGCAGGCGGAGGAAGGGAAGGCGCAGGCGCTCCCCTGTAGCCTCCTCCCCGTGTTGGGGGACGGCGGGGTCCCTGCCTCCACCTCCCCGGGGGCCACGGAATCAGGCGCCGGGCAGAAAGCAGTGGCCCTTGTCAGGTGCTCCCCTGTGCCCGGGCCCAGGTGCCAGCGCACACGCGTGACACACGTGCACCCGTGCATGCGGCACTCACCTCGTGTCAGGCCACACAGAGACACAAGCGTGTGTCCTTTCAAGGTCGGCCGGCCACGCAGGCTCCCATAGGCTGAGGCCGGCCACGGGCTCAGTGGCGGGCGTGTAGTCCCCCCCAAGTCCAAGTCCAAATCCAGCAGCCCCCCCACCCCCCTCCCCAACTCCCTCTCTCCCCACCCCCCACCACACACACGAGGACACGCACACGCATGCCGTGAATCCAGAAAACTGACCCAGAACTCTGGGGAGGGGGCAAGAAATCTAGAAATGGCTGTTCTTAAGTCACAAATGTCCATCAAAATAAAGGGGAAAGGAGAAGAAATGGGTAGGAAATATCCGAAAGGGAGACAGAACATGAGAGACTCCTAACTCAGAAACGAACTAGGGGTGGTGGAAGGGGAGGAGGGTGGGGGGTGGGGGTGACTGGATGACGGGCACTGAGGGGGGCACTTGACGGGATGAGCACTGGGTGTTATGCTCTATGTTGGCAAATTGAACAGCAATAAAAAATAAATTTATAAAAAAAATGCCCATCAATCCATTAAAAAAGGGTTTACCTCCCTCCAACCCCCCAAAAAGGTAGGAAGCCACCACCCAAGAATAAAGGTCAGAGCTTTAACATCAACCCGCTTTCTTTTCACTCTGCTCCTTCCAACGTCCTACCTGCCTCCCCCCGCTGCCGGCTCGGGGGGACTCTCGGGGAGGACAGAGGTGGCTGAGGCTCCAGACGGGGCAGCGGCAGGTCAGAGCGCCTAGGAGGTGGCCCTGGACAGGTGGTCGGAGCAAGTGGGGACTGGCCAGCTGGGGGGCGGGGGGGGGGCGGCCAGGGACAGACGGGGACGGAGAGCCTGCCCTTGCACATGGAGCCCTGGCGAGAGTGGGTTCCGGGGACCAGGGCCGTGGCCAGGGCGGGGATCCTGTGCCCCGAGGCAGGCCTGTGCCCGACCCCCCCACCCCCACCCCACGGTGGCCCTCGTCAGCCCCGGAGGACACTCAGATCGGAGGCGACGAGGCCCTAAGCCTCGGGCAGATCCCAGCCCTGTGCCATGCCGCCCCTGAGAAACCAAAAGTAATTTCAGGCTTTGGCTGAAGAAAAGCTCACTAATTACGGAAGAGGGAAGACGGCTTCTGCTCTCGGTAGGAGGCATATTTACTTCTTTGCATGAAGGTATTTCTAAACACAGGTAATTATAAAAATCATTACCCCCTCGAACCAGTGTGGGAACCCATATGGTTGGTAATACACTCATAAATAATTACCCCGTGCAAGTTCTCTGGGATAATATTTCCTATTTGTCTTACTCCTCCTGCAAAAGATAAATCTTCCAGCGTCCCCCCATTTGCAGAACAGGTTGGCAGCGACTCTTCTCTTTATCGGCAGAGAAGGGAAGGAATAGAGTCCGGCTTGGGGTCCACCCACCACACCTGGAGGAGGAGCTATAAGGGGCCCAGGCAGGG
Source organism: Canis lupus familiaris (assembly GCF_011100685.1). NCBI lineage: Eukaryota > Metazoa > Chordata > Mammalia > Carnivora > Canidae > Canis > Canis lupus. Next base: position 49,933,971 of record NC_049246.1, on the reverse strand, counting down.
AGCCAGAGCCGCAGGCCGCCCCCCTCCAGGGCCTGGCCCCCCCCCCACCCCGGCACCGCAGGGGTTAGGGCTGATTAGAGCCTCCGCAGGACCAGCCTGGAGGAGGCTCAGCCCTTCTGCCGTCTCAGCAAGGTCCCCTGTCGGTTGTCCTGCGGACGATGATGGTTTTACCCCACAGAGAACCTCAGGCCCAGACCAGCACAGGGCCCCGTGCAGCTGGGCCCCACCCCCGCGGTGACAGGGACCCGTCCGCGAATGAGGGAGATGGCCCTGCAGGCTGGCCAGGTCGGGCACAGGTGAGGCTTTGGCCACCCCCCCCTGCCTCCCGCCCCCTGACCTCCCTGCTTCCTGGAGACCCCTCCACAGGGCAGGGGCCCACTTGGGCTTTCTGGGATCCGTGCTGCACCCTGTCCTGCTTCTCCCTTCCCTTTGTTTTTCCAGGATTTCAACGTCTCCTTTTTTTTTTTTTTTTTGCTCAGACTTAGAGAACAAATCTAATTGCAACTCTGCTGGTCAGGACTCCGAAGCATTATGCAAACTTTGTTTTTATGACTTTTACGAGTCTTCCAAAGATTTGTTGAGACTTGTTTTGTGGCCTAATGCATGATCTATTCTGGAGAATGTTCCGTGTGCGTTGAAAAGAATGTGTGTTCTGCTGTTTTAGGGTGGCATGTTCCGAATACGTCGGCTAGATCCATCTGGCCGAGTGCGTCATTCAAAGCCACGGTTTCCTTGCTGATTTTCTGATGGACGATCCGCCCCTTGATGTACGCGGGTGTCAGAGTCCCCTGCTATTACACTGTTATTGATTACTTCCTTTATTTTTGTTGTTAATTGTTTAATATCTGGGTGCTCCTGTGCTGGGTGCATGAATATTTACAGTTCCTACAGCCTCTTGTTGGACCGTCCCCTCCCTTTTTAAAAATTTATTTATTTGTTCATAAGAGACCCACAGAGAGGCAGAGACACAGGCAGAGGGAGAAGCAGGCTCCATGGAGGGAGCCCGATGTGGGACTCGATCCTGGGACCCCGGGGTCACACCCTATTTTGTGTTTTTTTTTCCTATAGATTTTCTCTTCTGATCCTTTTTCTCTTGTTCTTTCATGGTTTGTTGGCTCTCTTTAGTGGCCTATCTGCAAACTTTCTTAATTCTCTCTGTAGATAGAGTTTTCTAAGTTAATAAAATCGCCTCCATCTGCTGCTTTGATGCAACACATCTGCACCTTTGAGGTTCCCCTGCGCCCCTCGACACCGGCTCCCGGCTTCCCTGCTTTCGCTGGGTTCTCAGAAGCAACCTCTGTCCGGGGCCTCCGTTCGGTTTGGGGTTTTGCTGTTTGCCCAGGGCGGTTGACATCTGCCTGTCGCCTCATCGATGGCAGTGACTGCTCAGGGATCTGGAGCTCGCCCTCAGAAGAAAGGGACGCGGCGGGTGAGCCGGGGCCTGGTGGCTGCCCTGCCTTTGCAGCTGGGCAACGCCCTCCCGGGGCAGAGACCCTCTCGCTCCACACCCTCGCACCAACTTCTGCTCCTGCCTGCAGACCTTTCTGATGGGTTCAGCCTTCACCCACAGATATGTGTCGGGTGGTGGGCCGGGCCAGGGGACCCCGCAGGGCCCGGTTCATCACCCCTGGCTTCTGGAAGATTCTCTGTGACGTTAAATGTTTAACAAGGATGTATCCCATCCCGTCAGCTACTCCTGCCACAGTACGTCAGGGAGTCCATGAGCCCTCGTTTTCCAACCTTAAAATTTTCCAGTTCCAAAAAAAGTCCCTGAACAGTGGCACCATGATTTCCCAGCTGTCTGTTGTGCTGCTTTTGCAGGCGCTGCTCTTGTTTGCAGGTTGGCTCTCTCTCTGGGTGCCAGTCTCAGAGCACCTCCGAACCCCGCTCCTTTATTTAAATCCATTCTCTTTTTTTTTTAATTTTTATTTATTGGAGTTCAATTTGCCAACATGTAGCATAACACCCAGTGCTCATCCTGCCAAGTCCCCCTCAGTGCCCGTCACCCAGTCACCCCCACCCCCCTCCCACCTCCCCTTCCACCACCCCTAGTTCATTTCCCAGAATTAGGAGTCTCTCATGTTTTAAATCCATTCTTATGCTTTTTTTCCTGGACCCACTTCCGTCTCCATCGCTGACACGTGGTTCTGGCGAGTCTAATGCCAGGCGTGGTGTCTGCAGTTGCTCCGACGAGCCGCCTTCCCGCCCCCAACACCCTCCGCTGCTGAGCGGGTGCGAGGCATGCTTGCATTTAAGATAAACTCTGCCCATCCTCTGAGACACTCACGCCGGAGAAACATCTGAGATTAGGGTTACTGGTTCCAGGTTCCAAGTAACTGCTTTCCTTCTTCCTTAAAATTTAGGGAAAGTGTTTTATCCAAAATCCAAAACTAACTCTCTCTCTCTTTCCCTTATTAACACCTCCTCACAGTTTTCTTATTGATTCGCATCGTGGCTCAATCATTTCGGAGACAAGTAGAACACGCAGCACCGTGCCTGATCCGCACTGAGCGCACAGCAGGTGTGAGTGCTAATCACGACGCTGAAGTCGTCGCAGAGCGGGCAGCGGGCACTCTAAGGTAAGCGAAGGCCAAGCTCATTCCGCCATCGCCGGGGACCCCGGGCCCGACTCGGAGAAGGTTCTCATGTGCATCCCTGAACTCTGGGCTTCTCTGGACTCGGGGGCCTCAGCTGAAGGTGCTGGAGAGAAGGGGGAGCAGGTGGCTTGGTGCTTGGCCACCCACCCCGGAGCCCCAGGGGCAGACCCCACAGAGGCCACTATTGGACCAGAATCCCGCAATGCCTCCGACTGTCCAGAAGAGCACATAGCACCCGGACCTCGGGAAACGGTCCTCTGACGTGCCCGGTTCTAGCAACGGCTCCAGGGCCCGTGGGTCACAGCCTCACCACAGCCGTGCGATGCGGACGCTGTGGCATTGGGACTTTCAGATTTGATGCCGCGTGCTTTCTAGGGGACACGCGGCGAGTCTAGCAGAGTGTCGACGCGGGCTCGAAGTCGGCGTGCTCTATGTTTCACTGTCCCCTCTCTGCCCTGGTTGCTTCCTGGCAGGCTCGTCTCAGTGTTGAAACTTATGACCAACAAGGGTGTCCACGGCCACATCCAGAGGCCGCGGGCAGCGTCAGTCCACCTGTGGGCCACCTGGAGCATCGTCGCCCAGGCCTTACCTGTGCTTGCCCTGCTCCTGCCACGGCTGGCCCTTCCTTCCGGGCGGCCTCTGATGGCGAGATCGAACGACGCTATTGTTGCTAAGAATATGACTCAGGCCCGTGAAAATGGGGGTCGAAGTAGTGCTCATGAGCTATTTTTAACGCCGAATGAACGCAGCGTCTGCCGACACAGAGATTGTCAGGGAAACAGATTTACTTAAAATGCTGCCTAAACTCGCCATAGCTACGACTTGGCACAAATATTAAGTATTTTCTATCAGTGGGACAAAGGTCAGATAATCACTGTCAGTGTGCATTTGACTGAGACACGTCCACGGAGAATTACGCGACCGATAAAGCAGGTCAGGGGGACTCATTTTCCCCAGAGCGTAGGGATCTCATCAATTCAAAAACTCTCCCTAGAACTGCTTTAGTTCATCCGAGCTCTCTTCCTGCGAACTGGAGGTGACATGACGGATGAAGGCGCGTGTACTGGACGTGTGCGCCGTGAGGCTCGATGCGTGTGCCCACGAGATCCGGCCTGGCCGCCGCGACCAAGCTAATGAGCGCGTCCGTCCCGTCACATCCTGAACAAGTTATTTTTCTGTCCAAGACGCCTTGCTTTGTGGTGAGGACACCTGCAGCAGATGCCACGTACGTGATCCAGGGCTGTGGCCGCCCGCCAGCACGCTGCACGGTGGCCGCCCGGCGCCTGGCCCTGGCGACTGTGACTTCGGCGGGGTCAGATCCCGTAGGTCACGGGACAGTTGCAAGGTTTGTCTTGCTGTGCCTGGCTTACTTCACTTAGCAGAGCGGCCTCAGGGGCATCCCTGCTGTCGCAATGACAGGAGCTCCTAAAGCTCACGACGTCGCCACCCGCCCGGCCGCCGAAGGACCCTCCGGTGGCTCCCGCACCCTGGCTGTCGTGGGTAAGGCCGCGGTGAACGTGGGCATGCCCGAGGCTCTTGGAGACCCGCCTTTCACTTCCCTTGGAGAAAGATCCAGAAGCGGGACTGCCGATGGCACGGCACAGGTGCGTGCTCTGCTTCCAGGGGCTACACCAGCCTGCAACCCGGCTCGAGGGTTGTCTTTCCCCCAGGCCCCCGCCGCCCCCATGAACTTTCTGACCTCCCGACAGTAGCCAGTCCGACAGGTGTGCGGTTCTGATCTCGTTTCCTGAGCGATGTTGAGCACCTTCTCCCGTGTCTCTTGGCCACGCGTGTGTCTTCTTTTGAGAGATGTCTATTCAGGTCCTTTGTCCACGTTTCACTCAGGGTATTTATGGGGATTTTTTTTTTATTTAATTTTTTTTTTTTTTTTTTTTTTGCCATTTTGCTAATTGAGTTGTAGGAGCTCCTTATCATTTCGGGGTATCAACCCCTCATCACGTACACAGTTTGCAACTACGCTCGCTCACGGCGGCGCTGCATTGCTAACAAGCTCCCGGGTGCTGATGCTGCGGGTCAGGGACCCCACTTGGAGAACCGCTGTGCCGGTACTTACGCTGGGTGCTGGGCTCCCAGGGGCTCAGGTCACTGTTAGGCTTCGCCGTCTGCGTGTTAAGGACACTCTGTGATACGTATTCCCTGTTGCAGGTTTTTTCTTTTTAAATTTCAAGTAGAGGGGTGCGGAAGCCGGTCCCCCGAGGGCCCCAAGAGAGGCTGGTGGAGCCGTACAACCCCGCCTGGGAAGCTTCCTCACCGGTGCAGCCTTGTTCCTCTGTCGCCAGCAAAGGGGACAACAGATGCCCCCAATAGCTCTGCGTCTGTCCCGCGTGGTGGGGTGGGACCTGGGTACAGAGCCCCCAGGGACACAGGCCCCCCCAGCACCACGTGCACCCCGCTCAGGCCCCACACTGAAGGTGGAGGGGAATCGGTCTGGCCCCGGGGCTGACTGTGTCCTGAGAGGCAGCAGGGCAGAGGTGGGGGTGAGGGGGGCAGGGGAAGGGACACGCAAAGCTGTAGGGGACCTTGTAGTGGCTCAGAACCGGCCAGCGGTCATTAGGACCCCTGCCCACAGCCTCGCCAGCACTGACCCCACAGTCCCGGGGCCCCGTGACACCACCAAGTGCCCCAAGCCTGTCCCCAGGGGCCCCCACCTCTCCCCTTTCCAAAAGCCCTCAAGGAGCCACGGTTCTAAGCTGGGGTTTGGGTGTTGTGGTTTGTATGGGGTTGGTTTTGGTTTTGTTTTTTTGTAATCGAAGTACAGGTCACACAGTGTGAAATTCACCATTTTGTTTGTTTATTTAGTTAGTTATTTTATTTAAATTCAAGTTAGTTCACATACAACAGATCAGTGGTTTCAGGAGCAGAATCCTGTGATCCGTCACCTGATGCAACACCCAGGGCTGGTCCCACCCGTGCCCATCTCCCCGTTCCCCCTCGGCCTTCCACTGAGGCCCCCTCCTCTCCACCGTGCAACCCAGGGTCTCCCCGACATTCCCTCTGCTACTGGGTACCCTCCCGTCCACCCCTCCAAACCCCAGCCCTCACCCCACTCCAGCACCCGGTCTCTGCAGGGTCCCTCCTCCCAGCACCCACCCACCCAGAGCCCGGCCGTGTGGACCATCTCCCTGCTGACCCGGGGGCCTCTCCCCGCTCACCCGGGGCCATGAGTCTCGTTTTCTCCAGGCTCCTTTGATCCCATGGCTCAGGCTCACCCTTCTGAACCCCTAAACCCGCACTCTCGGGGGAACAGTGTGTTTGGGGGACACCTCAGCTCACCGCACCCCTGACCACTGAGCGCGGCACACGGTACTCCGTGAGTCAGTGGCCGTCCTGACCCCGTTGGGTCCACGCAGCGCCCTCCAGTCTCCGAGTCCACGGGGGCCAGTGCCCTGGGTGCGCTGCTCACGGCCGAGGTGGTGCCGTTGCGCCCTGAGCACCCTGTCGGCCTCGCCCACCTCCCGCCCCGTCTTCAGCCCCGTCTCCGGAAAAATCCCAGGCCCATCCGGCAGGAGCCCTGGCCGGCCGCAAGTCCCATCCAGAGCGTGGCGAGCCGGGCCTGCTCCAGAGCCTCCCGCCGCTCCTCTGAACACGGGCCGCGGGACGGCGGTGCTTCAGGGGGCTCCGGCCCAGCAGGCCCCCGGGCCTCTCCTCAGTCCACCGCGAGGCCTGCAGGCTCGCCAGCCACTCGGCCGCCGTGTGCCCGGGCCCCAGGGCCGACAGGGAAGCAAGTATGCTGTGCATCCCGTCCAGGGTACAAGTCAAGCAGCCACCAAACAGTCGTGCAGGACTGTGAGCAAGGGAAGGACCTGGTTATAAGAGGCACCCGACGAAGGAACCTGACCCAAACAGGAAGCTTTGTGACGGTCCTCCAAGAAACAAGGCCCGAGCTAAGATCTGCAAGAGGAAGAAGAGTTAAACAGAAGAAATTGAGAGGAAGGAAGAGCAGTCCCTGGAGGGTAGCCTGTGCAAAGGCCCTGAGGTCCTAGGCAACACAGCGTGGCCTGGGAAATGAGGAGCTGGGGTGCCCGGAAGAAGGGGCTGTGCTGGGAGATGGGACGGACGGGTCGTGCACGGCCTTGTGGATCAGGTCAATTAACAGTTGTCAATGATTTAAGAGGGATCCCACAAAGAGAACTAGAAGGGCCTTTCTGAACCCCATGGGGAGAGGTCACATGGGCAGGAAGCTCGGGGAGCGGAAGCCCAGGACCGATACCTGGGCAGGAGCGTGCCGTGCAGGTGGGCAGAGGGCTCGGACCAGCTGACCCACAGAGATTCTGCCCGGAGCAAGGGAAGGATGCCAGACTCGGGCACCCGGCTGCGGGAGAGGGGACGGCCCACGGGCACACAGAGACGGGGGCCCAGCTCTCTCCTGCTGGCTGCCACCTGCACCCCCCACGGGGACCCCCGCTGCCCCAGGCTCCTTCTGTGGCCCCCACACCAGCCAGAGTCACCCTTGGAAACTGTGTCCCCTCCTTAAAATCCATCCAAACGTCCCCACTGCAGGTGCAATCGTGTCCCAGGCGCTGTCCCCCGGTCCCCACGCCCCGCGGGAGCGGCCCCGTGCCCTGCGCCCCTTGCTCTCTGTGTGCCCCGGCCCGGGGGACGGGAAGGCGCCTCCGGAGCGCGGTGGAGGTGGCTCCCCCGCCAGCCAGGCCCCCCGGCCGCCTCCCCAGCAGGGCTTTGATGTCGCCCCCTCTCCACGCGGCAGCCCCCGCGTTTGCTTACTGGATCCACGTCACACTCGTCCTTGGTAATTACAGGCCGTGCCTCTGTCTCCCCGCATCTGGAAGGTCCAAAAGCAATTACGGTGCAGCCTCCCCGCGCTCGGAAGACGGCGGCAATCAGGGCTAATGACACGGCACTTACCGTGCGCTCGCCCCGCCGCTGCACCGTAATTACCATGTAATTAAGTGGTCACCAGTTGCCATGTAAACACGGCTCACACTGGATGTGTCTGTGGCTTAAACAGCCCCACACACTCATCTTAATTGCAAAGTGTTGAATGGAGAGCGGCGGCTGGCGCACACGGAAGGTCCCGGATCGGGAAAGCGGGAGGGCCCTCGGGGAGGAGGCGGAAGCTGTCGGGGCGCCGGCTTCGCAGGTGTGGGGCCCACCCCAGGCCCAAGGACGCGGCGGGTGACCCGCGGAGCAGGCCGGGCGCCACTTGCGGGCCCTTTGTCAGCTGAGGGTGTCAGCCGCGCACGGGCTGGTCCCGCTGGGCCGTCGGCCTCAAAGAGAACACGCCCCCGACCGTCCAACAAACCGTCCTGAGAGGGGTCCCCGCTTTCCCGAGCTGGGCCGCTCGCGGTCTCCATTCGACATCTCGGGTGCCAGGGCCTCAGAACCGCCGAGAAGGGGGGACGTTCTTTCTCCCATCGCTGTGAGGACAGTGGGTACTCCAAGGACGGCGTCCGGGGCGCCGACACTCCGGCCCCGCCGCCCTGGGGGCCAGGGGCGAACCCCTGGGATTCTCCATTCTCACCCGCTCACCAGGAAAGTGGGGATGCGGGATGGAAGCCCTCGCCCCTGCCCGGCCCCAGGGAGTCCTCCAGGCGGGACAGAGCCTCGTTCTCCTCCTGAGACTTCCACACCCCCGTGCGCATCAGAAACTGGGGGGCCTCCTCCGGGGGCCTCGAAACGGCAGACGCCAGAAGGGACCCGGGGTGTGGGGGGGCTCAGGTCCTTCACATCTGGCAGGATGTCCTGGGGCCACGGTGGAAACCAGCCCAGCCCGGTGGTGGGCGAGGCCAAGGTGCGGGTGCCAGTCCTGCCCCTTGCTCCCCCTCCCCTGGGGGTCGCTGGCGACGGCCATCACACGTCCCCCGAGGCTTCCCAGACGCGAGCGCGCCAGAGGGTGGGAGAAGCCCCCGACCGGGATGGGGCCCAGAGACAGGAGCCGGCTCTGAGGCTCAGCGGCCAGGGCGGTGCGGCCACACGCCCGCCCAAGTGCACCTCACGGGTCTCGTGGGAAGGAGGCCGCCCCGTCGCCCCCCGGGGTGCTCGCCGCCCACTGTCACGGCTGGGCCGTCACGCAGGACGCGAGGGCTTCCCCCCGGGCAAACTGAGGCTGTGCGGTGCAGAGGTCCGGTCCCCGAGCAGGGGCGGCCCACGGTGCCAGCGGCAGGGACAGGAGCCGCCCTCCCCGGGTAATCGCCCTGGGTCCTGGGGGGGCTGGGGGGGACAACGGGGGCGCTGCTCTCACACTTGCAGGCAGGAGATCATGTGATGCCCGGCGGCGGCGGCTCTGGCTCTTCCCGCCCGACGGCAGATGTTGAGGGCCACCCCCCCAGTCTGCCCACCCGCCCCCGGGCCCCGGCCTCCCGGCTCTGCTGCCTCTCGGGCCCACGCGGGGACGTTTGCCCCGGCCCGGCCCTCCCGCTGTCCCCTCCCCTGGGACACAGAGCCGTCCAGCCACTCGCCACCACCACCCGCCTCCTTCCCCGCCCTCCCGCTCACGCCAACGCACGCTCACACTCACGCGCTCACACACACACACCACATGCGCCCACATGCGCTCACTCACACGTACACCACGTGCATCCATGCACACACCACACTCACTCATACAGGCTCACACGTGCACTCACACCCACAGTCCCGCACACTCACACATGACCACATAGCACACACACTCACGCTTGCACACCACATTCATATTCACACCACACTCGCACCCACGCAGCCTGTTCCTCCCAGAGCAGCCCGAGTGCACACGTTGGCCCCGAGATCAGGTGCTGGGAACCCTCTGCTGATGCCCCCCGCAGCCCGTCACCCCTGCAGGAACCCCCGGCCCCTCCTGCCCCTGGGGGACCCTTGCCGCGGGCGACCCGCACCGCCATCCTCACCCACCTCCTTCCAGGACAGGGGCACCCAGGCCACCCAGGCCTCGGCCAGGAGGCCCGGCTTCGTGCAAAGTTGGTGCAGACTCACGGCCTTCCTCAGTCAGGCCCCAGGCCCAGCATCACCTCCCCAGAGTCCCCCCCCCCAACAACAAACACCCCCCCCACAGCTGACAACCCTCAGCTCCTGGAGCGCTCTTTTAGTGAATCGGAGACGCAGGCATTTCACACTTGCTACCCCCCCTCCCCCCGCCCAGGCAGGCCCCACAGCACCAGCTACGCTAATCGTCGGTGTCACCAGGGGATTGTTTTCCCTTTTCTGGCTCACGCCTTGGTACCCAGCTGATTCCTGCTACACATAATTAGCACCTTGACGTTACCAAGAGAAGGGGAAGTGATCAGTGACACGGGTCCACCCAGAAGCCGCCTGCCCCCAGATCGGGGATGACGCTGGCGGTGGGAGGGTCGGGGACCAGAGTCAGGAAGACGGCCACGCCTGCCAGTGCACGTTCCGAAATGAAAACCACACCCACCAGTGGCTCAGGGCCCAGCTCCCCCCCGACCCCCCGCCAGCATCCTTTTAATTAGCTGCTCCCCCCGATTACAGGATCTATAACCGAACAGGACCAAGGAGCCAGGTGGGGAAGAGGCCTGAGAGCCTACGGGACCAAGAGGAAATCGGCCGTGAAAGATTAATTAAAGGGCCACAGGCATTCCAATGCATCACCCTGTGTGGGCTTTCACGAACCTTTGCGAGGAGGCCCAACCCCGAGAGCTGTGGTCCTAATGGGCCCCACGTGGCTTATGCAGCATGGAGACTCAAGAACTGTTTGCCTGTCCAGCTCCCCGGCCGCGAAGAGTACTGGGGTGCTCTGGGCGGGGGTCGAGGAGCCAGTGAGATCTGCAGACAGGCCAACCAGGTGCCCAAATGATGCCCAACAGGCGCCCCTCGGCTACACACCACATGCCTGCTAGATGCTCACCAGGTAGGTGCCCGCCAGCTGCCCACCAGGGCTCTGGGCACAGCCTAGCCGACCTCTTCTGTTCCCAGAACCTGTGACCTCCCCTGCCCCAGGACACAGAGGTGCAGTCCAGAGTCTTCTACCCCAAATGTGGTTCTCGATGACCAGCAGCATCGGTGCCACCTGGGAGCACGTTCGAAATGCCACCTCTCAGGGCATCCTCTCTGGGTGGCTCAGTCGGTTAAGCCTCCAACTCTTGATTTCGGCTCAGGTCATGGTCTCGGGGTCATGAGATGGGGCCCATGTCGGGCTCAGAGCTGGGTGTGGAGCCTGCTTGGGATTCTCTCTTCCTCTCCCTCTGCCCCTCCCTCCTCCCTGCTTGGGAGCTCCTTCCCCCTCACCAAAAAAAAGAAGAAAGGAAGGAAGGAAGGAAGGAAGGAAGGAAGGAAGGAAGGAAGGAAGGAAGGAAGGAAGGAAGGAAGGAAGGAAGGGAGGAAGGAAGGCTACATCTACACCTCTACATCCCCCATCTTCCTCCGGCCCCCAGGCCGCGGCTGCGTGGGCTTCTCCCGGCCGCTCAAGGCTGTGTCCAGCTGACCTGGGCCTCAGCCTCAGCTGCAACCTCCCAGCATGGACAACTGCACCAGCCCCTCTGCGGAGGACACTGGACAGCCCTGCGGGGGAGCCCACAGCACCCATGGAGGTGTCCGCCTCCCACACACCTGCTCCTTCTCCAGCCTCCTTCTTTGCCAAGGACAACTTTAGAGCCCACGCCCAAGCGCCAGCCAGGGCAGTCCCCTTGCCGCCCCCTCCATTCTTGGCTCCCCCTGCTGTCACCCCCAGTTATGCTCAGAGCCCCCCACTCCCCCCCCATTGCAGGTCCTGACCCGGGCTCCTCAGGGACCTCAGGAGCAAGGACCCCCAGACCAGACTGACCTTCCGTCTCTGCGGACATGGCAAATGGGTTTCCGCTTGTCTGCCAATTCTGATTCATTGACCTAGGCGGTTCCTAGGTCATTGTGTTGAGAAGGATTCTGAGGGGGCATCTGCTAGAGTGGCCATCCTCGGCCTGGGATGGAGAGAGAGGCCTGGGGCTGCCCTGGGATCCAAGCCGTCCAGCTCTTGCAGCCCTAGTGGCCACAGGGCATTCTCACGGTCACAGGCCCCTCGAGGGCCCCTCTCCTGCCTCTCTGTCCAGCCGACCCCCCAGGTGTGTAGCCAGGTGGCCAGGAGGGACCAAGGAGCCACCCCCGCAAGCTCATCCAGCCAGAGCGGTGGCACCAGCCTGAGACCCCGACTCAGCGTCCACACTGTATCCCGGAAGCCAGGGGCAGGGGTATCCCCTGTAGCCCTGGGAGACAGTCTTTCCTCCGGGGTGGGCTGTGGGCCCCGGGAAATGAGCCACACAGTCTCCAAGGGGTGGGTGGGCATCCGTCCTGGCCAGGCAGGTGGGCTTGGGCCCAGAACTGCGGGTCCCAGGCTGGCTCCCCGCGCCCAGGACGCGCCTGGACCAGCCCTGCCTCTCCCTGGGAGGTCACTGCCTCTCGGCCTACCCACCCACCTCACTCCGGGCCTCCCTGCCTGCCTGGGACCACAAGCATTTGTTTAAAGGGCACTTCTGAGACACTCAGCACAAACCCCTCATTTTACAAACAGCAAGGGGGAGCCGTGGCGGGCGCAGGTCCCGGGAGCAGAGGCCCCAGAGGCCCGGAGCGCCCCCCCGTGCCCAGCTCCCTCCTGGGCCGCACCCCCGTCCCCCGAGGGGAGCACACACCTCAGGCGGGGGTCCCCGGCCGATGCCCTCCCGGAACCCACCTCACGCTGAAAACGGCCTCCCTGTGCTCCGTGTTGATAGCCGCGAGCGCCAGCCTGGTGTCAAAGAGCCTATTTAGAACGATGACCTATTTTTAGCTGAATCTTCTGCTGGTTGCTAAATATCTGTTTAAATACATGAATTAACACATCTGTCAACAGTACTTAGAGTGGGAATAAAACACGCTCTCACGGAGGAAGGTAATTTAACACAAAACACGAGGCATAATGAGCAGCTTGGGGCCGAGGCCCCGGGTGAGGCCCCCACATCCACCCCCGGTTCTGCGCTCCTGGGGGCCGTGCCCATGGCAACCCGGGCAGGCCCCCTGCAGACAGGGCCGGGCGCCACCCGGGAGCAGCAGCCCGTGTCACCGGGGCCGAGGCCGCGCTGAAGGCAGCCAGTGGCCGTGTGCGGCGGTGGCCGCGGGCTCGGGCTCAGCCTGGCAGCGGGCGCTGGGACGGCCTGGAGCCTGCTGTCCGGGGACCCGACAGGAGCCCGCAGGGGGACGGGCCGAGCGCTTTCCCAGGACGGGGATTCCCGAAGGAGGGACCCTGGCTCGCGGGGTCTTGTCCTGCTCTGGGTGGGGGTCCCTCCAAGTGCTTCAGAGAACCTGACCTCGCCCAGATGCACACAACCTCCGGAAAGGCACTCGCTCACCCGCTGCCTCAGTTGCCCCCACAGGCCTTTCATTGCATTGATCAGAAGCGCACGGGATAGATCCAAGGTCCTGGAGTGGGCAAGCTGGGGCAATGTCAGCGTCCCCCTAACCAGATGTGACGAAGCCACCCCCCCACCCACTTCCCCCGGTGGATTTGGGGGCTGGGGATGCAAAACAGAGGACCTTGCCGGGTGGGTGGTTGTGAGAGGAATGCCTGGGCCCTGGTGAAAGATAGAAAATCCCAGAAACCCAGTAAGTGTGTTCTCCATGGGGGATGGGATTCTGGGCCAGCGCCGGACAGATGAACGGCCACTCCGGGGCCGAGGCAGCCCCCACCCCCCGGCGGTCCACAGACCCTCCAGGCCGGGCTTGGGTCTGCTCCCGTGGCCCCTGCACCGCGCACCCTCTCCCCTCATCCCTCTCCCTTCATCTCCCGCCAGGACCACAGAGGTGCCTCCCGGTCCTCCGGCGATGACCCGCAGGAGCCTCTGAGCAGGAGGGAAGCGCGCACGGCCTCTGCGGACTCCCGGGGATGGCGGCACAGTGACCAGTCACCTGGGTGGGGCCCCCATGTGTCCCTGCGACACCCTCAGAGGCGGCCTCTCCCAGAACTCTGTTCGTGGTGTGGCCCGAGCCTCACGGTGACCCTCTGCTGGGCGGGAAGCCCCTAAATGGCTTGGGCAATGACCTCCTGCAACAGCCAAAATGATGTGGAGAAGGGGCGCTGGGGAAGAGCGCCAGGAGGATTCATATTTGCCAGGAAATGGGGGGAAGCTCCTGCTGTCAGTGAGTCCCCCGCCCTCCCAACCGCCAAGGCCACTCGATTGGAATGACTGAGCCCTGACCCCTGCTGCAGCAGCGAAACGCCAAGCAGGGCAAGCACGCTCCCCGGTTAGCTCGGGAAGCACAGATGCAAGGCTCCTCGCAGCCTTCTGCCTGCTAGGATTAGAAGCAGCCTATAAATTCCAGGAACAGGAATGGATCAATACTCCCCAGTTCCTCCCTAAGCTTTGGGGATCATAATCTCGTGATTATTATCTTCGGTTAATGGGACAGGAGTGATCCCTGAGGCCACCAGGGGCCCGGGCTAGGTGTCGTCTATCGTTTTACAACTACCTACTGTTATTTCTGAAGAGGAGGAGTGATTTCCAAAATTACAAAGGTGTTTGGTCATCACGCCAATATCGGTGACACTGACGATGTCAGTGGAAAAATCTTAGCTATGTACAGCTTTGAGAATCCAGAGGTAATAAAATCCATGTACAGGTTTGTCATCTGGAAAGCGAGAATGATATAAAGGCATGAAACTGGTTTTGAACAAATATACCAAATCTGATGTGTCTGCGTGATCACGAGAAGAGTCAGGATCACCCGGGGGAATCGCTGGTCTTCACGGAGCTCTACCAAGAGATGAACGGGTTCCCCGTGGCCCCCAAACCGGCAGCACCAGCATCACCTAGGAGCTTGTTAGAAAGGCAGATTTTCGAGCCACATCCTGGCCACAACACGGACCCAATGAATCAGAACCTACTTTTTGATAAGATCTCTAAGATATTTGTGTACACACGTGAGTTTGAGAAATACCAAAGTAGAGGACCCCACTATGTCTTAACCAGAGTTAACACCTAACCAGGTGGCCTGGAGCTGGCCAGGTCTGGTTTCCGAGACCCAGGGTTTTGTGTAATCTTCTCCCTCCTTCTCACACCTTCCTCTAATTAATAGAATTGTGTGTGGACAGATTTTCTTGACCTGAGGTCTGTTCACCTACATCAATTCCTCATTGCTATTGATGCCCAGAATTCCTGTGGCCTTCAGGGCTGATCTTCAGAGCTTCAAAGGGATGGCTATCTGGGCTGTAGACAGAGGCAGATATGGTCTGAGCCGACTACTCCCTGCTGGACTTCCCCACTTTCTTTATATGACATTCTGTGTCCGATTTTCCCTGTTTCCCATTAAATACCTCCCTGGAAGTAGCAGCTAAGATTGAAAACCAGCCTGTCTGGGGTTTGCCTTTAAACAATTATTTTCTCCTTCTGTATATCTCTGCAGGGAGAGATACAGGTAAACTGAGGCTCCAGGGAGGAACGTGGGAAGGCCCTAGGTGTTCAGACAGGACTCCCAGCCTGTCTCTCCATTCAGAGTCAAGTGGTGTGTTGACACGCTACCTCTCAGCTCTTGTTTGGTAATTGGGGGTTTGTCTATTTGTTGTTTGTTTTCCTGAAAAACAAAAATCCTAGACCTCAAACATCTTGTGCCCATGTGCGTGCTTCCAGTTTCTGAAAACTCCCTGAAACAATCAAATAAAGGTAAAATAAAGCATAATCTGCAATAACACCTGGAAATGGAGGAGTGTCAGTGAAACACACTTAGAAATCCTGGGATACAGGACATAGGTGGGGTTGGTTGAGCACAAAGTGGGTTGGAGGAATCTGACTTGTAATGAGCCCGGGGCCCAGAGGCGTGCGCTGGGAAGGAACTATCGGAAGACCCCTCAGCCTGGAGCAGGCAGTCCCAGGAGCCAGGCTGGGCTGGAGACAGACTGAGAGATTCACGTGGACAGACTTTGTGAGCCGTGCCAGGCAGCAGGGGTAGTGGTTAGTGGCTCCTGCTTTCCCAGGCAAAGCCTCCTGGTGAGTGAAAATATGGAAGAAGCGTGGCCACCAGAGCAAACACTGGGAAAACAAAAGGGCCTCCCTAATGCCCTTGGCCACCGGTTCTCTCCTCCCTCCCACATTTCTGCAAATACACCTCATTTCAGATGTAGAAGCTTCTGAGATTGCACCAGCTAAGGAAGAGGCATGGAGGAGGAATCTGGAAGCCACAGTTACTGTGGAGCAAAGGTAGGACGTGGGAATTCCACCAGTGACCCATATCCAGAGAAGCCGGTCAGGGCACTCACACCAGGATTAACTGGGAATGGACAGCACGGTGAGTGAAGGGGGGTCTTTGCTATAGGAACCTCCACAACATCCCAGCCTGTTGGTGAACTATTCCTGGCCATGCAGGTAGAGGGACTCCTCCAGCAAGCTCACCCACCCACTGACTGCACCTGGACACAGCCCAGCTGTGCAGCCCACCGTGCTGGGGGAAGGGAGAGAGACAGCTCGATGGGAAAGCATCGAGAAGGGAAAGCAGTAGAGCTCACCCTGGCTGGTCACATGGGCAGACATTACAAACTCAACAGAAGGACATGTGCAGGCAGCAGCAGGGCAACAAAAGGGTAGGTGGGCAACAAAAGCAGTGACTCCAGTGACACAAGCCCAGGGTGTAAAACAGGACAGAACATTACAAAGCCAAATTCATGGTCACTGAGGCATTTGAGAGGATAAACTAATTCTGAAAGCATGTCTATTAACTTTTGCCTTATATGTTTTGAGAATTATAAGGAAATTTTGGCAAGATTTATACCAAGTCTTCAATATATCTTTCTTGATTATTAACAGGCTAATAAGATTAAAGTTAATAAGTATATAGAATATTGGAATGTAATCATAAAATATCTGACTTATTTTTTTAAAGATTTTATTTATTTATTTGAGAGAGAGAGAGAGATCACAAGCAGGGCAGAAGGGTAGAGGGGGAAGCAGACTCCCCACTGAGCAGGGAACCTGATGTCGAGTTTGATCCAAGGACCCTGAATCATGACCTGAGCCAAAGGCAGACAATTAACCTCCTGGGCCATCCAGGTACCCCAAAATGCCTGATTTATAAAGCACATGTAGAAATCCATCCTTAAGAATTAGAGTAGAAAAAAAAAGAATTAGAGAAGAGAGGGGTGCCTGGGGGGCTCAGTCAGTTAAGCATCCAATTTAATCTTGGCTCAGGTCTTGATCTCATGGTCATGAGTTTAAGCCCTGTGGTAGGCTCCATGCCTAGCAAATACACCTCATTTCAGATGTAGAAGCTTCTGAGATTGCACCAACTAAGGGAGAGGCATGGAGGAGGAATCTGGAAGCAGTTACTGGGGGGCAAAGATAGGACATGGGAATTCCACCAGTGACCCATATCCAGAGAATCTGGTTAGTGCACTCACACCAGGATTCACTGGGAATGGACAACATGGTGAGTGAAGGGGGGGTGGTGTCTTCACTATAGGAGCCTCCACAACATCGCAGCCTGTTGGTGAACTATTTCAATTGGCTCTTATTTCTTTTGGGTTTTGTTTGTATTTCCTTATCTTCTGTGCCTGCTTATATCTTTAATTTTGTGCTAGGCATTGTGCTTGAAAAGTTGTCATAGAACTAATTAGAAAGCTAGCATGGCTAGCATGGAGCCTACTTAAAAAAAAAAAAAAAAAATAGAGAAGAGACGCCTGGGTGGCCCAGCAGTTAAGTGCTTGCCTTCCAGCTCAAAGCATGATCCTGGAGTCCCGGGATCAAGTGCCACAGCAGGCTCCCTACATGGAGCCTGCTTCTCCCTCTGCCTATGTCTATGTCTGTGTGTGTGTGTCTCTCATGAATAAATAAATAAAATCTTTTAAAAAAGAAATATTCAATTAAAAAAATAGAGAAGACACATTTTTCCCAAGTACAGATGAAGTACTTATGTAAAAATTGACCATGAACCAGGTCATAAGGCAGTCTCAGCAAATTTTTAAAACCCACATAGATCATGTTTCTTAGAACAAAGCTATTAAATTAGAAGTCATTAACCAAAGGATGTATGTGTTTAAAGATACAATAGCCTACAGTGCCAAGAATGGTAAACTAAGTGATTCTGGAAAATCCTCCACTCTGAGGACAAACAGAGAAGCTGAATAACATTTAAGAAAAACATCTGCTTAGAGATGTTAGCAAGATAATGAATGCGAGATAATACACATAAGAATACAAGGTAATGAAACATTATCAGACTATGATCTGGAGAAAGAAAGAATTCTACAGGAGTGAGCCCCACATTTGAATCCACTTTCATGCTTTTGACAGCCTCAGGCATTAGGGATACAGAAATTAGAGACCAGGCCCACTGAGAGTGGAGGTACTGTTAAGCTCCTCAACATTTAGGACAGGAATAAAAATGCTGTATCTGAAGGTGAGGGTGAATGAGAAGTGAAAGAGGCCTTGGACAAACTGCAGGTGTTTCTGAAGATCATCTGGATCACCCAGAAAATCTGAAGTGAGCCCCACATTGTTAGTATCTTCAGGCACAACCAGACACAAAAATATTTTTTTTAACAATCTAACATCATCCTAGCTCTCTGATTACTTCTATGACAACTTTTCAAGCACAATGCCTAGCATGAAATCAAAGATAAGCAGGCACAGGAGATAAGAAAATATGAACAAAACCCAGCAGAAATAAGAGCCAACTGAAAAAGACAAGCATGTGTTCTAAAGACTGAGATGAAGAAAGGCTCTGGAAGAGTTATGTTCAAGAAGGTTAAAGACAATATTGAAAAATCTGGCAGAGAATTGGAAAATATTTGTTAAAGACTTCAGAATCATAAAAAGTACTGAAAAGTCAAACAACTATTTTTTTTCACAAAAATACTAAATTGGATGAGTTTCACAACAATTTTGAAAGAATAGCTGAAGAAAAAATGGTGAGCTAGAAGACAGAAAGGAAGTATCCAAAATAAAGTATGAAGTACAGGTAAGAAAAATAAACCAGATAAGATATATGAAGAATTGAGCAGGAAAATTTAAAATGCATCAAGTTTACAAGCAAAAGAAAAACACAAGAGAAAAGGAGTGGGCAGAGGAAATATTTGAAGAGATAATGACAAGAATTTTCCCTGATGAAAGGGATCAATTTAAAGATGATTCACACAGGTTAGTGAACTCCAAACTAGGTAAATAAAAATAAATCATACCTCAACACTTCACAATGAAAATACAGAAAGACACAAAAATAATTATCTTTAAAGCAACAAGGGGCAGGGAAAATATCTGCAAAAGGGCAAGTATTCAATGGACAACTGACTTCTTGGCAGAAATACTGAAAGTGAGAAGAGAAAGGATCTGTATCTTCCAGGTATTAAGAGAATGTTAACTATCACCCTGACATCATATTCTCAGTGAAAAAAAATCCTTTAAGAATAAAGTAAAATAAATAAATAAAAATAAATAAAAATAAAATAATAAAAAATAAAAAAAGAATAAAGTAAAATAACAACCAGATACTCTCTGACAAAAACTGAGAGAATTAATCACCAGCAGACTATTACTGAAGAAAACTCCATAGTTTTCCTTAAGAGGAAAGAAAATGATTTCAGAGAGAAAGCTGAAAATACATACAGGAATTAAGAACAGCAAAATTAGTAGGTATGTAGATAAATCTGAACAACATTGACTTTAAAATTAACAAGGAGTGAATGGGGTTTTAAACGGAGGAAGAATTAAACAAAACAAGGATGTACAAGATGAGAGGGGAGAAAGCCGGGTGGGGGAGTGAAAGAGTGATCTTCCCTGCGGGAGTGTGACTGGAGACTCCCATCCTTCACATCCTCAAAGTCGGGACTACAAAGGATTATATCCTCCTGGGTATGGAAAAACCAGAAGGCACTGGGGAGAGAACCACCCTGCTCCTGATCAAAGCAGAGGAAACACAGTCCCTGAGAAATGGTAGCCATACCAGCCTCCTGTAGAATTAGCAGCCAAGTTCACATCACGTGTGTGGTTCAACAAAACCTCATGGTTTAAATTTAAAGTATTCCTATACTAAAGCTTTCCCTAAAAACTGGACAGAAATGGATGCACATTCTCTCTCTGGAGGAGTACATCTTCATCTTAGGCCTCAAAGAATATCCACCCATATTTTTAAGAAAAGAGTGCTTCCCAGAAAATACTAATTGGGACACAACAAAACAAGTCACCTTCAGTGAGACACATAGAAAAAACAAATTGCAAAATCAGACTTGAAAAGCTCCAGATCTTGTCATTTCTGGTCGCATATTTAAAAACAAGTCTATATACTGTGTTTAAAGAAAAAAGTAGAAATTTGAGAATCTCTGTAGTATGTAGACAACTTTACTATGTGACTTAGCAAACTTGAAAAAGATTCAGAGAGAACTTATAGAAATTGAAAATACAATAATCAGTATGACGAATACACGACACAAAATTAATACATTATTAGGGGTGCCTGGGTGGCTCAGTGGTTGAGCATCTGCCTTTAGCTCTGGTCGTGCCCCTGGGGTCCTGGGATCAAGTCCCACATTAGGCTTACTGCAGTATGCCTGCTTCTCCCTCTGCCTGTGTCTCTGCCTCTCTCTATGTCTCTCATGAATAAATAAATAAAATATTTTTTTAAAGTTAACACATTATTGAATACAGCTGAGGAGAGGATTAGGAAACTGGAAAACTCAGAAGAAATTATGTAGAATGTACCACAGAGAAACAGATAGAAAATATAATAGAAATACTGATACAGGGAACATAAAGCACTAACACAGGATGCGCTCTGTAAAGAGACTACATTTCACTTGAGACAAAGGAAAAATCTGTAAGGAAAAAGAAAAACAGGCTAGTTTATCCAAAGGAACACAAGTTAGCTAACTTAGTAACAACAAATTCGAGCCAGATAATAGGGGAATGAAATCTTTGATGTCTTGAGGGGGAAATGGCAATCTGGAATTCTAGAACTCCACGGTCAGAAAATATATCTTTCAAGAATGAGGAAAAAATAAAGACATTTCAGATAAACAAACTAGATGCAACAGATAATTTCCCACCAGTAGACCCCCACTGAAGGAAACTTTAAGAGGAAAAGAAAGTAATCTCAGATAAAAGTTTGAAACCTCAAGAAGTAAAGAATGTAGATGTGGATGGGGTAAACAAACAGACCAAATTATTTTGACAATGTACTGTGGGTTAAAAAAGATAGAAATAATACACAAGACAACAGAATGTCACCTGTGTATGTACCTCATAATGTAATGTCAAAACACACAAAGACAATTTTAATAGAGCCTCAGTGAAACAAATACATACTCATGGTGGGAGATTCTAAGACACTTCTTTCAGTAACAGGTAAATAGAGCAGACCACACTGAGAAGGATACAGGTTTGTACAACAAAATTAACAAACTCAGTGAACATATATAGAGCATACTGCCTACAAACAGCAGAATATCCATTTTTTTCTCAACTACATATGAAACAATTCTCCCCCAAAACCGACCATACGCTGGGCCATGAAGCAAGGGCTGAATCGCAGAGGGCAAGTTCTCTCACTACGATTAAGCTATAAATAACCAAAGGTGATTGGAAATCCCCATATCTGTGGAAATTAATACACTTCTGAATAACCCATGGGTTCGAAACATCACAAAAGAAATCAGAAATTATTTCTACTGAGCAATAACAGATATTACATACAAAAACTTTGAGATGCAGATAATGCAATATTTAGAGGAAAAAATATCACCTTATATGTCTGTTAGAAGAAAAGCTAAAAATATATGAGCTAATCATTTGTCTCAGTACATTGAGAAAAGCACATAAAATAATTTCAACAAAAAAATCAAGAAAAAATAGTATGAATAGACCACAGATTAATAAAAGAAAAAAAGAAACATTTATTAGAACAGCTAAACACATTGGTTATTTGAAAAAAACTAATATTATTGTCAACACTCTGGTGAGGATCATTAAAATAAAGGCAGAGGCATATACAGACAGTATCAAAACTGAGAATTGGAGCATCACTATAGATCCTACAGATATGGAAAAGGTAATAAGAGGATATTATATAAAAATTCCAGTAATTTTTACAAATGAATTTGAAAATCCTAAAAACTTATCAAAACATAAGAAGAAATAGCAAGTCTGTAATCATTAAAGGAATTGAATCATTAATGAGTTTTTTTTTTTTCCCCTCAAGAAAGTCGTGACCCCGGGGTGCTTGGATCAAGTCCTGCATCGGGCTCCCTGCATGGAGCCTGCTTCTCCCTCTGCCTGTGTCTCTGCCTCTCTCTCTGTCTCTCATGAATAAATAAATAAAATCTTTTCTAAAAAAAGAGAGAGGGGGCAGCCCCAGTGGCTCAGCGGTTTAATGCCGCCTTCAGCCCAAGGCCTGATCCTGGGGTCCCAGGATCAAGTCCAAAACCAGGCTCCTTGCATGGAGCCTGCTTCTCCCTCTGCCTGTGTCTCTGCCACTATCTCTCCCTCTGTGTGTGTGTGTCTCTCATTGATAAATGAATTAAATATTTTTAAAAATAAAAAATAATAATACATAAAATAAAAAAAAGAGAGAGAGAAAGAAAACTCCAGGTCTAGATAGCTTCCCTGGAAAACTTAAATGAACCAGGAATGGGTAAATAGATTGCATAGAGGTCAACACCGAAATACCCTCCAACAATAAAAAGGACCCAACAAAATATGAATCAAAACCACACTGAGGTATCACCTCACACCAGTGAGAATGGCTAAAATTAACAATTCCTGATGCAACAGATGTTGGCAAGGATGCGGAAAAAGGGGAACCCTCGTGCACTGTTGGTGGGAATGCAAACTGGTGCAGCCACTCTGAACAGTATGGAGGTTCCTCAGAAAGTTAAAAATAGAGCCACCCTATGACCCAGCAATTGCACTGCTGGTATTTCACCAAAGATATGAATGTAGTGATGAGAAGGGGCACCTGCCCCCCAATGTTCACAGCAGCAACGTCCACTAGAGCCAAACTATGGAAAGAGCCCAGATGTCCACTGACAGATGATGGATAAAGACGTGGTCTATACACAGTATGACTCAGCCACCAGAAAGGACGGGATCTTACCATTTACACCAACATGGATGGAACTAGAGGGTATTATCCTAAGCGAAGTGAGTCAGTCAGAGAAAGACAAACACCCTATGATCTCACTCCTCTGTGGAATTTAAGATAGAAAACAGAGAAGCATAGGGGAAGGGAGGGAAAAGGAAAACAAGATGAAATCAGAGAGGGAGACCAACCATGAGAGGCTCTTAACTCTAGGAAAGAAACTGAGGGTTGCTGGAGGGGGTTAGAGATGGGGTCACTGGGCAACGGGCACGAAGAAGGGCATGTGATGGGATGAGCCCTGAGTGTTATATAAGACTGATGATTCACCGACCTCTGCCTCTGAAACTAAGAATGCCCTATATGTTAGTTAACTGAATTTAAATAAAATTTATAAGACTCAACAATAGCCGCACTTGAATGCGACTCACTAATATGATTTTGAGGGAAAGAAGAACAAAGGTATATGGCACTAAGATTGCATTGGTTTCAAATTCACAACTCTCCGGTGATGGACCGGAGACACCTGCTTTCCGAGCAGGAAGGCAGATGGCTCTCCCGTGCCCCGGGGGGCGGCGAGAAGCTTCTCCTCCCTCGGGATGGAACCGCGCCATTAACTCCCGGACCAAGGCCTCCCGGACCGAGGCCTCCCGGACACTGCGCTGCGCACGACGTCGTGAGTTCAGGCCCTTCCTCCTTCCATCCTCACCCTGTAGTCACGGCCTGGTACACGGTAGGCACTCGCCTTTTACGAAAACCTCCCATTTGACATTCCCGACAAAGTCCCTCTTCGTAACCTCCCGTTAGTGAAAGAAAGAAGGTCTCTGCCATCAGTGACGGAAACCTCAGGGCCCGTCCGTCCGTCGGCGCCCGTCACCCGCATCAGCGTGCATTAGAGACACAGAGTGCTGGGGCGGCACTCATGAGCAGACTTTCTGATTATAAATCGGGCTTTTCTCTACTCGGTTATCTAATGGGGAAGTCCCACATTCTTAGCAGATTTTTTAGAAAAAAAAAAAGCACTCTGTTGCCAAGAAGTTTTCAAAAGTTGCTATTTTTGTAGGGCCTATAAAAATGCAGCAATATTCACTCTCTCTGCTGACTCTGCAGAAGCATTTAACTCCCGGTCCCTATTTCCAGAGCCTGGTTGCCATCTGGGCCTTGCACAGATGTTTTGGCAGGACAAGAACCCTCCAAACACAAGTTTTTGTTCATTGTATTAAACAAAAGCGGCCCTGTTAATCTCGGTTTCATTCAGGACCGACTTTGGAGGAAGGGGGGGGGGGCCCGAGAATCAATATTTGCTAAGAGGGGAAGAACAAATTCAGTAGGGGGAAAACAATTATTTGCTGGCTTTTCAGAGAATATTACAAATAATGATGGTTCAAAACCATAAAAAAACTGTTCAAAGAATTGCCTGACATGAGCCCTTTAATCTGTGGTTCAGTTTACCCTCTGGTTCATTCTTTCTATGAACAACTTGAATCCATGAAAATTTTTGTAGGAATACAAACTAATTGCTATGCAAATACCAACCTCTGGTGCAGAATGCTTTCAGCTGGAAGGGCTCCCACAGCTCATTGCAACATGCTCGGATTGGCAAGAGGGCAGAGATGTTTGCCACACACAATAGGCAGAGCTTGGGTGCCTCCCGGTCGGGCAGCCAGGGCACGGCTCACGGTGCCCGACGTCAGGCATCCTGGAGAACGGGCCAGTCCCAGCAGGCGCCTCCACGGCCAGCCCAGGAAAACGTGTCCTTCCCTTCTAGGCCCTGCCAGGTGCTTCCTCCACGGTGGTCGGGGTGTAGGCAACGGCAGAAGGGACGGCTCGGCGAGGCAGACGCAGCCGTTTATGGACAGGTAATCGTCCTCCCCCCGCCACGAGGGGGTCGCTAGGCCCAAACACCAGTCAGTCACTTTATTAACCCGGGGACTCGGGTTGGACTTCACAAAGCTGGAGAGGGTGGCGCGCGTGCGAGCACCAGCCCTCCGAGGGGATGGGAATCAGGGGCTCCCCGAGCCACGAGGGGCCCCCTCCTGAGGTGAGCTTCCATCTAAACGCCTCTCCCTGGATTTCAGCCGAGGGATCCCCCCTCCGCCCTGCCCCAAACAGAACTGTCGGTGACAGGTCCCAGCTCCCACACCATGGATTTGTCCCACGTGAAGCCATCTGCCCCACGCAACCGAGGGTGGAGAGGGCGGCGTGGTGGGAGCCCCTGACCCCCCTGGACAGATGGGGAGACGAAGGCAGCACACACCAGACGCGGCCAGAGAGAGCTTTACTGACACAGCACAGCCAGGGAAGCCCTCAAACCCCTCCACCCCCCAGTTCTCATCCTTTAAAGACCATCCCCCGTGGCTCCTGGGGCTGAGCTTTGCTCCATTTCTCCACCTGGGTGGTTTGCTCCAGGTAACTCGTGAATCTGCACGTTGACGTCTTGGGCATCTCTTCCTAAGCGTGTTTTTTTTTTTTTTTTTTCCCCACAATGGGTGGGGTTTAAACACACAGCTTATAGGTGCAGGAGCCAGGCCGGGACCCAGCCCATGCAGCCCGCAGGCGGCGTCTGAGCTTCCACGAATGGGACCCGCCAGCCAGCAGTCCCCAGACCATGAGCCAGCAGGGAGCAGACCTGCATTTCCTGCCTGCTTGGTCGCCAGGCCACCTGAGCTCGCAGCAAACCGGTATAGCCGCCACCGGCCTGGGTGACGACGGGGTTATTTCAGCTCCAGGAGCATCTTGGCCCCATCTCGTCAAAGAGAGACATGGAACCCTGGCCCCTGTCCACTCCGGGCTCCGCCGTCTGGCTGCTGTGGGCTGTGGACTCAGTGACACGGGGGGGGGGGGGGGGGGGGGGGGGGCGGCGGTGGGAGGGAGCGGCCTGGCTGTGTCAGCCCAGCAGTCAGATGGTGCCCTGGCCTTGAAGGATGTAGAAGAGCGGCCCCTGGACCAAGACGGCAGCCCCGGGCGGAGAGCACTCAGGGGAAGAGCAGTGGGACAGCGGGAGAAGCAGCAGAACCAGAAAAGTCAGGCGAAGGACATCAGTGACGGGGAAGCCGGCCACGCGGGAGCAGGCCACGGGGCGAGGGGTGCACAGCAGCACAGGAGGGTGTGGGGCTGTTATCACCGACGATTCTGAAAGCTGTCTTTCACTGCAATAAAATCAACTTTGTAGGGATTTATAACAACCTTCCGGGTTATCAGGGCCTGTAAAGGAATGTGTTTAGGTTCAGGAAGGATACGTGCTGGTTCCCCTAGAGACGCCTTCTCCCCGACCCCCAGGACCCTGTTTACGAAGGACGGCGCTCTCCATGGCAAGCGCTGGGAGCCCAGGCGCCTGGCTACAACTGGAAACGTTACGCTGGAGGAAAGAAAATTTAGCGCAGGTGAGAGCTACCGCCAGACACCAGACGCCTTTCCCCGCGATGGAGGAGACGCGTTTGGTGGAGCTGCGGACGGCAAAGCAGCGGTGGAGGGAAGCAGGTGGAGACACGTGGTCTTCGGCTCAGTGAGGACTTTCTCCGGTGAATCTGAGTGCCCGCAGCACCAGGGCTCCCCTGCAAGGCCCGGAGCTGGAGGCCCGCCTCCCAAGAGCGTCCTGCTTTGATCGAGAGACTGAACAAATTGGCCTCTGCGCTCCCTCCGTCCATCCCACGGAAGGTCCTGGTGCCGCTGTGGCCAGGCCTTGGGTGGGAGAGGCTGGTCCCGTCTCTGCACACATCCGACAAGCAACACAAGATGTGCCCGTGCAGCGGCGTGCTGGAGCCCCCGCTCCCGAGGCGGGCAGCGCCCCATGGACTTTACCCCCGTGCCCCTGTCCCTGGTGGCCGGTGCCTGTGCTGCGTCCCCGGGCAGCTCCGACTCTAGTGCATCTTCCCAGCTCTGTCTGCTCTTGGCGATACCATATCAGCAGCTCGACGTCGGCCGCAATGGGAGCGTGTGCGCCAGAGACGCCAGCAGATGCCACACGTCAGGGCTTTTTCCTTTCCTTTCCGGAGAGCTGGGGGCTAAGCGCCCACCAGCACGCCCGCCCGCGATCCAGGGCCAGACCCCAGGCTCGCTTCTCCTCGACCTCCCTTCCAGCGCCCTCGGCACCTCCCTGCCTGGCGTCTGGGCTCGTGCGCGGCCTTGGCTTCCGTGTCCTCTGCATCCTGCCGCTGCCTTCCCAGCCACGCACACGGTCTCGCAGTTGCACGCGACACGGGGCATCCGCCGAGCACGTACCGTGCATCAGAGCTGGGGGGAGCCCATGTGGGAGCTCACGGCACCCCCAGGGCTCCCTCGGGAGGAGGCGCCCTCCTAGCGCTGCCCCCCACGCCGCCACCACGGGGGAGCGGGAGGCTCTCAGAGGAGACATGCCCAGGCCCACCACAAAGGACACAAAACCTGGATAATCCAAAATAATGGTTAACCCAAGTTGGCTTGGCCTTTGCGGGGGGTGGAGCCCACCGCTCGGTCTCTGCGGGCGGATTCGGTGTCCTGCCCACCTGCACCTCCTCCACGCCTCAGAGGAGAGCATCCCCTCCTCCAGGCCAGCGGGGCAGGAGAACCCAGGGTCACAAGCCAAAGACAAGCAACACAAGGATCCCTGTGACGCGTATCCCCATGTCCAGCTCCTGCCCGGGAGGAAGAGCGAAGCTCCCTCAGACGCTGTCCCTCATGCACACGGGTGCCTCTTTGCCTCCGAGGCCTAATTTGATGGGTAGAAGGAGCGGGGTTCACAGCCCCGAGGCTCCGCTTGTTCACACGTGAGGTGGTCCCTCCAGGACCACGGGAGAACCAAGGAGAAAGACGCACGCCCTCCCTAAACATTATTCTGAGGAACCCTCAGAAGCTGCCGCGAGGGGAACTGTGATGACAGCTCATGGGAGGCCGGGGAACCTTCCGGGACTTCCAAACAGAAGCACAGTGATCAAGGGCTGCTCTGGATGTCACCGTGGACACTCATCCAGAGGCCCCGATCAGCTTTGTCCAACTTCCGACGGCGTCTCTCCTTCGAGTGGGGGTCGGCGTCAGGAATCTCACGGCTCACGGCCACGCGGCTGCACTCGACGTGTAGACAAATGCGGAAGGAAGTGCGGGCCGGTGCGGCCTGGGGTCGCCACAGGACCCCGGGGGGAGGGCAGGCTCTGCAAGGACAGCGCGTATGCCGTCCGTCACCGTTAGTGCGCTCCCTGCTCCCGGGGGACACTGACCCCGCAAGTATTTCCACAGCTGCAAGAAGGCTTTTCCACGTGAGTCTTTAAAAATAGGTTGTGGCCTCCCCTGGGAGGAGTGATCCAAGTAGAGTGCACACCCGCCTCTTCCTCACGGGCTCCTTCGGCTGGTCGGTGCCTCATTGGCCACCAGAGCCAGCGAAGTCCCCGTCACACCCAAGGGCCTGTCGGGGCGTCTCGAGGTCCGAGGGGGCAGGGGTCCGGCACGCGTGCCAGAGGGGGAGGGCGAGGCCCCTGCTGGCCTGGCCTTCAGAGCTAGGCCTCGGGGGGCGCCCTCCTCCCCGTGCCGGCGGAGGTCCTGCGGCTGCCAAGAGTCGGCTGCAGGGATGGCACAGCCGGTGGACCCACAGAGGCCGCTGCCCCCCAGAGCTGCGCTCCCCACCTGCCCCGAGGCCAGAGTCCGTCTCGCTGGGGACCCCCGGCTAACTCGCGCTCCATCCTGCAGGGCGCATTTGCAAACTCGCCCGACAACCGTGTGCAAAATAGCCCTGCCGCCCGTGGTGACCAGAAACCAGAGACACCCGGCCCCAGGCCAGCCCCGTGGGCCCCGGCGGCAGTGGCCTCTGCTCTGCAAGGTCACCCACACGCACCCTCCCTTGGGCCTTCTCCCAAAGGCGGCCCACCCGTGGGCAACGAGGCGAGATGTGTGAGGACGCATTGTGCAGACGCATTCGCTCCGCGGTTCAGTAATCTCCCGGAGCAGCCACATCGGGACCTGGGCCGTTCCCTGGGACGTGGTTCTGCAGCCTGTCATCTGCCCAGGAAGCCTGACCGCCGGCTCCTTGGGGCGGCCGGGATCTCGCAGGAAGAGGCCTAGTTGAGTGTCCGGGGAGGATGGCACCTGCCAGCCCTGCCCGGGAGCCGGGGCGCACACAGAGTGGGGACCCCCTGCCCTAGGAGCGGGCACGCACTGGAGAGGGCTGGCCAGCTGCGCCCATGAGCCCCGGCCGAGGGCCCGAGGGGGGACAGCCGTGCTGCAGTGCGGCCCAGGGGATGACAGCACTCTGGGTCCTATGACGCAGCACATGGCACCAACACACGTCCAACAGCCTTGTGCCAGCATCCACGCGCACTATTCCCATCACACTGTAGAAGCCTGGGTGCCAAGAGCCGAGCATGTCCCATGGGCCACCACTGTCCACTCCAACGGGCGCCACTGCCACTGCAAGGGAAGACACGGCCACCCTGATCTGAGGGAGGTGGAGACAGATGCTCTGGGAGGCTGGTAATTGTGCCAAAGTCTACCTGGCTGGAAACAGTGGAGCGGGGGCCACGCCTCAGCCCCGAGTCTAGGCTCTTCCAGCACATGCTGGAGGCCGGGGGGACCTGGACCCAGAACTGCCCCTCGAGGACGCTGAGCTATCCAGGGCATTTGGGGCGTCCTTGGGGGCTGTTGTCTCTATCTCATGTGCATGTGAGTCTGAGCGTGTGTGTGCTTGGTGAACAGTCAGGGCTGGAGAGTAACTGGGACCGAGACCTGGCCTATCAGGTCCTCTGTTGTTCTCAGCTTGAGATTAAAGTATCAGTCAGGACAGGCTAGGTGATGGGACGCCTGGGGCTCAGGGGTTGAGGGTCCACCTTCGGCTCAGATCCTGATCCCTGAGTCCTGGGATCAAGTCCCACGTCAGGCTCCCTGCAAGGAGCCTGCTTCTCCCTCTGCCCGTTCCTGCCTCTCTCTCTCTGTGTCTCTCATTAAAAAATAAATAACAAAGACCCTTGACATTCCAGCAGCCTATACAAAGGTTGCTTTCTTGCTCCTTCTACATGGCCGTCAAGGGTCAGCTGACACTTCAAGTCTGATCTGTGTCATCGATTTCCCTGCAGGACCCAGGTGATCAGCAGCCGTTATCCGGGATGGTTCTAGTAACTCTGGAAGAACCAGGAGAGAACTCCGGCTGGCTTGCCATTAATAATTGAATGCTCAACCTGTGCTCCTAGCTGGTTGACAAGAGTTGGTCATGGTTCCTAACCAGCCACAAGGCTCCAGGAGGTGCAATGCTAACGTGTGCCCAGAAAAGAAAGAACTGGAATAAATGGCTAACAGCAGTCACGACTACCACAGCTTGAGCAGCTGATTCTGCTGACAAATCTGACGGCCGAGAGTATTTCACCCCCGCACTTCACACGTCACTTGTTGGTAAACCCACGAGGCCCTGGGAGGGACGGCAACAGCTCCTCCTGTTCACACTTTCTCACTGGCTGTGTGACAATAAAACTTTATTAACAAGAGCAGATGAAAGACAAGGGGGCTGGATTTGGCCCATGACCTGAAGCTTGCCAACCCCTGTTACAGGAAAAACCAGATCCTCAGAAGTTGGCTGTTGTTGAAGGCGGGTGATGAGTGCATCGCACATAGAGGTTCACGATACTCACCCGTGTGTGCACACATCTTCTCAAACACATATCTATATGTTCTGAAGGGTTTTTTTACTTATTTTAGAGAGAGAGAGAGAGCATGGGAGGGCTTGATGGAGGGAGGGGCAGAGAGAGAGAGACTCTCCAGCAGACAGACCCTCCCCGCCCCCGCCGAGCACGGAGTCTGCCCCATGAGATCACGACCTGAGACAAAACCAAGAGGCAGATACTTAACCGACTGTGCCACCCAGGTGCCCCCATGTCTGCGTATTCCGAAAATTTAAAGTTAGGGGCTCCCAGCTGTCTCAGTTGGTGGAAAGTGCAACTCTTCATCTCCAGGTCATGAGTTCCAGCCCTGTGTTGGGTGTAGAGATTGTTTAAAGGTAAAATCTTTAATTAAGAAAAGGGGGAAATTACCATTTTCTTCAACGTGGATGGAACTGGAAGGTATTATGCTGAGTGAAGTAAGTCATTCGGAGAAGGACAAACATTGTATGTTCTCATTCATTTGGGGAATATAAATAATAGTGAAAGGGAATATAAAGGAAGGGAGAAGAAATGTGTGGGAAATATCAGAAAAGGAGATAGAACATAAAGACTCCTAACTCTGGGAAACGAACTAGGGGTGGTGGAAGGGGAGGAGGGCAGGGGTGGGGGTGTGTGGGTGACGGGCACTGAGGGGGGCACTTGACGGGATGAGCACTGGGTGTTATCCTGTATGTTGGCAAATTGAACACCAATAAAAAATAAATTTATTATTAAAAAAATAAAATACATTTTAAAAGGGGGAAATTGAATTGATAGTTAAAATGTAAATTAAAATCATGGGTTTAGCCATAAGTATGTTCACCGCAATGTTACTTATCATTCAAAAAACTTTGAGGAATAACCTAATGTCCAATAACAGGGAATTGACTAAGTTATGGCGTAGACCCACAGGATGGGGTACGATGCAGCCACTACGAATTATAGGGCAGGAAAGTGTGAGTACCATGAAAGCAGCAACTCAGTTCGAGTCTAGCAGGGAAGAGGATGTGATATATGTACCTTCCTTAGTGCAGAGTATGGGTGGAACGGACAACCCAGCAGGTACACCCAGGTGGTGGTGGGAGGGAGGGATGGGGCGGGAGGGGCAGGGATGGGGCGAGGAGGGACAGTGGGACCAGGGGCAAGGGGAGGGAGGAAGGGAAGGAAGGTTGTCTGTCTCAGGGCAGTAAAATTATGGGTTATTAGAAGTTTATTCCTCTTGCTAATCTATTGTATACAGTTTCCCAGGAAGCTTGTACTGCTTTTGTTATAAAAGAAAAACAAGTTATTTTGAAGAGAGACACTGCAGCTCGCCCATCTGCCCTTCCCTCTGCGCCCCTGTGCATCTGTGCAGCTGCCCCTCTCGCCCCCTCCCCAGGTCTGGGTCGCCCTGGCCGGTCGTCCCCACCACCTCCCCTGCCACCACCGACTGGCCCAGCCTGACCAGCGCGTCTGTGGTTTTGTGCTGAGCATCAGGACGGGGAGGGGGACGGGGCAGAGAGGGAGCCGGAGGCCAGCCGGGGCTGGGGATGCCTTCCAGGAGATCTAGAAGGGACAGGAAGGGGAGGGCACTGAGGGATCAGTGCCCAGGAAAGAAAAATCGGTTGGAATCCATATTTCCCTGCAAGTGGGTCCTCTTCATGCCTTGCGTCTGGGTGAGGGGTTCTGGGTAGCCAACCGTGGTCCTCGGGGGCCACGCAGTTCTCCAACGGGAGCACCTGGGGCCCGAGCCCCCGACCGGCGCCCCCGGGCTCCACACAGATGTTTGAGGGTGACCAGCACAGGACATGTGCGGCGTTCATGGAAGCACCGTCTCCCAGAGGAGGCCTCGTGGGTGCCCCGCGGTCCCTCCCCAGGGCTTTGGAGCACCTCCAGCATCTGCTGCGCGGCCGTGGAAAGGAGGTGAGTCCTGCCAGGACCTGCCCGTGAGCTCCAGAAAGGAGGGGACCGGGCCCTGGTCTGCTGCCGGGGCTCGGGTCCTGGCTTCCGTGAGCCAGGCCCACCTGGATGGGGGGGGCGTGGGGAGGATGAGTGCCACCTGCACAGACAGCCCCCCACCTGGTGCACAGGCGCCACCTCCTTCCTTTCCTACCTGTGGACCTTCCCTCCTGCCAGCCACTCCGGGGAGTGGGGCCTTTCTCCTTCGGGGCCACCAAACTCACTCTGCCTCGTCCCCTCCCGTGTCCCGGAGGCCAAGGGGCCACCATGCTGGGCCTGCTGGAGGTTTCCATCAGGGCGCAGAGGCGGGGCGTCCTGCCGCCCAGGTCAGCACCTGCCCCCGAGACCTGCAGGCTGGGCCTCGGGCCACACCCATGACGCTGCCCCCTCCAGCCCATGCTCGGAAGGTTCTAGAATAGGAGGCTGCCCCCCGGGCGTCTCCCACGCCGTCCTCCTAGGATCACCCACACATCAGAGCTCCAAAAAGAGAGACGGGCAGCAGAGCAATTTTGTGCACATGCAGTGGGTCGCCTTCTAAAGCGTCTGGATTGTGGCGGCTCAGCATTCCGCGTCGCGCAGCTGTAAATTAAAAGCAGCAGAAATGTGTATTGACTGAAACGTCTCCGAGATTGCCTGAGATTTCGGCGAGAGTTTTCCTCTCTTTCCCTTGCTCCTTTTCACTTGCCTTTTCTCACTTTTAAAAAAACACAGTCATTAAAGGAGGTCCCCACGGAAATGAAACACAGAACACTGTGTTAAGATATCATAGAAGTTCTGACTTTCAATACCCAATTCCCCAGAAAATTTTGAATTAAGCCAGTTAGTTCCACATTTACAGAAACACTGGAAATTTTCTGGGGAAATTATTCAGAATGAAATGAGTAGTTGATCGAGTCTGTCTCCCTGCTCCCAATCTGCCCAAAGCTACTCTTTCGCTTATGAAATCTTTATGAATGAACACACCAAGACTACCAAGAGAGCGGGGGTGCCGGCAGCCACAGCCGGGTCTCCGGCGGGACGGGGCTGTGACACGTGCGCCGTGGGGACACTGCCGGGGTCGTGCAAGCTTCGGTCAGACTCGAGCTGCGGGACGTGCCTGGACATTTTGGCGACGCTCAGAAGACGGATGTGGCTCTGTGCCGTAACGAAGGACCTCGTAAAGCTCACCTCGTTATGTAAGTTCATTAATTTCCAAAATCACAAACCCCTGACCCACCTCCGATCAAAACGGCAGGTATGATTGTTGCTGCTTCAACAGCAAACGCTCTCGATGATTACCCACGACAGGAAATTCGGATACCTACGTATATTTGAAAATAGCCTAAGATGATGTAATACCTGGACTCGGTGAAATGTTTTAGCTCGATTGAAATATAATTATTGGAATTTACTGCATAATTGCATTGCATAATTGTGCAATAGGAGACAGTGATCATTTCAATAATTCTTTCTGCTTCGTAATTCCCCAGGAAGAATCATCCCCGTCACACCGAAATAAGATGTTCATTATAACCAGGGTATTTTTCCATAAGGCATAGTCGTACAAGCCAAAAAAGATATTACCTGAGAGCATTCTGTTACTTCATCCTTGTTTGATTATGTGAAATATATTTTTGATTTTCCAATTAGCATGAAGGAAAATTGACTAAGGATTTTAAAACATCTATAGAAAAGGAATCCTTTGCACAATTTAGATCCTCATCATGCATCTGTCAAACATGGATATGACAAATACATTCTAAAATACCGCCTTTACCTAAGGCTCACAGGAAGAGATGTAATCTTTATGATATTCTAAGGACAGCCAAGACGACAAAGGGAAGTGGAGAAAAGCTGGGAAGTGTATTTTTATATACAACTCTGGATCTTTACCTACAAACAGAGAGAGGTCATGAGACGATCTCTTTTATTATCATTGTACCCGTCAAGTCTGTTCAAAACCTGTTGTGGGTTCATCAACATTACAAAAACGTATCTGTGTGCTGTCTCTGTCAGGCATGATCCCTTGAAGTAAATGAAAATAAATAGGAAAAGCCAATAATATAAGACAATTTTTGACAAGTCCAGAATGAGCCATCTTTTACACAAATTAATGCTCAATCGTGAATCCTTCGTGGCTATGAATGGTGTCAAGTTTAAGGACAGTGATGACCCGGTGCGAATAGTGAAGTCGTAACTTCCCGTCTAAAACACGACCTCCAGGGGATTCCTGGGTGTCTCAGTAGTTTGGCAACTGCCTTAGGCCCAGGGCGTGATCCTGGAGACCCCGGATCAAGTCCTGCATCGGGCTCCCTATAGGGAGCCTGCTTCTCCCTCTGCCCGTGTCTCTGCCCCTCTCTCTCTCTGTCTCATGAATAAATGAATAAAATCTTTTTTAAAAATAAAACATGACATTCTTACTCTTCTGAGACTAATTCCAGGAGATTAAAAAAAAATTTTTATCAGATTGCCTAACGTCACTTCAAGGGAAAAGGGGACCAGGACTCATGTGTGTATGAGATAGAGGGAGTATAATTCTCTTGGCAGCTGGACTCAGAACTGTGTTTAGGGCCGAATGCACCTTTATCGCAGACTTTCCTGCAGAAGGTGAGTCTTGATGGGGGTTCAGAAGCTCCCGGAAGCCAGCCAGGAAGGAAGGTGCCAGCCCCGAGGTGTCGGACGCTGAGATGCACAGCCTGGAGGGGAGCCTTCTCGCAGCCCCATCAGTGTGTGGCAGAAACCCGTCATCTCTCCCAGTGCTTTTGAGGAAACCCAGGAATCTAAGTGTTTATGTGAGAGCTCTCATTTTTAAAATGTTTATGCAAAAAAAATTTTTAAGTGTTTTTTTTTTTAACTTTCTACTACAGATCCCCCCAGTCTTCATTTTGCCAAAAGAAGAAAACCTAACCTGCCCAGAGGACCCGGTGTGCTCCCGGGGAGAGCAGAGGATGGGAGTGGGGAGATATTCCCAGTCTCCTCAGGCCCTTCAAATTGAGTCACTCACCCCAGTCCCCTGTCTCCCCAGGAGCCTCCACTGGAGAGAATGGAAACTCATCATTCAACCTCCCAACTTTTCCTGAAGGTCAGGGTTGCCCTGTGGCACCTGAGCAGCACCTGCTGTCCTTGAACAATGAGGGAAACCTTACAGGATACAGCATGTTTTTACCACTTCTCCTTCCCCTTTCTCCCTTCCTGAAATGTGAATACATGATGGAGAGGCAACATCCCTATCATGACCTGAGGAAAGAGCCACAAGTTACAAGAGGTGAACAGAAAGGTGGAAGGGATCTGGGTCCTTGAGGTCACACGCGAGCAGCTTCACTGTCCCTAGACTGGGTAACCCTAGACTTCTTGCTAAGTGAGAAAAACTAATGCTCTTCCTTATTCAAGGCTGCTTAGAAAACAGAGCTTGAGGCAAGGGTTAAGTGCTGGTACTTAGCTTGCAAGAGTGAGAAGATGCAATAGACCACAGCACAATGAGAAGGGGGCAAAGTTGTGACACACTGACACACTGTCCACAGCCTCACCCAGGGACACTGAGGCTGCTTGGCAGGTGCTTCCAACTGTACATGTGGGGTGTCTCTGGGCAGGCTAAACAGATAAATGTGCTAGAACAGTCGGTTGGAGGAAGAAGGAAAATGAATCTACCTGCCCAACTCCCTCTCATCTCTTATTTCTGATTGTTCAGTAATTTCCCCACAATGTGTTAAGTCTATCTGATTCCAGGTGGCATCCTCAGACCCTTTTCGTGGCTGTTTGGGATGCTCGATCACATGCCCTATGAAAGGTCAGGAAAACCCCAGGACATGGCTGGCCACTCTGCACAGACAGGAAGCGGGGGGGCAGGGGGTGTGCCTGGCTCTCCCCAGGGAAAGAAGTAGTCAGTTCCACTGGCAAGTACTTGAAGGTGAAGAAGAGCCAGTGGTTCCCAGGGGTGCTGAAGGCAGAACAGAACAAAAGTCTGAGGGCCAGAGGGTGGTGGTGCCAGAGGGATGCAGGGATGCCCGAGAGGCCAGTCTAAGAAACTCTGCCTGCTGAGACTGGTAACATTCTATCATGCTCAGCCGAATGCTAAATTTTTAGCAAAAGTTTAATAAATCACAAAATGCTTAGACAAATAAGATTTCTTTGGGAATTGTGTGTGTGTGTGTGTGTGTGTGTGTACGGATGCAAGATATTTTTCATAAAGCTAGCTATATTAATTTTAATTTTTAAACATCCATTTTTTTAAAAGATTTTATTTATTTATCCACGAGAGACACAGAGACAGGCAGAGATACAGGCAGAGGGAAAAGCAGGCTCCATGCAGGGAGCCTGGTGCAGGACTGGATCCTGGGTCTCCAGGATCACACCTTGGGCCGAAGGTGGCACTAAACCACTGAGCCACCCAGGCTGCCCCCATCCATTTGTTTTTAAATAATATTGCTTCTCCTTTATCAGTTTTACGACATCCTTTATTTGGTGACATGTTGATGATGGTAGATGGTCAAAGTGCATTCACGTATTCATGCATTCCTTGTTAAATAAATAAAAGACCTTTCCTTCCCTATGTTTTTGCATTCGTGGGTTGTTTCTTGTGAGTTCTGTTTTCTGTTCCATTTATCTACTTTTCTAAGTCAAAAATAGAAATAAAAAGAAACTGAATAAAATATAAACATGAGGGAGGAAATATTTGCAAATCATACATCCAACAAAGGACTTGTATCCAGAATATATAGAGAACATGCAAAATTCAAGTGAGAAAATAAACAGTCCAGTTTTAAAATAGGCAAAGGAATTGAACAGACACTTTATTGGAGAGGATAGACAAATGGAAAATAAGTACATGGAAAGGTCCTCAACATTGCAAGGAGTTATGGAAATACAAATGAAAATTATGATTAGATTCCACTATACTCTTACTGAAATGACTAAAATAAAAATAGAATACATATATGCATACATAAGCAAGTAAATAAATAAGTAGAACTGACAGCATCCAGAACTGGCAAGGGTGCAGAGCAACTGACCCTGCCATGCATGCTAATGGAGACGCAAAATGGTTCAACCACTCTGGAGAACAGTTTGGAGTTCCTTACAAATTTGAAAATACAGATAACACATGAGCAGCAATCTCACTGTGTTTGTCCTAGAGAAATTAAAATGCATGCCACCCAAAAACCTATACATAAATGTTTATAGCAGCTCTATTTATAATTGCCCAAACTGGGAAATAGCCCAAATGAGACCAACATGTAGGGTTGCTTCTGCATGGATGGACTTTAACTCATGGGGAAGATGAGATTAAGAGTCTGATTTGTGCATTTAACAGCCTTGCCAGGCTTGAAGGGTAATTATTGGGGGCTGGGCCTGCCAAGGCAGGGAGCCTATAAACAACCCCACACTTTAGGTAGAGACCCCAAAGAACTGAATTCTAGTAGTAATCAAATGGTAATAAATTTTTAACAGTTGGATTCCAATACAAAAAGCCCTGATTTCTTTCTCTTTTCTAATTTCCATGGTGTAAATACTCCCAGCAGAGCCAATTTCAAGCTACCAATATAACCTCACTGAACACATAGTTGGGAAAAAATGGGCAGAATCAGCTCTTATGAGCCAGTGCTAGCTGGCTCCAGCACGCCTCTTCCTAGAAGTCAGGATGCACTTGAGTAAGCGACTTCTTGTATCCAGCTCTGAATCATCATGGTGCAGAAAGTGTCTCAAACCCTGAACTTGGATGAAGGTGATCAGTGGATTGCCAGTGACTCACACAGGCTTCACACATGACTCACAGGAAAGAAGAAGAAAGCACAACACAGTTCCCAATTTTCTTCTCCTTCTAAAAAAAAAAAAAAAAAAAAAAAAAAAAAAGCACTGATCACCAAACCAGCGGAGATAACCAGGCGGATAAGTAAACAAGACTTCATGAATGAGAACCGGCACAAACAACAGACTAAAGACTCTGGCAACTGACAGCATGGAAGGATCAGGAAAGAAGCCAGATATCAAGTCAAATACACCGCATGGTGGATTCCATTTATGTAAAAGTCAAAATGGTAACATGAAATTATAGTGTTTGGAGGCGTAGAGTTAGGTTGAAAAGTATAAAGAGAATAGGAAGTGAGTACAATAAAAATTGGGATTGTGGCTGGTTTTAGGGGCACAAAGGGGCAAGTGGGTGGGGTGGTTCTATTCACCCGGATGGTGAGGACTCTGGTGCTCAATGCATAGTAATTCATTAAACTGGAAATGTATGTTTTATGGATTTTTCTCCTTATATGTTAAAAAGTTAAAAATACATCATGCCCAAGTTCTCTTTACCCAAGTAATCCAGAGGTGATTCAACATTCAAAAAATGTGTCAGTAGAACTCTCTAGAATAATAGAGTAATGGAGAAGAGCCTCTAAGTTTTTATTTTTGACAAATAAAACGGCTATGAGTAATTAAAACTACATGTGCATGATTGAAAACAAGACTCTAAGAAAACCAAAAATAAAGGAAAACTCCTTGATAAAAAACATCTATCAGAAATCTACAGCAATGCCCACAGTTAGTGGTGAGATAGCAGACACATTTTTCATGGAAGTTGGAAAAAAGGAAAACATACTCATTATCCTCACTGCCGTGTTGCATTTTGCGAGTGGTTTGCACTGATACAACAGTAAGAAGTAGGGATGCAGAGAATAACTCAAAAAGAAGAGAAAAAACATTTGTCATTCTTTGCAGATATGCGATTATTGACAGAAAACCCAAGAGAACGAAGCCGTCCAGCCCAGGCACTCACCTCTCCAGCTGCCGCTAACACAGGGTGCAGTGTGCGGGAGGCTCTCAGCAACCAGCAAGCCCTCGTTCCCAGTATCAACCCAAGTGATAAAACACCTAGGAAGAAATCCATCCAAAAGGATGGGTGCCTTGTCAGTGTAAAGAAAATGATAAGACTGCAGGAAGGGTTTCGGCTTGTTTATTTAAGCTCATCTTAAGACAGTAGAGGAAAAAAATCACATTCATCGACTAGAAGACTTCAATCACAGAGACACTAACTCTCCCTTAAATTAATCTAAAGACACAATGAAATTCTAACCCCAATCCCAACAATCTTTCACCTGAATCCTGAAAAATTGTTCCTAAAACTCATGTGTAAGTATAAGGTGCCTGAAGGGTTAGGATGAGTTAGGAAGAGGACCGTATGGGACACCTGCCAGCCAGATATCACAAAGCCATCATGGGTGATGCAGAAGGGACTCAGCCATGACTGACCCATTGGTCCCTATCCCATTCCTGGGGACCCATGGCTGTGCTGGGTTCTGCATCCCCACCCTCCGACCCTGGCAGAGACGGGAGTGGCCCCATACAACAGGCTGAGTCACCGGCAGGAGCTGCCGAGGTTCCCATGTCTCCGAGGCCACAGGTGTGCCCAGAAATCTCGTGGAGGAGTCTGACTTTACCAGAGCATGGAACTGAGGAGTAGGGAAGTGGGGTTCTTCAGCTGTCAGCTAACATGGGAACCTCACTGTGTATCTGCTGTTAGGAGGAAGGGAGGTCACATGAGACAGATAATTTATGAATAATCACATGGGCTTTATTCTTCACCACTAAGAATTTTCTGAAATTTGTTTTCCAAATACTTGTTTCAATTTTTAAATTGTATCTATTTTTAAAAATGTTTTATTGTAGTAAAGCATTCCTTTTTAAAAAGATTTTATTTATTTATTCATGAGAGACACAGAGAGAGAGGAAGAGACGCAGGCAGAGGGAGAAGCAGGCTCCTGATGTGGGACTCGATCCCAGGACCCCAGAATCATGCCCTGAGCCAAAGGCAGGTGCTCAACCACTGAGCCATCCAGGCATCCCTGTAGTAAAATGTTCTTATAAAATTTGCCATTTTAATCGACCTTACGTGTACAGTTCCGTGGTATTGCGTAGACTCACGTAGCTGTGCATGTGGTTATCACCCCTACGCATTTTCAGTACCTGTCAACATCCCAAACCAAAACTCTGCCTCCATCCAACACTGGCTTCCCAGCCCCCTCCCAGCCCCTGGCGCCCACCATTCTACATTCTGTCCCTGTGAATTTCACTCCTCGAAGGACCTCATATAAGTGGAATTATACAGTGTTTGTCCTTTTCATGGCTGGCTTGTTTCGCTCAGCATCATGTCCTCCAGGTTCACCCGTGTTGTGACAGGTGTCAGGGCGTCCTTCCTTTTGAAGACTGAATAATATTCCGTGGGGCGGATGGACCACGTTTTGGGTTCCCCCTCCTCCATTTGTGGACGCCTGTTTTGCTTCCACGTTTTAGCTGTTGTGAACAATGCTGCTGTGAACTTGGGTGGACAAGTATCTTGGAGTCTCTGTTTTCAATTCCTTTGGGTGTATGCCCAGAGGTAGGGCTGATAGATCATACGGTAGGTAATTCTTTAATTTTTTTTTGAGGAATATTTCAATTTTTATAAGCATTGTCTGGGTGTCTGGGTGGCTCAGTCTGTTAAGCATCTGACTCTTGATTTTGGCTCCGGTCATGATCTCAGGGTCAGGGGATTGTGGTCCCACGTAGGCTGCGTGCTCAGCATGAAGTCTGCTTGATTCTCCCTCTCCCTCGGCGCCTCTCCTTGTTTGGACTCTCTCTCTCTCTCTAAATAAACAAATAAATAAAATCTTTTTAAAAATAAAATAAAGGGATCCCTGGGTGGCGCAGTGGTTTGGCACCTGCCTTTGGCCCAGGGCACGATCCTGGAGACCTGGGATCAAATCCCACGTCGGGCTCCCTGCATGGAGTCTGCTTTTCCCTCTGCCTGTGTCTCTGCCTCTCTCTCTCTCTCTCTCTCTCTCTGTGTGTGTGACTATCATAAATAAATAAAAATTAAAAATATAATAAAAAATAAAATTAAAAAAACGCTTTAAAAAATTAAAAATAAATAAAAATAAAAATAAAATAAAAAAAATAACAAGAGCATTGTTAATCTGCCAGAATGTGTCAGTTCTATCCAAAGTATCCATGTGCTTGTTTATTGTCATTTAAAAAGAATCCCAGATTCGGGGATGATTGGGGAAGGGAACATTTTTTTCTTCCCTTTTTTTCTTTTTTAAGGAACATTTTTTCCAGCTGTAGGTAAGGCATAATGTAGCATTTGTTGAG
The DNA here is from genome assembly GCF_011100685.1 of Canis lupus familiaris. Classification (NCBI taxonomy): domain Eukaryota; kingdom Metazoa; phylum Chordata; class Mammalia; order Carnivora; family Canidae; genus Canis; species Canis lupus. The sequence goes on along the minus strand of NC_049246.1, from coordinate 49,892,759 downwards.
CAAACAAGACGTTCAGGGATCTCACGGCTTCATGATCTCTTTTTCAGCCTATCTTTCATTCTTCAGGAAGCTGACAACTGCACCTGGTGGACGAACTAAACGACAGGGGGACAGCAGCCAAGGGCCACCCCCTCCCTGCCCGCCGGTGGCCTGAGGAGCTGCGTGGCCTCAGAGCCTGGCTCCGGCCATGTGCAGGTGTCCCCTTTGAGGGTCGCCTGGTCCCCACCCCCATCCTGTCCGTGCTCGTCCGTGTCCACTGGTGCAGGAGGAAAGAAGGTGGCTCCAACTGTCCTCCCCCATCTGCGCCCGATGCGGGGAGGAGCTCACTTTGGCCCTCGTCTTCCATTGAACCCACTGTACCGATCGTGAGTCAAGAGTTAAGGGAAATTTTTAAAATTAAATCTGAAACCACAGGATATGTACAAGAGGGTGATGATTATGCCTGGGAGTTTTTATCAGTCACAGCTGTTCTATTATGTTTGTTTACTTTAGGGTAGAAATGGTCCTTTGAAATACACGACCAAAATAAACACACTGGCAGCTGTAGTTGGCATGGGCCAGCGAGCCAGCAGAACCAGCCCAGGGAGGCCACCGGCTCGCAGTCGCCGTGTCAACGGCAAAATAAATAGCCCCGTGCTTTCATCCCGACGATGCCCAGGAACAGAAATCTTCTATGAAAAATTCTATTGGAATCCAAGAATTATGAAATTTTGTGGAATGTTGCAATTCGAGCAAAACCCAAAAGTTTATTTTTTTAAAAAATACTGAATACGGAGTTCAATGTGAAATGTGGCGTTACAAAGAAGCCACCGTGATGGTAAAATACATTTCTACCGTAAATAATCGTCACGTACCGATGTTTATTGAGCACTTATTATGCGCTAGGCATTCTCTACTTTGTGCTGGGCACTCAGCGGTGGGATGTCAAAACTCCCCTCTCACAGAAAAAATAAAATCAGTGAGAAAAGTCAGTGACAACATAATTTTGAGGAATGATTAATGCTGTCAAAAGTTTCGATAATAATTAATTTAAATTATTAAACCTGGTCGATTACATGTGAATAAATCCACGTTAATTGAATTAGGACAAAAAGTTTATATTTTATAAACCCCGAATCATCTCTAACCACAAGTCAATAGAGGAAAATAAAAGCAAAGAAAGTCCTAAGGGACTTCTGTCCTCCTCACACACATCTGAAAATGCGCACGGTTTATGAAATCACAGTATTTCACCTCCTTTACATAACTTTTTTTTTTTAGACCGTTAAGAAGTTTACAGAAACGAACACTTCATTTTGTGGAAAAATGCTGAGAAACTAAATTTGAAGAGTTGGCATTCGTGCCTCATTCTGAGATCCTGAAATTACAGTTTCTGACAGTGTATTTTCTTTTTATTGTAATTGAAACCACTCTGTGAGTAAGGAACTACGCACAGAGCTTGTCGTGTGGAAGTATCTGTTTCCAAGACCGAGGGGGTCTCAGTGGCACAACTGTGCTCGGAGGTAATGACCCAAAGTAAAAGTGATTTGTGTTTGTTTTCATTCCCTTAGCGCGAAATGCATCAGAGAAGACGGAGCCTGTCGGGCAGCGACATGGGGAAACTGCAGGGACCTCCCAGGATCGTTTGCCCTGATTCTGGTTCGGATTTTACTGGAAGATGACAGACCGGAGGCAGAGCTCGGATTGCAAGACCGAAGGAGGAGCTGGGGGCTAGCAGACGTGTGCGCGTCCTTAGGGTCACCAGGAACAAAGCTGAATCCCTCGTCTTGCGTTTCCGGCTAAGCCCCGCTGTCTTCCAGGGGATTCGAGGATCGTTAACCACGCACGCACCTGAACGCTGACGTCACTCTCCGTAAAGGTCTGTTCTTCGGCACCCGGACCTCACACCTTGGGGATGCTGATCCTCGGTCCTCCGGGTCACATCTGCATCTGTTTCCATCTGAGACACAGACTTGTGCGCTGCTGAATGGACAACTACGAGGTGTTTTATTCTGGATAAAAATGTGAGCAATTCAGCAGGACATTTTCTAGAGTCCTACTGAGGGCTCAGTCATGTTCATCGTGGCCCTCTTACCTCTGAATATAGGCGCGAACATTTTGTGATTCCTACCACTTTGGAACGGTGTGAGCTCCCGATGCAAGTCGCCCAGGCTCAGCAGCTTAAATTCATGACGCACAGGAAGTCTGGAGGCGGGCAGCCCAGGGCTCCTCCTCGGTGCCGTCCAGGAACACACGCTCCTCCTAACCTGCTGCAGCGTCCTTAGCGAATCAATGTTCACCTGCGCGCTGTGCCTGACGACCACAGGCCAGCATCACATCCCTGTTCAGGTGAAAAGAATTAGTCAAGAGCAAAAAGCAAAGGGGGTGGTATCCGAGGCCACTCCTTGTCGCCTGGAAGGCCAGACATCCTTGGTGATAGGCCCAGCTCGTTAGCACTGGGACTCCTCCGGCAGGTCCCGGACCAACCCCCCGACAAGAGAGATGAAACGCCAGCAAGGGGCCAAATCAATCAGGATGAAGCCTCAGGCTGAGGCGGGAGGAACATCCCCGAGACGCATATGTCACAACCCGGATCTGGACAAAATGGCATTCTGCGGTCAGGGAAGAAGGGGACACGGGTGCTGGGGCAACAGCCCCTGTCCTCGTGTTCTCACCGGCCATGCCAGGTGTCCCGTCCCCCTGAGTCAGCTCCAAGCCATTGCTCCAAAGGGGACGGAGGAGACGACTCATGTGCCGGTGGTGTGAAGATGTGAGTGACACCAAGGAAAGGCAGGTGGCATCGACCAGAACCTGGGTGCTGTGGGCGCTGGGAGGGGCTTCTGTGGGGCGCGTGGTGGCCGAGCAGGACCAGAAACCACGGAGGGCTCCCATGGGGAGGCAGTACCGAGGCCATCCTCCCGCGCTGGCCCCCTCAACCCTCGGCTGCAGTGTAGCCGGGATGTGGGTGTGGGAGCCACAACTCGGCGGGGAGGCCCTTGCAGAGGGTGGCGCCAAGGTCGCAGGCCAATAACTGCACAGCTCGCGGCTCAGGTGCAGCCGCCACTCGGGCCTTTGTGCACTGCCCCTCGAGGGGGCGAGGACCAGGCGCCAGTGGAGCTGCACGGCCCGGGCCTCTCCCCCAGCCCCCTGGGTCTCCTGCGGAGACTCTGCTCACAAGATGCCTGAGCGCGAGCTGGCGAGGGAGGAGGAATGGAACCCAAAGCCCGAAGAATGGGGAGGAGAGGGTGAGGAGAGCGCACAGACGCTGTCTGGACGCTTTGGATCTAAGGTCCCGGGAGGAGAGCCCCCGTTACATCGACGTGCGGGTGGAGTTCCCGACGCCTTGGTCTTCTTGCTTCGTTCACCGCCGTGACTCTCCGTGTCCAAAAGATGTTGCTGGCACCACGGACTCCGAGCGTCTCGTGCCTGCTTCTCAGGGGCTTGGGATCCCCGGGGAAGAGGTGCCAGGACTGCCCCGGCGTCCAGGAGTCGGTGAGCCCGGGAAGCAAGAAGCCTGGTGGGACAGCAGGAGCCACCCGGTGCCGGGCGCTGCGGGCCAGGGAGGCGGGGCGCGTCGGGCCGAGGCTGTGGGTGCCCGGGGACCAGAACCTTCCGGACTCCAGGCTTCGGTGCAAACTGCGACTCCTCCTGGGGCAGGTAGGGGCTGCGCCAGCCTCGCCCGGGGATGCTGGCTCGGTGGCCGCGTGTCCTCCCAGGCGACTGGCGGTTACCGGGGCGGGGGGGCGGGTGGCCGGGCCCACGGCCCGAGCACAGCGCGTTTCCCCCTGGGCGCCGCGTGCGGAGGGTCAGCTGCTCGCAGGCAACGCAGCCCCGCGGCCCCGGGACTGGAGTGGGCTGCCCCCTGGAACCACTGTCTCCGCAAGGCCCTCGTGCAGCTGGGAAGTAGCCTGTGCCCTGCAAGCCCGGCAAGGACACCGCCGACCCCAACCGGCCGCCTCTCCCGTCTCTCTCCGTGCCCACCACCAAGAGAGCACGAGTGCCTGGTCCCACAGCGCCCTGCAGGCCTTGGGGTCACCCTCCCACCCTGCTTCTCTCCTCGGAGCCCCAGCCGGGCCCACAGGCTCCCCGTGCAGTAATGCCTCTGACAAAACCCTCATTTGCAGTAGCAGGGAGACCTTAGTGTCCTCAAGCCCCCCCCCCCCCCCCCCTTCTCTAAAATCACCCTTGGACCTACAGTTTTTCTCCCTCGAGACTTTAGTCTTTGTCTTAGTCTCACAAATGCTGTTTCTGGATCTTCTTCACTCTTTTTAAAAAACACTTAAGAAAAGTTAACTCCCACCCGGTTGGGCCCTGTGCCCGGCCCCCAGGCTGTCCCCAATGGGCACCCAGGGGGTCCTGTCCTGCAGCCCCTGATGGGCACCCGGGCGGCCGCGGGTCCCTCTGTCGACCCCCAGGCTGGGCTCTCCGGGGCCAGCTGGTGCAGGGCGCTCCGTCTCCGATGGGGCTCCTCGTGACCCAGCAGGGGCTGTTTGGTGGGGCCCAGCAGGGGCTGTTGGGTGGGGCTGTGGGGGGAAAGCCTGCGTGGAGCCCCTGAGGTCTGTGAGTTGCTTCTTGCTCACTGGGAGAGCATCCCCCGAAGGGCTGGTGCCTGGCGGGGAAGAGGCCGGCCCTCTGGAGCTCTCCACATTGGCGACCATGGCCAAGGCCACTCTTGACGAGGCCTCTGAAGGAAATGGCTCCGGGCGGTGGAGACCACACACTCGTCCTGACCCTCTGGCTGTTCAGGAGGACTGTCCCCTCCTGCTGCTTGACTGCCATTCTGCTTGTTGCATCCCCAAGGATTACGTTCTCCTCAAAGTACTGGGAGCCTTTTTAGGTGACTGCTTTTGTTTCCTTGGTTGGCTTTGCCTCGTTCTTGTTGCCTGACGGTGGGAGGGCCAGGCCAGCAGGCGCAGTCACGGCGGACGACGTGTCCCGCCTCGGTTGCCGACTCCGGTAAGTGTACCCGAGTGCCGTTTGCCGAAACCAACATCCTTACAAAGATAGCAAATCAGATTTTGAATTTCCCAGTTAGATTTTGGATGGATTCACCGTGACACCTCCACTGGGAAAAAAACAACCAAAAAAGAAAGAAAGAAGAAAGAAAGAAAGAAAGAAAGAAAGAAAGAAAGAAAGAAAGAAAGAAAGAAAGAAAGAAAGAAAGAAAGAAAAAGAAAAAACCCATAAACCCTTCAATAATTAAGAGAGTCTCTGGTAAATCCAAGAGTCCATTGTTTTTTTTTTGTTTTTTTTTTTTTTCTTTTAAGAGTCCATTGTTAATACAGAAAATCCTCTCTGACTTGGGCTGCAGGTGTCCATGTGCCCAGATTCGGGCTACAGCCCCGGGGCCATGTTTTGCAGGATCGGGTAGCTGTTGGAAGGCAGTGTGGGGTGCGGGTAAATGCTCTTGGGACTTGGCTGAGAGAAGGCCCATCCCTCCTCTCACCTCGTCACTGTGGGACTTTGGGAAGCTGCTTGGAGTCTCTGAGTAGGAATGAGTGGGAACCCTATGAAATGGCCATGAAGGGGGCTGGGAATCAGAAGTGAGGGGGCCCGGGGTAGGGGAGCGCCCCAGGACCCGAGTGCTCCTGGCAGCAGGCTGAGCCGCAACCCTCCCCTGGGGCTGCAAACCCAGTGCTGCTCCAAAAGGCTGCCGCCCTGCAAAGCCGGGTCCAGACGCTGTCCTCTGCACGGGCCCTGCACTCTCCGCCCAGCCCAGCCCAGCCCTTGGAGGCCTCCTCTCCAGGGCAAGTGCTTGGGCCACACCCATCCACTAAAGCCCAGTTCTGATCCTATTTCCTGAGTCTTCCTGGCACTTTGCAGGAACCCCAGGGGATTTCCTTACTCGCAGGTCACCTAGCACAGCTCTTTGCGATCTTCGATGCCCATTAGACTCCTCGGTGAGCTTCCCACAGTGCTCTTGTCCAGGCCTCGCTCCCAGAGGTACGTGGTGGGTGTGTGCTGTTGGGAGGGGCCTTGGGGGAGGGGAAGACGGATGACACCCTCGGACCCACAGACATTTAGTCTGAGAGCGGTAACGCGTGCATGCAAATAACCCTTACACAAGATGGGACTTGTTGGGCGTGAAAGAAATAATGGTACGTTCCCAAAAAAGCTCAGACAAAAGATTTCTTCTGGTTGAGGGAGCAAGAAGGCTTTATCAGAGAGAAGGCATTTAAAGTCGCCTTTACACATGAGAACTGGGCGGGGGGACAACGTGTCTTGTCATCTCCTCGGGGTACAGGCACACAACTCTACGTTTTTTTATGAGTATCTTGAGCGTTTTGAGTTGGCATCGAAATAAGTTCTTGTAGATGGAAGACAGATCGTAGAAACCTTACTCCACAAGACTACAGGGTAACCTACCCATTGCTACTCACCTAAAAAAAAACCAGCCCAGCATCCACTAATGGCATTTATGTAAGAAGTGATTTGGTGAGAACAGAAACTCCGTGTAAAAGGGAAAGGCAAATCGGGCCCACTGTCTTCCCAATCCCACCGCTGGAAGACCTTCAGTGCCCAGGTGCACGGCTGTGGGCTTGCTCCCAGCCACTCGTGGGCACAACCTTGTGAGGCCAACGGATCCATGCACGGCTGGTGGCCCTGACCTGACCACCTGGTGGTCTGGGCGTTCTGGGGTCTGGCACTGAGGCTCCACGTATCGTTGGCTGTTTGTGCTTCACCTGCTGTCCCAAATGGCCCCGTCTCAGCCAGAGCACTGACATCAATTGCGGCCGTATCTTTATGTGCCTTCCCCCCTGATCCAGACATGGCCCTTGGAAAGTACAAGGACCGTTGGCTTGCATTTGTAAGCAGTAATTGGCTATCAAATCGCTTGTGAGTCTGTTTTGAGAATAAAAGAACTAAAAGAACTCAAGGATCATTCCGGGAGCTGGCAACCTTTGTCTTCCCTCCTGCCCCACGTTTTGGAGAGCACTCCAGGCCCCATTGTGCTCTGCAGGGATGACTTGTTATCAAGAGGGCACGTGCGTGCGCGGCCCAGGCCCTCCAAGGGCAACAGACGGAACGTACAGTCTTTCAGGCTGAGGGCGAGGATTTATAGGCAAAATGTAGCTATTCTGAGACTCCCCAATAAAGATCTACAACCTGGACAAAAGGTAAGTATTTCACTCAGTCTGCGAAAGCCTGTGAAATTTATTTTTTGCAAGCTTTTACAGTCCGCGGCCCTTCCCATTCAATCTTGAATAATAGCATTGAATTGAGCTGTAAAAGCTTCCGAAGTTTGAAGCCTTTTGACAAGTTAATTTAGCAGTATGGTAAAAAGTTTTTCCCCAAGATAGAATAAAGCCATCATATCATGAATGTAGCAGTCATCCAGAGGAAAGAAAACACCATTAGGATTAGAAATGATGTGCTTTATGGAGATAGTTTGTGGTTTCGTGTAATCTACTATCAATATTTCAGGAGAAAGATGTTCTACTCATCAGTCAGCTGGAAGTCAATATCTCCACTTAAAACCAACACCCAGGGGCCAGATCACATCTATCTTTTATTGGAAAAATAACATTCTCTCTGCAGTTTTCTTTTCTACAGTTCTTTAGATTCTAATTGTGGGTGGTTTGTGTGTGTATATATATATATATGAAACAAAGAGTTTTTTTTTTTCCCTAGAAAAACGCAAGGAAAGACAGAAGCAATACTTTCTCTGTCCCACCTCCATCTCCTACCCACACTCCCCCCGACCCCCACCGCTGGCTGCTGGAAGTTGCTTCTCTTGACCATTCAAAGTGACACAGAAGGAATTCAAGTCTCTTTCCTTCGATAAGATGGAAGCCAACCAAGGGGCTTTTTTTGGTTGTTTGTCTGTTGTTTTATTATTATTATTTTTTTAAATCCAAGTCAGTAACTCAAAATTCCTGCTTCAGTTTGTTTCTCCAGTTTATGATATGAAGACAGGAGAGGAAACAGACCCGTTCTCTCCCCGCCAGCAGCTCGATGGCTGTTGCTGAGAATCTTCGGGGAAGAGAAATATTCACCTATAAATAGGATGAATGGTACAGATCTGGCTTTGTCATGATGGAGAAAAAAAAAGCCAAGAAAAATTAATTATATGTAACAAAGAAAGGCTTCAGACGCCATTTGGTCTTGTGCCCTGAATATAAATCTCCAAATGTTTCTCACTTGAATATTTTAGTGGGGAAAAAATAAAATTAAAATTAAAAATCAGATGCCCTATTGTTGAGTTTCTATAGTAGTGCAGGGCGGCTGTGAAGCGCGCTCAGCGGTGGCGAGGGGCTTGTTGCTCGAGTCTCGGGCTGGAGGGTGTCTCGTGTAAGGACTGGAGGCTCCGTGCCAACCCCCTGAGAACAGGCTCCCAGCTGTGCATAAGCAGAAGGGGAAGCTGTTTCTAAACGATTCCTACCTTTGGCTTATGGAGCAGAGTGATTTTTCACTTTAATGAAGGAAAGATTATTTAATTATTCCTATTCTACTAGAACGTTTTAGGAAGAAAATGCCCAAAGGGTCAGGATAGAAGAAAGAGAAACCAGACTTACGGTGCTTATAAAAAACTTTAAAAGAGAGAATGCTTGGAACCAGCTAGACCTGAGTCCAGTCTCTACCTCCATCTCTCAAGAGGTGTTTCTTGAATTAGTCACACCCAGCAGGTGCTGAGTGCCTACTACGTGCTGCGCCACAGCAGTGAACTTAGGATGGATTGCCTCCTTGGCCTTCCCCTCCCCGCACAGAATTCCCAGTCTAGACGTGTGTCCTCAGGCAGGTTCTCTCATCCCAGGTGGCCTGTCCCTCACCTGTATGATGAATAGGAGCACCTGCAGGGTAAGGTTGTGGTAGGGATTCAATGAGGGAAGCACTGCCTGTGTACTCTCTCCGTAGGAACTGTGTAGACTTTTAAATTCGGATCAGGCGGGTCTGCCAATCAGCCTAAGTTATGAGCGATGGCAATATTTTGGGGGTCAAATGTTAACAAGATTCATGGAATAATAAAAGACTTTTCACTTAAAAGGGAAATCATAATAAAGCACTATTTCTCATGCTAGTGAGAATTTCCTCCCTTCTAAACAAAAATAACTCAACATATCATGGTCACTTGAAGAGCAAATTAACTGCCCACATTTATATATTCATCTGAATTATCGTTATATTTTGGAATTTTTTTCTGTGTCTGAAAATTAGAAACTGCTTGTTAGTGAAAATGTAATTTGATTTTCCTATAGAGATAACTGACTTCCGTGGAGCCCATAGAATTTAACTCTTAAGACCGATAGGAATGAGAGGGAAAGTCGAGACTTTAATGCTACAACTGATAATGCTCCTGAACATTATCTTAAAATAATACACAATTCTTGACTTCTCTGGATCCCAGAAATGATGTTGTTCATGGAACCCACATTTGTGGAGGGCCAGAGCTGGGCAAAGTGGAAAAAGCATGGCAATGGGACAGAAGACCTGGTTCTAGAGGGCTTCTTGTCTAATGTGGAAGACAAGCATTGAATAAATAACTGCCCTGTGTTTAAATACCAATAAAATCTTGAAAGAGAAAGATTCCGTTCTTTCAAGCATCTTCCATAATTCGATTACTTGTGTACGTATGCATTCTATTTTGTGTGCCACTGTTAAATACCTCAAACTTACAGGAAACTGGAAAGAATAATGCACGAGCACACATGTACGTATCCACAATAGCTTACCCCACTTTGTTGTCGTGCAGGATGCCACCGTACGCGTGTACCAGGGTTTTGCTTGTTCGTTCAATTGTTGGCAATTGAGTTGTTGGCAATTGTGGGTTGTCTCCAGTTTTTGGCTATCAGGAATGGAGTTGCTGTGAACTTTTATGTGTCAGATTTTCGTGTGCGTGTACATTTTCATTTCTGGAGGGTGAAGACCTGGGACTAGGATTACAAGTCCTATGATAAGTATGTGGTTTACCTTTGGGAACAAAAGTTGTAAAGTCGAGTTTTGGAGCGGCTGTTCCATTTTGCATTCCCTCAAACCACATGTGAGAGCTACAATTGCTCTGTGTCCCCACCAGGGCTTATTGTTTTCGCTTGTTTTCACATCAGCCACTGAAACAGGTGTGAAGTGGTATCTCATCGTGGGCTAACGTGCATTTCCCTAATGGCTGATGTTGTTGCACGATGATGCCAAATTTGTTAATATTTTCCTTCATGGTTTCTACCTTTTATGCTTTATGTAAGAAATTTTTAAAAGAAGTTCTTCCATGGATCATAAAACTATCCATCCCACATGTGCCTCTAAAACTTTAAAGTTTTGGTTTTCACAGGTAGATATATATTTTTTTTCTGGCAAGTTTATGTGTTTAATGCATATGTGTTTAATGTGAGATAGGAATCGTATTGTTTTTTTTTTTCAGTGTGGTTAACCATTTGTCCAAACATCAATTATTCAGTAGCACCTCGCCCCTGCTCTGTAATGCAATCTCTCTTTCCCAGATCACGTTTCCTTACACATGTAAGTCTGTCTGACTCTATACTGTTACACTGCTCTATCCCTGAACCAAGGCCACATGGTCAAATTCCTAAAGCTTACAAGAGATCCTGACATCTGGTAAATACACCTCCCCCCACCATGTACATATCAAAATTGCCTTGACTCTTCTGGGCTCTTTGCTTTTCAATGATTTTTCAGAAGCAATTTGCCCCCACCCCCAACGCATTGAAGTTATAAAATTCATTGTGGAGAAGAGCCAATTTTATAGTTTCGAGTCTCCCCATCCATGGACATGGTATTCATTTATTGAATACAAGGTGCCATTGAGCAAAAGATGCACCATTATCTCGTGGGCTACAAAGAAGGAAAAAGTGCTACTAATTGATCAATGGCCTATGACACAAAGCATCCTCAATTTTTAGATATATCCAATTTGAGATGTTAATGTAAAAAAATGCATATTTTTATTTTTAATGCATATTTTTAAAATGAAGTTTGGTGTGCCCTTCTGGTTAATTGGGTGCCTTTTTAGTATCTTTCAATAAAATTCCATAGTTGTCCCCATAAGTATCTCTACAACTTTTGTTTTGTGAGGTTTGTGAGGTTTTTGAGGTTTTTGCATTGGCAGTCAAATCTTTATGATTCTGAGTGTTTCCAGCTGGCCTTAGGGATACAATGGGTTTTGAAATATGCTTATACCCAGCAGTCTTGCTGGGCTCTCTTATTAGTTCCAATAGTATGCCTATGGATGTTCTTGGAGTTATCTTTTTGTAACAGGTTTTAACTCAATCACATTTTGGTAAAAGAAGGTCTGTTTGGTATTGATTCTTTGGAATGCACTGAGATTTGCTTTGTGCCCTAGAAATTGGCTGTGGCCAGCATTTGTAAATGTTCTGTAGGGAACATGTTTGCTAATTTCAGAGTGCAGAATTCTTTCGGTATGTGGAACATTAGTTTATAAACTTGTTAATTTTGTGATTCAAATCTTGTATAGCAGTTACTGAAACACTAGTGTTTTCTGCTACAGTGGGTTTACTTCTCCAGGGAACTTTTCAGATTTTTGCTTTATATGGTTTTGAGTCCAAGTTGAAGATGCAAAAGTTTAAATTGATACATCTCCCTGATGGGTTGTCTCTCTTGCCATTATGTAGTGACTGCTTTGCCTCTAATGCATTGTTTCCTTACAGTCGATTTTAACCGATATTATAATAACAGGGACTTCCTTGGATTAGTGTTGACCTAGAACATTGTGAGGGTTTTTTGCCCTTGCAGACTATCAGCCTTTCATGTTTGGGGCTATCATTTATAAACAGTAGGAAGAAAGATTGTATTTTTAAACCCGAAAGTGACAATCTGTTTTTCACTGGAAAATTTAGTCTGTTTATATTCATTGTGATAATTGATCTATTTAGATTTAGTTCCCAGTGTTATTCGGGGTTTTCTGTTTAACATGCTCTTTCCGTGCTTCTTTTAATCTTCTTCCCTACATGTTATTAGAATGATGGTTCCCCCCTCCCCCATCTTTCCTTCCTTTCTTCTCCTGGGCCCCTCACTGCCATGGAAGTTGTCCATTCTATTTCAGGTCATTCATTGCCTTCTTTAAAATTTGTAACAAGTGCTTTTTGCTTAACAACAGCTAAAGTCAAACTCCCAGACAATACAAGGATCTTAAAATGCTCAACCTCCAAAGTCCCCTGCTGCCTTACCAGATCCACTTAGTTATTATACACCAGAGAGCATCTATCATTTTATTTTATACCATCATTTGCTAGGGCTCACGCTTAGCAGGAGCTTAGATTTACTTGGACATTTACAATTTCTCTGCTCAGCATTTTCTTTCGGCTGACTTATTACCTTGGCCAGGGCAGGGTGGGTTGTGTTGCAAGGCTTTCCTCTTGGCCTTTCCCACCGTAACTGTTATTCCACAGGCGAGGGAATGAAAGCAGGGGGCTCTGGTGTCTGCTAAGTACATCCATCCCAAGCTGAAACTAACGTTCACATGTTGAAAGAATTCTGAAACTCTTAAATTAGCAAACATATTTTTTTTCCAGGCATATATGAAACATTTATGACCACTGGCCGTGGCCACATTCTAGGCCGCAAAACAAATGTTAATGTGTACCATGAATTAATACCATCCGTGCTTGGGGACTGGGGGAATGACCACAGGGTGGGTCTGCAAACCGCTCCGACCCACTGTGAGACAGATGTGCTACAGGAGGAAGAACTTCTATGTGGCTCCTCCATTCTCTCCTCCTGAAATGCCTTTAGATCAGATCCTACAGGACCAGAGCTGGAGGTGAGGATTTTTGTACAAATTGTTTGCTGTGGGCTTGCTCTCAGGAGGAGGGAGGGTCAGCAGGACAGAGCAGGGGAGGAGCCAAGCAAGTTAGAGTTAGACTCTGGTCTTGGTTCAGGCCTGTCTTGTGAGGGCTCAGAAGCATGCCTGGTAGCTCAGAGACTGGTCTTGTCTATCCCAGTCAGTCAGACATTCCTGTATGTGTGTGCGTGGGGTGGGGGGTGGGGGGTGGGAATCTCTGGGCGGCAAAGGGTACCCTCCCAAGTCTTTCCAGGTGAGCAGACTCCCTTTGATCAAGGACAGCTCTCCGGACAAGGATGCAGCTGTGAGCCATTGGCAGGCAACTCTTGCAGCAGCGGGGTTGGGGCCCACTCGGGTGGAGGGGACGGACTCAGGGCACCGCGCAGTGGCCACCCTCCTGTCGAACGTTAGCTTCCACCTCCTTGTCTTTCTGGTCTTCATTTGCCTAATTTCCTCAGATCTGTCTTCCAGTTTGCGAAGAACGTTTTCTTTTACTCCTAATATGCGTTTATCTTTCTCACTGTTGCATTTTTTAAGTTTAATGGCTACATTCTTCATGTCTAGAGATTTTTTTTTTAACTCATCTTTTCTGAGGCTTGTAGGTGGCTCAGTCAGTTAAGCATTTGACTTCCGCTCAGGTCATGATCTCAGGGGCCCGGAATCGAGCCCCGCTGGTCGGGGGCAGGGCAGGGGTCTGTGCTCAGCGGGGTGTCTGCTTCTCCCTTGCTTGCTCCCCCTGCTTGTACTCTCTCACACTTGCTCTCTTAAATGAATCTTAAAAAAAAAAAAACCTCTTTTCTTTTCCCTAGAGCCTTATTCTTTTGTTACATATTCAATCCCTCCTTAACTACCTTAGACCTTTCTAGCACATGTACGTTAAACTCTTGTATATTATCTCAGTTTCTTGGGGCAAGGGGAGATGTGATCCTGCTTTTTGCATATCTGCTGACTCTTGCCCATGGTGAACTACTTCCTTCGGGTTTTATAATTTTAGTTGTGAGCTCATTTTGAGTGAGGCATTATCTATGGGTTGAGAATGTTTCCCTTGTTAGAGTTGTTTGCTTCTGCCAAGATGCCCCATGAGTATGTCTCATACCTGGATCACTTTTGATGTGACCTTGTTGGCTTGAGGGTACCCGGACCCTGCAGGTTTCAGGAACTAAAATCCACCAGAGGGCAGCCCTGCAGCCTTGCATCATGTAACCGTATGAGTTGTTTGCACCTGGGCTTCTGAGCACTACCAGAAATAACAGACCACGTGGCTTGGTGCCATTACAGAGGCACTGCCTCTGACTCGGGCTGGGTCCTCCGGGGTCATCAGCAGCCGTTTTCACACCCCTGCTCGGCTCCCAGCCCACCAGCGCAGTTTCTCACATGCAGGGCTCATAGCAGGAACGTTCTGGGCTGCTTGCTGCTGTTTTTCGTAGCCTGTCCTGGCTCTCGCGTCTCAGCCGGGAGCATCTCTATCATAAAATGAAGGTTCCACCTTTACCACATGTCCCCACACCTAGAAACGTGTCTGTATCTGAGTGCACATGCTCCTCCTTATCTTTTAGTCTTCTCCTGGTTCAGGTTTCTTCTGCTTGGGGTTTTTAGCACCTGCCTTAGAGCTGAGCAAGGGGACCCCTGGCCTGGGCTCATGCTCTCCAGCACCTACTCGCTCCCCTAGCATGCCCTTCTCCCACATGCGAAGTCTGTGGGGGCCCAGGATCCCTGTTCTGGGTTCTGCTCCACGTAACTGGGGCCCATGAGTCCCTGTCCAAATGGCCAGAACCCATTGTGCAAACCCATGCAAGGCGTCCCTTCCCCAGCTCATCCTTCCAAAGGTGGCTGGCGCCATGGGCTGCCACCCTCAGGGCTGAGGGAGGCCACGCATGTGGATGAGGGAAGAGCTCGATACAGCGGGCTGGGGTGTCCAGAGTGCAGAAGTAAAGCACCTTCAGGTGTGTCATGGAGCCAGAGGTAGGAAGAGAAAGGGGACAAGCCAGGGCCCAGGGGCTGGCATGGGAGGGGTGTGGAATGCTTGGAGTTCCAGTTAGAGAGCAACTGTGTCACAGGGGGACACACAGGGCATATTTAATGAACAGTTCATTAGCTTGATTCACATTTTTTAAGGTTTTAGACATGTGACACGGGCATCTCCTCTAGACCCTTGCGGCAGGACCACGTTAGGGATGGGCTGGCACTCCCAGCCTGTCCTCCAGTTGCCCTCTGGGGCCATCTCGGGCCACCACAGGCTCCTTTTCCCTGGCCACCGACCTGCAGGGGTCTCCTGCACTGGGACAAAATGGATTCCTCCTCCGACGTCTTCCCATACGGGCTCCCCGACTCTCTCCTTCGCTGCTGCGTGGCCTGGCTGACCATGTGGTTTATCGTCCACACCCAGACACTCCTGGGCCTGTGGGGCTGCTACAAACAATTTCTCCAGGATGGCACGTGACCCTGAACCTCCTGCCTGCCTGCGTGCCTGGCACGGACCTGCAGTTTTGAAGGGGCCCCTCCCATCCCAGCCACTGCTGCAGGGGCTCTGCAGGTGCCCCCTCCCCGAGCTCCTTGCTTGGCGTGAATGCCTCTGGTCTCCTGTCCCAGAATTTTTCTGATGCTCAGGGTAGGGCACTCCCAGGAGACTCCTGGGACTTGTGCTTGAGGGACCTGCAAGCATGCAGACTGATGACCAGGGTGGTCACCCTGAGTAAATGCCCCCACCCACAGCCTCCCCCAGGTGGACATTCTGGCCCAGGTAATGCAGCCTGCCATTGGGCCCTCCCTCCTGCCTGTCCCGTCTCCAGCTCGCGCCTCCACCACTCTTGCCCCTGGGCTCACGTTCCCAGCAGCTGCCGGCGCCGAGCCCCGTGTACCTCTGCTGTGCAGGGACCTGGGCTAAGGCGCTTTGCAATTAAATTCCTCAAAACACAAGCATGCTCAAACTCATTTTCTCGTCTCTCATTCACTCCGTGGGCTGCTTCCCTGAGTGCTTTCCTGCTGGCCTGGCCTCCGCCGCTTTCCACAGCTCCCCTCCTGCTCCCACCGGCGCCCCTCCCCGGCCTCATCGATTCCAGGACTTCAGTTCCGACCCATATGCCGATGACCTCAACATTTTATCTCAAACAACATAACAGATGAAAACAAAACGAGCAAGACTGTCACCTTTGGTAGCTTTCGGCTGTCTGCCCGGTCAAGGCCAGCTCCCGCTCAGTGAGGCTCCAAGCCCGGAACCTGGGGGGCAGGAGCCCGGGGGGGCTTCACAACGGCCGCTCCCCTGCTCCTACCCTGACCCATCTTTGCCACCTCCACCTGAAGCCTGGCGGCAAAGCTCTCGGCACCTGGCCCCCCACCCCGTGCTCCGGGGACCGGCCAGTTGACCCCCTCAGCTACGGGCCCTGCAGCATCCTTAGCTAACTTCGTATCCTTTTAGAGATTTCCCTTTTGTACAAAAGTAATCCATGTTCACTGGGGAGTTGAGAAAGCTGGACGGGCAAGAAGAGCACAGTGACGTCTCCTCCCCTGCACACTCAGAAGGAAGCACTGGGAACATCCTGATGGGCGTCTTCCCGTCCTCTCCTCGTCTATAAATGTTTTCATTTATAAAGACTGTGCCGTGCTGTCATGATGTTCAATAGTCTTCCTTTTCACGGAAAACTTTAATGTGGGTTTCTTTCCATGACAGTCACTCTCCTATTTTTGGAAACTTGGAGACAGACAGACACTCTTGTCTGTACGGATAGGTCCGCAAATTGATGCATCTTCTCATCGCTACGGCTGTGAATCTTGTAGCTGAATCTTCATCGACACTGATGGTTTAATTCATTGGAGGGATGTTCTAGGCCAAAGTCAGTAGGTGAAAGTGCATGCGAGACGCTCAGGTTTTCCATACCTGTCTGCTTAAGCAGCTGTCTCCGTTTGCACAAGTTGACACTGTTTGTGCATAATCGTGTTTGTTTGTCCACATACGCTTTCACCAAGTAAACTGTTATTTTTTCCTTTATTATTAGGGGAGAGGACATTTAGTTACGTTTCCTGGGCATTTCTTTTGTGTTTGCTGTTCACGTCTCCGCTTCTGTGATGTTCGCTGCACCTCAGCTTGAAGGCAAAGCCCTCTCACTGTGCAGAGTAAGCCTTTATGCAACACGCTGCAAACGCTCCTTTTGTCTTTTACGTCAATGTTTTGGCTGAACCAGAAGGTTCCACCCCTGCACATCCGCCCAAATTGGGGCAGCTACTGCTGCCGCTATTTCTTTCCCTTGAGGTCAAATTTCCCCAAGAAAGGCACAGCTCTTAAATTCAACAGGTCCTGACACCTGTTTACTCCCGTGGGCTTTCTACCCCAACAGAGACGTGCATCGGCTCCTCAGCCCAAAGACGTCTCCTCCGCCGGGCATTCCCCTTGCGGCCCTCAGAGCGCAGCCGACTTGCGACTTTTATCCCCGCAGCCCTTTAGGCTGGCGCTGGACTTCAGTATCGATGGACTCCTATAGCGGATAGTCTTTTGCATGGGGCTTTTATGGTATTTTCGGTGTCCATTCACCTTTCGTCAGGCAACACTCCGTGTACGAACACGTGGAAACTCACCTGGCTCCTTGCTGACTACACCTCAGGCCTTAACTGTCACGTGGTCATATTTGCCAGGATTTCCCTGAACCGCTGTTGGCGGCCTTCCTTCTAGTCCCCGGTCCTATGACATGCCCACCAACGGATCTGGCTCAGCACTGTCACCGCTCTTCTCGCTCAATCTCCATCTGACGAGGTGGGAATCCCAGGCTTATGCTCTCTCCTCCAGATGATAGCAAGCGTCCTCACCACGCTGCCCTCTCGCGGATTCGAAAGGCCGCCTTTAGACGTGTGAAGCCCCCGCAGGGATGACGGTCCAGATAACGGCCAGGGGCTTTGCCGCAGCGCTGGGCAGCCTGGAGGCTGCCCCGACGAGGAGTGTGGACGGACAGACCTCGTGCGGGCCGACAGATCTCAGCCCCGTGCTTGGGGCCGCTTCCTTACTTCCTACGGCTTTCCATCCACCGCGGCCAGCCCCCCTCCCCCCCCCCCCCCCCCCCCCCCCCCCCGTTGTTGTCATCGTGGAGCCTCGGTAACAAGTTCTGCTCTCGGGAGCGCTTCCCTTCATTACTCTTCTTTTCGACTGTTCTCAAATGTTCATTCTTCCAGGTGAACGACTCAACCGTTTGTCAAGTCCCAGTCCCGTGAAGTTCCACCGGGGTTTAATGTTATGTGTTGATATTTAAAATGTTCTTTTGCTAACGTGATTGGAGATTTTCCATCATGTTTTTCTCATGCATGCAAAGTGCTAACCACAATGCCTGCCACAGAGCAAAACTCGATAAATAGTAGCATTTATAATTATTGATTGAATGTATATCTAAAAGCTACTGAGTTTCTATTCTTTTTTTTTTTCTATTCTTTTTTTTTAAAAATATATTCATACTTGGTCACTCTATTGAGCTTCTGGATTTTTTTTTTTTTTTGAGTCCTTGGGGGCTGTTTTTATTTTTGATTGAAGGATTTGCTTCCTTCACTTAGCGTTGGGATTCATTCTCTTTCTGAGACAAACCCCTCTGAGTTTGGGACTCTCTGGAAAATGCCTTTGTACGAAGTTCCATGTTGGAGGCTGCGTGGTGTTGGGGCTGTTACCCCACCGGCCCCCTTGGCTTCAGCGTTAGAGACCTTTCTTCCGCTGTGCACACCTCTACCGTCCCAATCCTTCGTACTGGCTGTGAACGGTCTCTTTCAGCCAGACATTCTCTCGGAGACCAAGAGCAGACACGGCTGCTCAGGCTCCTACGTTCTTCCCCAGAAGAGGCGAGTGGGGTTCTTGCCCTCTCCTGAGGCGTGCTCGGGCCTGCAGGTGAGGCTCAGGGGCACACAGTGTGACTGCACGCCCCCAAGTGCAATTCTACTTCTTAATGAATCCCTCCTCGGAGTAGATCCCAGACTTCTTCCATGTGACTGTTTCTCCAGGCATGGGTCTCTTATTTTGTGCTTGTAAAATTAATCTTTTTTTAAAAAAAATATTTATTTATTTATGATAGACAGAGAGAGAGAGAGAGAGAGAGAGAGAGAGAGAGAGAGAGAGAGGCAGAGACACAGGAGGAGGGAGACGCAAGCTCCATGCCGGGAGCCCAACGCGGGACCCGATCCCGGGACTCCAGGATCGCACCATGGGCCAAAGGCAGGTGCTAAACTGCTAAGCCACCCAGGGATCCCTGTAAAATTAATCTTACTAGATGTGTATGGGTTTCCCGATTATTGTATACCTTTTAATAATCTGTGAAATGACTCTCTAACTTAATTTTCATCACCTGAATGTTACCCTGCCAGGGATTCTGTTTCACCTTTCAGGAACATTCGATAAGTGTACCTCTTCGGTCATCAGTCAGGCCACCAGTGGTAATTTTCTTTAGCTAGGTCTTTTGTTTTAAAATTCTGCCATTCACTATTCATTTGCTTCAAAGTTAAGCTGTCTTAGGACAGTCATTTCTACTTAGAATGCCCAAGGCTTTCTAATCATTACTTATTTCAATACATTTAAAATACTGTAAAATTGTGCATTTTCACTTTTGAAAATTCAATTTTTCCTGACATAGCTGCATTTTTTTCCTCTGGGCATCAATGATCAAGAACAACATTAAAAACCAATCTCTGCTCATTTCTAAAAGGAAAGGCCCTCAAAATAAGCACCCACACACCTCTGCCAGCACCCCACACGCCAGCTTGGTCGCAGAGACCCCATCAGCTCTCAGCTCTGTCTGTCTCCAGGATTACTCTGCAATGGATAATCCATCAGAAAACAGACTTGTTTTCTGATTTTAAGTTCTGGAGAGTTGATAGAACACCCCCTGTTCCTGATGAAATAATACAAGGCAGAGATTTTTTTCATTACAACAGAAATCCTACTTTTCTCCCCTGAAAAAGCAACTGGGCCCTTAAACTCAGAGCCAGGCTCAGGTTTCAGTGGAATGAAGGTGAGTGTGGCCTCTGTTAGAGGATGACAGGCAGGAGGGAGCCGGAGGGCAGCACGGGCCTGCCCTGGCCTCCTCTCCCATGGAAGGTAACCTCCCAGGACCTAATAATCATCACTGCCCACTTCTCCATGGATTTTCTCTGTCCTGACCAAGGTCTCGAGCTGGGCCATGTTCCCGCTGCACGTGCACTTTGGTATAAGGCCAGGGTCCAGGTTCACATTAGCAGGACCGGACCAGTAAGGGCATTTTGGCGCTTGAGGGAAAAAAACAGAACCAAATCAAACCCTTGGATTGGGTTAAATGACCCCTCTGGATTCTGCTTTCTAGGAAAGAAGGCGCTTTACAGTGATGAGACAGTGGATTAAACGAACTTTGACTATTAAGCTCTCAAGTTTTTTGAGCCACCGGTTTGGGTCCCGAAACACCTGCCAGGCACAAAGTTTTATTTGTGCACTCACTGCAGAGCCCTTTATGGAAAGCGACGAA